>NC_088708.1:70217530-70539348 GCF_963576615.1 Watersipora subatra | reverse complement strand
TTATACAGGTCTACCTTTGAAACTCATTGTTGCCTGTGCAACCAAAAAGTAGCTAGGCTTTGTGGCAACATTTTAGAAAAAGTCTAAGGTTAAAATGAGTTTCAAAACTATACTTCAGAGAGGCTTGAAAGCATGATAAAAAAAGGCAGGACAACCTATCTAAAAACTCAATGCATAATTCAAAGATAAAACACCTATACGTTGGCAGAAAAGACTAAAGAATTTAGAAACATAAGAAGTGATTACATCTCTAAGTTGGGGTTGTGCTTTGTCAAATTAAAACAATGTAAAATATTTTGAGATGTTACGAGTTGAGACACCCGGAAGTAAAGTGAAGAGATAGAATAAAAACTAAAAATAAAAATGGCAAAAAGCATCAGCGAAAGTGAGAAATAGGCAGAAAAATTGTGTTTTTTAGCATTATTGGGGAAATAAATATATACATGTAGACTTAAAATAGATGCAGTATCAGTGTTTAAAAATGTGTTTATAAGTCAGTTGGAAAAAAATTATTTTTTCACCAATAGAAACAAGCAAATAGCTATTTAAAAATATATAAAACAGAGGGTTGACTTTTGTGAGAAAGTGGATATGGGTATAGAAAGAAAGTAGAAATGTCATTTTAACTCACTTACAAATTAGATTATATTGATTATGAAAAATGGGCAAAGATAAAGTGAGGTGCAAACAGCTAAAAAAATTAATTGGAACAATGTATTCTTTGTAGCTATACCATAGCTATATTAAAGCCATACTAGATAGACCATAGCTCTATTAAAACTATACTAGTTATACCATAGCTCTATGAAAGATATCCTAGCTATACCATAGTTATATTAAAGCTATGCTACCAATACCATAGCTGTATTAAAGCTATATTAGCTATACTATAACTCTATTAAAGCTCTTCTAGCAATCAAATAGCTCTATGAAGGCTATACTAGCAGAGACGGAAGCAAAAAGCCCTTTAGTCAATAGTTTATTTGAGACAGAGTTAGATTACCAGTCCTTGATTCCATATTGTGTGTATTGTGGACATCGCATCATGAGGAATTTGGTGTACCTACATGTAGTAGCCTGAGTGTGTCTAGAAGTCACTGGACATTGTGGTGTATATAGCAGTCTTAGTGTGTCTAGTAGTAACTGGGCATTGTGGTGTATCTAGTAGTCTGAGTGTGTCTTGTAGTAACTGGACATTGTAGTATATGTAGTAGCCTTAGTGTGTCTAGTAGTAACTGGACATTGTGGTGTATCTAGTAGTCTGAGTGTGTCTAGTAGTAACTAGGCATTGTGGTGTATCTAGTACTCTGAGTGTATCTAGTAGTAACTGGACACTGTGGTGTGTCTAGTAGTCTGAGTGTATATTGTCGCAACTGAACACTGTGGATTATCTAGTAGCTTGAGTGTGTCTAATAGTAACTGTACATTGTGGTATATCTAGTAGTCTGAGTGTGTTTAGTTGTAATTGGGCCTTATACCAAAATTTGGACTAATATGGCGCACACAAATGTGTGAGAGTAAAAAAGGAAGAAGATTTTGCAAAGACTTGGATATGGAAAGTGATGCTTAAAGAGAGCAGAAAGACAGAAAGACTTGTAGGTTGGTTCATACTAGATACATGTTACACACCATAGTGGCAATATACCCAGTTTCATTTCATCATCATGCACAAAAACCGCAATAAGTTGGATACCTAGTCATCATTTACATAAGTATTTCACATAGGGTATTACACATAGGGTATTACACATAGGGTATTACGGATAGGGTATTTCACATAGGGTATTACACATAGGGTATTACGGATAGGGTATTTCACATAGGGTATTACAGATAGGGTATTTCACATAGGGTATTACGGATAGGGTATTTCACATAGGGTATTACAGATAGGGTATTTTACATTGGTATTTCACATAGGGTATTTCACATAGGTATTTCACATTGGTATTTCACATAGGTATTGCATATAGGGTATTTTACATTGGTATTTCACATAAGGTATTTCACATAGGTATTTCACATAGGGTATTACAGATAGGGTATTTCACATAGGGTATTTCACATAGGTTATTTCACAGAGGGTATTACAGATAGGGTATTTTACATTGGTATTTCACATAGGGTATTTCACATAGGTATTTCACATTGGTATTTCACATAGGTATTGCACATAGGGTATTTTACATTGGTATTTCACATAAGGTATTTCACATAGGCACATGTATTTCACATTGGTATTTCACAGAGGGTATTACAGATAGGGTATTTCACATAGGGTATTTCACATAGGGTATTTCACAGAGGGTATTACAGATAGGGTATTTTACATTGGTATTTCACATAGGGTATTTCACATAGGTATTTCACATTGGTATTTCACATAGGTATTGCACATAGGGTATTTTACATTGGTATTTCACATAAGGTATTTCACATAGGCACATGTATTTCACATTGGTATTTCACAGAGGGTATTTCATATAGGATATTACACAGGTATTTTACATAGGTGTTTAACATAGGGTATTACACATAGGGCATTTCACATGGGTATTTCACATAGGGTATTTCACGTAGGTATTACACACGGGCAGCTAGTGAACCTATCATATAAAATCTATATTTTTGTTCATGCTATGCTGACTGGGACTAACCATCAGGATTTAGCTGTTAGAATGTAAAATAACAGACTAATGAAGTTAACTTTATCTTCTCTGGACAGACCTGATAGATCTGTTTAGTCGTAGATTTCTTCTTTTCAATAACGATAATAAGAATGTTATGGGCAGTGTGAAAATTAGCGCTCTCCTTGCTTGATGGAAATGTACACTTTATCGTGACGGTCCTGCCATAGCCATAGTCATGAGGATGGTCCAATGGGTTGCCATCATTGTCGAAGGCTTGCAAAGCGACACGCTTTTGCCCTGAAGAAAGGAAAGTAATACTTAACCAAGAATTGTGCATAAACCAGTCGTGAATATTATAGCTGGTATGAATGTAATCAATAAACACATAGTATTTATGACTAAAAAGTAAACAAACTAAAATATTTAGAGTTTATTTAATTTTGAAACATCTTGTTAAGTACTAACTTTTAATATAATTTTTGGTTTGTTCTTTTTAGTGAGCATTTACTAAAAATATATAATCGCTATAAAAATGAAATTTTGTGAAAACAACCCAATTTGCTTGAAGAGTTCCAGATTTAAGCTCGGCGAATGAAGTTGATGATGACTCGCTGTCTTCCTCACTAAAAGTTGAAACACAGTAATAATCATAGTAGCTGTTTTATTGCAGCTGATGACTCTATGGCAGTTTGATAGGCAAGCATCCATAACTAGCAGCAAGAGGTAATCGTGTCCCCATGAGGTGGTTCTCAAGGTTTACTTCAACTGCTCTCACACTCCTTCACAATATATTAGATTATAATATATTGTGAAGTATAACAATTTATATTGTGAAGTATAACAATTTATATTGTGAAGTATAACAATTTATATTGTGAAGTATAACAATTTATATTGTGAAGTATAACAATTTATATTGTGAAGTATAACAATTTATATTGTGAAGTATAACAATTTATATTGTGAAGTATAACAAGTTATATTGTGAAGTATAACAATTTATATTGTTAAGTATAACAATTTATATTGTGAAGTATAACAATTTATATTGTGAAGTATAACAATAACAATAACTTTCTTTTATAACACACATGTAGACCCATAGATATATATACCTAGATTGGCCAATAATAGCTAGCCCCATTGGTGGCCTTGTCAGACTTAAATGCCATGACGCAACGAAATCATATTGTACCTTACGCTTGACTGACCGCAAGATTCATCATTAGTTTACAATGGCTGAAGCTGAGAAGGGTGTGTCAGCTGCTACTAAGGTGAGTTTTTTACTACTTTTAATATCAAAAATAGGCTTGGAACTCCTAGATATCCGCTGTAAGGCTTTATAGTAAAAACTAGAACAGTTTTCATACCAATAGTGGACATATTTTCCCCATATTTGACACTTTGAAAAAATTATTGAAGACAATCAAATCAGCAGACATCATTGTTTGTCAAGTTACTATCAACTTCAACTTGTTTGATTCATTAACTGATTGACTCTCTCTTGGAAGGTTTCCTTAACTTTGTCCAAGGAGCTGCTTGTGTAATACTGCTACTTTGTGATGCTTGAGTCATTAATTTGGATACCATCTTGCTATAAATCACTAAGTCAGAATGGAATTCATATTCATCGCTATTTTGGCAGCGATCTCATCATTATTCATCAAGCTCACAGTCATCTGAGAGGACTAGTAAGAATTGCTGCGTTGCTTTTGGATGTTCCAATTATCCAAGAAAATGCCCAGAGAAAAGCTTCTACAGGTAGGACAATATAACAAACATTCACCCTGCTAATCGTTGGGAGAATTCATGAACATACTACATGAGCATGGCTTGGAGCATGGTTATCTTTGTCTATAATCAGGCTTAAAAGTTTCCATTATTTGACAAGGTTAATGCTACACTTCTCAAAGGCAAAAAGTCAATAATCCAAGGAGCAAAAAACACCACTAATTGTATGTATCTTTTATTACTTGTTAAGTTTTCCTACTGCTGCTGATCGCAAGGATGCCTGGATTAAAGCAGTGAGACGAGAACAGTGGACCCCAAGTAAATCTTCTGTACTTTGTTCAGACCACTTCACTAGTGAAAGCTACCAAGTATCACCTGGTATTGGGAAAAAAGCTAGATTGAAGGCCAATACCATACCAACATTAGAGTTTGTCTTTTAAGACATTGATAAAATTCAAATTTATCAAAGACAACTGTTGTAATGAAGGATGACTTATATCTCCCTCTCTCGCAAATGCTAGCATTAGCTGCTATTGTATGTATTTAATTTTATATTTTAAATAATCACATTTCCTTGTATTATTTTTTGATTGTTGCTTTTTGAAAGCATGTGGTAAATTATGACAATAACCAACATCTTCTTTCTGTTACAATATCTTGTTTTGAGTGTTTTATTTGCATTTTTAGAGTATGGAAACCAAGCAATATATATTTAATTGTTTGATATGTAAATAAATTGCACCAACATGCGAGTATATTAACATACGCGCTCAGTCTCGGAACGCATTAAGCTCGTAAGTTGAAGTGTGACTGTATAAGTTTTTAGCTTTTAAGAGCTTGTAATCACCTTCTCATATATTTCACACCTACAACACAACAGAGTAAGGCATGGTGAATCTTATGATACCAAATAACTGCAATGTGAATTTTGTTGCAAGTCAACCTTTAACTTGCTTTTGCATATTGTACAAATAACTTGGTATTGTCCTTTCGTGACTGGCTTCTTAGTGGTGGCAATTAGTGCTAGCCTGGCAAAGTTTTTCACCAATCCAGCACTACTAAGCAACACTCTTGTCGCTTTCTCGCTGTGGTTGCAAACCTCAATCACCACAGGCGAAGACAAAGTCAAGCCACCCTGATTCTTAGCTGTAATTAGGGAATTCATTGCTTGGTTTACATCAATGTTGGTAACATCCACGATGCTAGTGATACAATCATTACACTTCAGCTTTGGTGACCTAGCCAGCTGTAAAATAATCATTCTGTCTCATTTTTGACTTCAGACATACTTGCATACTCATCATATTTAGTCATGTTTAGTTCAGCATATTAGTCTATTTACCTAGCCAAGGTCTGGCTCTTTGAGTGGGTGGGCTATTTCCCCTCCCCTCTCCATTCCCCTTCTCTCTTTTCCCCTTCTAACTTATTCTTTGGAGAAGGGGAAAAGAGAGAATGGGGATAAGAGAGGGTTGCAAATAAAGCCATGATGGCTCATGATTTGTGTGCAACAATTCATAGCTTTCATAGTTTTAATCTATGGTGGTTATCAGATATTATCACAAAATTGCTTTAGTTTACTGGATTATGTATACAAGAAAGTTTTCATGTAAAAATAAATGTAATTTTGTTACCTTCTTCCCATTAGATTCATTGTAAACAGCAGTGCAGTCAAGCGTGAGGTACAATACAGTGACGTTGCGTCGTGCTATTTTGGTCTGACAGGCTTTTCCCTATTGGCCAATCTAGGTATATATATCTATGTGTAGACCTCATTCAATAATTTCTGATTTCCGTCTTTCTATTCTTTTGACAAAAAACCTCATTTTGTTGATCATTACTAATGCCAAAAAGATTTTTATATACACACTTTGAGCTCTTATATTAGAACTGCTACTATACTATTCATATACACACTCTGAGCTCTTATATTAGAACCGCTACTATACTATTTATATACACACTCTGAGCTCTTATATTAGAACTGCTACTATACTATTTACATACACACTCTGAGCTCTTATATTAGAACCGCTACTATACTATTTATATACACACTCTGAGCTCTTTTATTAGAACTGCTACTATACTATTTACATACACACTCTGAGCTCTTATATTATAACTGCTACTATACTGATAGAAACAAATTAAATAAATGTTGAGAGCTAAAAATAACTTTTTATTTGAGCATTACAAGGGATTGAACCCCTAACCTCTGCTTGAAGGCCAGATTTTAAATCAGCAACATCATACTCAGCTACTGTGAGAAAGAAAGTTTACTATAAAAGTACCAGCTCACAAGGGTCCTGATTAGTATTATTAATGGATGACAGAAAAATCTTAACTACACTTTTTGAAGTAAACAAGAGAAGTTTTTTTCTGTACAAAAATTGTTTGCATAAGTCCATCTGCTCCAAGGTGAACATCTATCCTGCAGGTGCGTATGGTTACTACCTTCTGCTAACAAACCTTCGTAACAGCATAACCAAGTACACAAGTTAAAGAGTTTTCGTAGAAAAGCATTCATCACAGTTATTTAGATTTAAATTGTCTTTAAATTGTAAATCATCGTGCAAGGTTTCAAAACTGCTTACCTACCAGAGCACAGCAAAGCGAGAAAAGTGATAAGCAGGGAAATGGTCAAATGTAGCCGAGTTCGGTATGGAAGCATGCTCTTGATAGCATTGTGACTGGAAGGTACACAGGCTTCCTGTCAAGCCTTGCCTTCTTTGTTGCATAGCAGGCATACATCTAGGCATTAGGCATTCTCAGCTATGTTTTTTACAAAGCCATGATATTAATGGACTGTCAATAGCTTGACTTTGTAAAATACAATTGGGACTGGGTCATGGACAAAAACTTGTGAAATACAGTTGGGACTACGTCATAGACAGAAAGAACTCTGTGAAATACAGTTGAAACTGGCTCAAAGGCAAACTAAAATTTAATTTGATAAACTAATATTCTGTTGTGACTGGACTGTACTGCTTATTGCCAGAAAACAAAAGATATAATAGATTGCTTTTGGTTAGTTTATAAATAATTGCCTCAAATTCCAATGTACCATCTTGATTTTTATTGAATATGTTAAAAGATAACATGTAACTTGTGTTTTGTATTAGATGAATTAAAATATAACATATAATTTTGGTTCTTCATTAGTTGCGTTCAAGTGTAGAATGTCACTTTGGTTCTTCATTAGTTGTGTTAAATTGTAACATATAACTTGGTTCTTCGTTTAGTGTTTTAAATTATAACATATTATATTAATTTTCCTTTATATGTATTGAATTAGGACATAACACATTGGTTTATTATTAGAATTAAATCATTACATTGAATACAAATGGTCTTGTGATTGTTTTGCCAGAATGAATAAAAATAGATCAGTGTAGTGTAGAGGTATAAACTATACTGTATATGTTTGGTGTACACACATGTTTTGTGTATACACTACACACAATATACTTATCACTATAAATCTGATAAGTTCAAAAGGTTACGATAAATGTACTGCACCGAACTCTACCACTCCATCAAGCGACTTACTCAACATATCAAATATTACCATTGTTCACCGATTGTCATATATCAGGGTCTGTGATGGCATTCGAGAAATCAATGAGCAAGTCACTAGTCAACAAATAAAAAAGCCTAAATCTTGGCTCTTCATAATCTACCTGCCTAGCTTCAGTTCTTGTTGAAACCGAGTGAATGCTTGTAAAATTACATCTAGATAGCGTGAGGCCTGTGGAAAATGTGAAAGTACACCAGACTGGTGTATAATATGGAGGTAATCATATAATGAGCGAGCGTGTTGGTGGTTTGTGAGCGTCTTTTTGATTGTAGGTCCGAACTGTGTTGCTAACTATTGATAATGATAGATACTTGCTTAGGAAAGCTGTATGTTGCCCTGCACCCATATTTACATGTGCCTCTAAAGAATAGTGAGCTGTAGAGTATGTCATGTGTTTAAATATTACTGAGTAAGAGGGGAAAACTCTGTAGTAAGAGGAGAAAACTCTGTAATAAGAGGAAAAAACGGTTCTCTGTAAAAAATTATCTGTAAAAACACAGCAGCAATTCAAAAATTCAACAATAAAAAACAGTTAAAAGCCTTTTTGGATTTTTAAAAATCCTTCCTCTGCATACTAATTTAAACATTTATGCTTAATAAAAATAGTAACAACGGGCACCTCTATTACGTAAATTTCAATATAATCAATAAAAAACTATAGATTAAAAGATTTTGAAGAAAAACACTAATATTTATTAAAAAACACTTTTTTATAGAGGCTGATTGACTGGTCAGTAAAGTTGGTAGCGATCAGGCAGGGAACAAAGAGCTGATTTCTCACAAAAGGCTACAGGACTTGGAGTTGTCACTTCCTGACTCAGCAGGTTTCAGAGGTCTTTTGAATTTTTTATACGCTTCCATAGACACTGCTAGTGAGTTCACAGCTTTTCCCATTTTTCGTTTTGTAACTATCCCATGCTGTCCAAGGAGAAAGAGGAGCGTGCTGAAACTGTCACCCGTTACAAGGCTCTCTTGTTTGCTAAAGTCAATGTTTTGTAGATGAGTAAGAACCGGGCCCATCGGTCCAGTGGGTGGCCAATCCAGCTGTTCGAGTCGCAAAGGTATGATAGATTTCTGGCAATTACTCGCTAGACTAACCTCTCGGCGGCAATTCATGGAAAGAGCGTACTTTTCGGTGACACAAGAAATAACCACCTTGCATGCTCTGATGCCTTTGTCTATCTCAGCAAAGAGTGAGTCACCCGACCCCATCTGGTCAATATCTTGCCAACACAAGAAACCCAGACTATGTAACCTTTGGTGTAATTCTGTTACCTAAAAAATTCAACCTAACTTAAATGAGGAATTAAATAGGAAGTTACTGTGAAAAACAGTCAATGCTGCACACCTGATATTCCTATATGTAGTACAAGGCACACTGTTGACTGCATGACATCATTTGCTGGTGACAGTATAGTGACATCATTGTGTTTTATATAGCCTCATTTTTAGTAAGCAATTGAGATTGTCACTTACTGTTCACTAAATGTTATGGTACGAATACGGGCCAAAGTCTTTGTTACTAAAGATTGATGTGATGCGCCGAAGACAGCAGTTACAGTTCTCTAATAGAATAACAATGTGTTACTTTATTTCATGCGAAACGTACAAAATTCAGCCAAGCAGATTTACCAACAGGATGTACCTACAGCACCCCACTCACATATACTTTAATGGTGGTGATGTTATGATCAACAGGTTTATGATACTGCACTACACTCATCCCAACCCTCTCACGCCCTCACCCACCTGTTCCTCACCCACCTGTTCCTTACCCACCTGTTCCTCACCCACTTGTTCCTTACCCACCTGTTCCTCACCCACCTGTTCCTTACTCACCTGTTCCTCACCCACCTGTTCCTCACCCACCTGTTCCTCACCCACCTGTTCCTCACCCACCTTTTCCTCACCCACCTGTTCTTCACCCACCTGTTTCTCACCCACCTACCTGTTTCTGGTTGCCCCACTGATAGGACAAGAATATTTCTGGAGAAGATCCAGATGTAGGACTTGTTATCTTTTCTGCTTTTGATTTCCACCAAGCATTCATCCCTAAAATAAATTTGCCAAAACAATATTCACCGAATAACAATCAAAACAGCGGATTGTTTGCAATAAGTCATCGACAAAAAATATTTGTGTTCGTAATACGAGAGACATTTAATCAATATGGTGACATGTCGCCTTATACTGTACCTACCTGGTGACATGTCGCCTTATACTGTACTTACCTGGTGACATGAGTTATACTGTACCTACCTGGTGACATGAGTTATATTGTACCTACCTGGTGACATGAGTTATATTGTACCTACTTGGTGACATGAGTTATATTGTATCTACCTGGTGACATGAGTTATACTGTACCTACCTGGTGACATGAGTTATACTGTACCTACCTGGTGACATGAGTTATATTGTACCTACCTGGTGACATGAGTTATATTGTACCTACCTGGTGATATGAGTTATATTGTACCTACCTAGTGGCATGAGTTATACTGTACCTACCTGGTGACATGAGTTATATTGTACCTACCTGGTGACATGAGTTATACTGTACCTACCTGGTGACATGAGTTATACTGTACCTACCTGGTGACATGAGTTATATTGTACCTACCTGGTGACATGAGTTATATTGTACCTACCTGGTGATATGAGTTATACTGTACTTACCTGGTGACATGAGTTATATTGTACCTGCCTGGTGATATGAGTGATACTGTACCTACCTGGTGATATGAGTTATATTGTACCTACCTGGTGATGTGAGTTATACTGTACCTACCTGGTGACGTTAGTTATATTGTACCTACCTGGTGACATGAGTTATACTGTACCTACCTGGTGATATGAGTTATACTGTACTTACCTGGTGACATGAGTTATATTGTACTTGCCTGGTGATATGAGTGATACTGTACCTACCTGGTGATATGAGTTATATTGTACCTACCTGGTGATGTGAGTTATACTGTACCTACCTGGTGACGTTAGTTATATTGTACCTACCTGGTGATATGAGTTATATTTTACCTACCTGGTGACATCAGTTATACTGTACCTACCTGGTGCCATTAGTTAAACTGTACATACCTGATGACATTAGTTAAACTGTACCTACCTGGTGCCATTAGTTAAACTGTACCTACTTGGTGACAAGTGTTAAACTGTACCTACCTGGTGACATGAGGGGTTTCTGTGGCTCAATTTGGTGTCGCAGCTGCATAAGCAGGTCCTCCATACTAGCTTCAGGAAAGAAATGCTCACTTTTTTGGTTTTCTTTCAGGTAGAACTTTGTATACAAGTACTCAGCAAAGAGTGGCCCCATACCTCCTTCAGGAGGCCATGGCATAGCCTCCATCAGCAAAGGGAACATGGCTTTGCCAGCAGCATTAGCTAGGTTGACCTATAATGATCGAACACAAAATACCTAAAGATATATTTTACAAACAACCTGCACACAGTGGAAGACAGCATAAAAAACAAGTAGCTACCAATTAACTTGCTTTTTTCTTTAAAATGGTTGACGCAAATCATGATACTTTGCTAAATCTACATATATAAATGTGAAAGTATGTGTGTCCCTCCAGCTATAGCTATTATTAGAACAGCCTAGCTGGACAATGCTGATGCAATGTCTGGGTGTACGTCTTTAGAAGCCTAGCGCTTATTAACTAGCTTAGTGGAATTTTCTAATGGCAATGTGCCAGGCTAATAGCTTAAAAGTTACAGTTGTTTGACAAAGTTTTAAAACCTTTACAATTGTTTGTACTTTTCTCTTAATATATTTCAACTACACAAAACACTTCTCTCATGATATGTAGTTTAAAAGTTAGAATGGCAAATGTTGTTACACGTTAAATAAAAATCAATTTTCTGTCCAAAGACTTTTTTATTACCCGGGCAACGCCAGGTAGCACAGCTAATAGTGAGCTAAAGCAGAGATACTACTAGAGGTGAAAGATAATGTAATGTAATTCACCTCTTTGTTACAGTTTGGAGACAAAGCATATTTCACCGTAACAAGGGATATAACCACTTTGGCAACTCGAATGCCATCATTAATCTTTTCATACAACTTGTCTCCTCCTCCCATCTGACCTACAATAGCAAATGGCTGCTGTCAAACGCCCCAATGGCCTCACAGATACCGTATCTTACACTGCAAAAAAGAAAGGTGATGAGGAACCAGAGGATTAAGGAGAGAGGAGCATAATGGAAAGTCATAGAAAAATAGTAAACTAGAAACAGGTTACGAGAATAGGACTACACTAGCAAAGAGGCATTGACATGAATCCAAAAAGTGTCAGCTATAGAGATCAGTCATCTGATAGTTGCCCAGTCAACTCCAGAACCTCTCCTTTTAGCTTCTTTTACTCACATCAAAATAGCAGCTGTGCATAGATAAGGAAGGCAATGTTGTGTAAAAGCAATCAAACTCACTTGTCGCATAGAGCATGTCTCGTTGAGCAGGACTGCTCAATCAAAGACCTACAGCGGAGTAAAACATTTAGTGAATAATCAGGTAACAGTAATAGCAACGAACTAATTTGGTACCTATATCAAGCCAGCAGCTATAACCAGCATTGGTCAGGTAGTCCTTGATATATTTAGCCTTATCCTGGATGCCCCACTGGTAGCTTATAAACACATCAGGTGGATGTTTCAAGTCAAGTGGCTCATCTATCGGAACCATTTCTCCTGTAGTGAGTCATATACAGTTTCATGATGACAAGATGACTTATTCTATTGTCTGATATACAAGTAAGTGGCTTTCATACTGACTAGAAAACAATATATCTGTTGGTTATATGTTAATAGAATATAACTTGAGAAGTTGGTGTGTATCTTCTCCGAGCATCTCTTTCATTTTGTTAATTTATCTACAGACTTTTTTATCTTGCAGGAAGATAAACTGAATAATGACGAAGTTTCAGAGAAAAATCAGTTTTGCGACTGAATTTATTCTATGTTTCCTATGAAACCAGGCTACCCATTGAGCTCAGTCTATGGTTTGTTTCTATGGTTACAGACTATCCATTAAAGTTAGTTGATTTGACCTCTCAAGGGTTAGACATACACTCTCATCACAGAGCTAATTCTCTCACGCTAGGCTCTGACGCAGATAGAAGTTCCTAATAAAGAAGTTGTTTGCAAATGAAAGGTTATGGTAGAGAGACTCTATGATTAGCAATTGCACTAACCTGCCATCTCTAAGGCATCAGCCACCACCTCAACGGCATCCTCCCTGCTCATTTCTTTCAGAACAATATAGACAGCTCTTGTAGCCTCTGAGGTGATATGTGTAGCAAACCACTCTGCAAAAACGCTCATGCATGGGCTATCTGTGGTAGCCCAGGCTTTGAGGTCTTCATTTGTGTAGCCCAATCTTTTGGCCAACAATTTCCAGTCTCTAGGAGACTCTTCGTCCAAAAACTTGGCCACTTTATGAGTCCACTTAGGAGTTATTTTCACCGTCTGCAAAGTAACAAACTTTGTCTAGTAGTAACTTGACAAAAACCTCAATATATTATAAAACAGAACCAACATCAACAGCTCTGACCTTTCTGTCAATTCTCTCCAGATCTATGATAGCCTCTGCCAACTCCGCTTTGATTACTTTTATAGACTCTCCTTGTTTTCCGACATTGACTTCTACAGTCTGCAGTTTGTTGGACACATCTGCCACTTCTTTAGTTACACTCTTTAATTCCTTATCTTGAGTTTCAGACTTTTCATACGCTCCTTGAATACTATAAATATATAGAAGTTAACACAGATAGTGCAAGTGTAAAAGATGATAGCGGAGCCCCAGTCGGATGATGACACGGCTAACTGGTCGGCCATCGCATCAACCAGCCGGCAGGAGAACGACTTGACCTAGCCAGGCCAAAAAAGAGCTGGCTCGATATTACCGGGCCAAACAAAGAAGAGACAGGCTTGGTCGAACTGCCTGGCTGTACAACGGCGGGTGAGGTGATGACTGGCATGTTACTGGGCTGGCGCTTAAAGGTCCTGCTTCCCACTGTATTGGTTTTGAGAGGGCCGGCTTGCTACTATGCCGATGCTGAGATGTCCGGCAGGCCTCAGAAAAAGAGGGCGGGGCCTAGCTCGTATGTAAGAAAAGGTGTGATAGCCAGAACCGGAGCAAGAAAAAGCCTCACCTGATGCAGTTAATTGTATGCACTCACTGTTAACTATATCATATACAGTGAAACTCGGATAACTCAAACTTCAAGGGACCGAGCAAAAGTGTTCGAATTATCAGAGGGTTCAAGTTATCAGAGCACTGTCACAAATCCATGTATTTACTTATTTATTAGTAGATACATGTACATGTACATATACAATCTATAATATAAATCAAAAGCACAAATGGCTTGTTTCAAATTAAATGCTTCTAATGTAAAGTTTAAAACGTTTTTATCAAAAAGTATAGAGATTTTTCTATCACTTGAGATTGGTTCGTTGTTTGAGGTGATGTTATTGCCAGGACGTTTTTTAAATTGACATTGGCAAAACTTGATCGTTGTTGAAATGCTCAAAAGAAAAGACATCAGTATATATACAAACTATAATATAAATCAAAAGCACAAATGGCTTGTTTCAAATTAAATGCTTCTAGTGTAAAGTTTAAAACGTTTTTATCAAAAAGTATAGAGATTTTCCTATCACTTGAGATTGGTTTGTTGTTTGAGGTGATGTTATTGCCAGGACGTTTTTTAGATTGACATTGACAAAACTTGATCGTTGTTGAAATGCTCAAAAAAAAGACATCTTTTTCTTTTGAGCGTTTTACCCACAATCAATTTTGCCGATTTTTCTTGAAGTTTATGCAAAGATTACATCACTTTACCTCGCTTCCGAAGGGCGATAGCTACGCGGATGTTTGGTATAAATCAAATTTCACCAAACCTTTAGAAAAGTCGTTGACAAAAATATTTTGCCGATGGTGGTAATAACGACGCTTATGAATTACGAAAAGTTGAGGTTTACCTCTATGGCTTGGAATAAAGTGATTTTCTAAAGCGATAGCAACCGTTTCGGTAGTCGTTGGGCAAAAAACAGTTCGAATTAACAGTGTTGAGTTCGAGTTATATAGAGCTACTTATCATTGCGTGGGAACTGACCAAGCAAATCCATTCGAGTTAATCACGTGTTCGCTATATCCGAGGGCGAGTTATCCATGCTTCACTGTATATATATATATATATATATATTTGTTATAAACATATACTTTATACTCGAACAAAGTGACTGGTTCTAAGTGGCACAGTGGAGGGTTCAGGGCAGATCTTTTACACAATGTTAGGTTGCTAAGAAAGGTCCTGGCTTCTAAGCCTTTAAGATTTCAAATATGTGACAGATTTACCGTCTTGACCAAATTTAAACTGCATCAGCATCTCTTTCATCATTCCAGCACCTACCTCCTGTCATCCAAGTAATTGAGCATTTCTGTTGTAATGTCCTTGACCTTGGGATCATTGTGAATAGTTTCGATGAGTGGTCTATATAACATGAGCTCATTCTTGAAAACTTGACCAATGGTCTTGGCAGCAGTCAGCATAAATGGTTTAGAAGAGTAATTGGCTGGATTGACAGATTGTTGCAAGAGCCACTCAATGATCTTTCCAGGTTTGTCCTAAAACCAAGTTTTTTAAGGATGTTTTTAGGTCTTCCTAAAATCACCACTTTATCTTGTTAATGTCTGTGCCATAACTTTTTAATGATCTCTTCAGCCTTTCCTACAATCGCGACTCCATTTAGCTATTCTCTATGCAGTGAGTCAATATTTGTGATAAATAGTCCATGTCAGAAACAACAAACAAAAATACTGTCTAATTCAAATACTGAAAAACTGCAATTATTTTAATGTTAAAAACTAAACATGAAGAAAATTTAAATTGTGCAGAATTATCAGCTGTTTTTAATTGTGGTCGATATGACAAAAATGCCATTTGAGAGCCTCAAATAGTTTTTTAGTTAAATAATTAACTCTCAGGTGATTAGTGAGTCCAACACAATTTTGAAAAACCTTGTATCACGGAGAGCAACTGCATGTCTGCGACGTAACAAAAGCGCTTAGATCTACTTTTATGATTTGTGACTCTCTGTTCATCGTCAGTTTCTTCCAGATTTTGGTTGATTAAACAAGATGAGCATTCTGGGTGTAACTAAATGTCTGTATTTAAGTTATCTAAGAAAGAATAAAGAGTCGGCACTTACACGACTGGCTGACTTGAAAGTACCAACAGCTGTGAGCACTTCGCACACTTTATGCATGTACATGGGACTTCTCTCTCCAAGTTCAAACATCTTTGTTGTGTCTATGATGGAAGGGTTAGTGCGGGATACAAAGCCCATGACTTCCGTGATAAAGAAACCAACATACTGGTTGTCGAGTAGCGGATAGAGGAGAGCAAGTATTCCTTCATGTATCTCCTAGAACACATAGACACGGAGTGCTAGATGCAATGGGTACTAAAGTGCTTGACAAAAAAGTATGCTGCTTTGTTCCGAGTTATATTTGAAATAATTGTATATACACACGAGACTGAATGTTAGGAGTCTTGCCACATTTGAGCTAAATACTAGTGACCTACTGAATACTAGTGACCTACTGAATACTAGTGACCTACTGAATACTAACTGAATACTAGTGACCTACTGAATACTAGTGACCTACTGAATACTAGCTGAATACTAGTGACCTACTGAATACTAGTGACCTACTGAATAGTAGTGACCTACTGAATACTAGTGACCTACTGAATACTAGTGACCTACTGAATACTAACTGAATAATAGTGACCTACTGAATACTAGTGAACTACTGAATACTAACTGAATACTAGCTGTCCTTGCTCACCAAGACAAACTGAGATAACCATGGTTGATTCCCTGCTGGCTTTGCTACAAGTAGCTATGCATTTTGAAACGTACAAGTCAATTGTATAAAAGACCAATGTGGTTATTGCATAGCAGACCCTGACAATCAATAACATGTAAAACAAACTTTCTAACACAGGCTATCTGGTTCATGACAAAAGATCAGCGCAGTATTTTGTCTTTTAGCTTAAAAAGCAGGTTTGTCGACACTCAGATGCAATTATTTGCTTTGAATATTTGCTAAGTACATAGGCTTCTAGTAGCTGGCAGACATGCTCCTTTAAAACATTTACTGAGCCCCTTGTACAGTTCTCTTTAAATGAGCAGAAACTGTACAAGACGGGGTGATACCTGAATGTGCAGAAAGCACCCGTAATCTAATCCCATTATTAGGCCACCCACAAATCTACCAATTGCAATGAGGAATAGCGGCAGTGCATCAAATGTTTATTTTTCTAAAAAGTTATTTCACATAAGAACAGTAGACTCTTCATGTGTACATAAATCCGCAATACAGCTGTGTGTTCTTATAGAATAAAACATTTCATATCTGAATGAGCTGTGCTACTAGGTACAGTTTAGTTGGACCAGTTAGAGAAAGATAAGAGTATGAACTGGGAATAATGATGATGGACACATGCATTGTTCTATGTGTAAGTATGTGTACGTATATGTATGTAGGGTTATTCAAGATAGAGGTAAACTGACTTTCAAATGGTAGCTATTGAAATATCCCTATAGCAGATTTTTGAGAAAAGGTTTACATCCCAACACGGAACATAAGTTAAAAAGACAACAATCACCCAGGAGTTAGAGTTGAAGGAGACAGGAACTAAAAAGACAAACATGATTATAAGACAAATGTACTTACTGTAAGTGTTGCTTGCTGCAAGGTGAGCGCTAAGGAAAAGTATTCAATATGAATATAATCAATGATCCACTACTCTTGGAATGTCTCTACATGGTTAGCTTGGAGTTACTAGCGATACGCAGTAGTAACAGTAGTGACAATGGACAGACACTTATGCTGTTTTTAGCAGAAAAAAACTAGAGTTTGCAAAATAAACTTATGATTCTAACATTTGACATGGCAACTGATCAAATTATAGGGGCTGAGTACTTGAGACCATAAAAGCTCAACACCAAAGTCTAGTAGCTTCACATAGGTCACAGCTGCATCACAGCTGCATCACAGCTGCATCACAGCTGCATCACAACTGCATCACAAGTGCATCACAACTGCATCACAGCTGCATCGCAACTGCATCGCAACTGCATCACAACTGCATCACAACTGCATTACAGCTACATACCAACTGCATCACAGCTGCATCACAACTGCATCACAACTGCATCACATCTGCATCACAGCTGCATCACAACTGCATCACAACTGCATTACAGCTACATACCATGTAGCTGTAATGTTTGCTTCAAAATGTCGAACAAAAAGCACATTACGCGACAAACATCAAGTATCACTGAAGATAGCATTACCCTTAGCGACATCAACAGTAAACTTGATCTAACAAAAGAATGGATGGAGGATAAATTTAACGGCATATGTCAACATCTGGATCGTATTGGTAATCGTGTCACCGTCCTGGAAGATGAACAAAGGCAGCAAGCTAAAGCCTTGACGTACTATGGCGAAGAGATTGAAAGCATTAAAAAATCATTGTGCGACTTGCAGAAAGATTACTCTGACCTGCAACCATCTACAAGCTCGTTGACAAAGCTTTCTAAATCCATTCAACTCATAGAACAAGAAAAATTCAACAAATCACTTATTCTAGACGGAATTCCAGTAACAAATAAGGAAAATCTTCACGCTATTATTGAGAAACTTTCTGACAGCCTTGACCTTTTCGTAAAATGGAGCAGGAATATTACCACCGAGTGCTGTTTGAACCCTTGGAAAGGGGTGATAGCAAACCATTTTACTCTTTTTATAGGCGGAAAACTGGAAAAAACTCACAAGGCACTGCGGTTTTCAAAAATAAATCAGCCTTAGAATCATCTGAGATTTTTAACGAATTTTTTCAGGGTGTTTTTTCAAATAGTGACTGTTTTTCCACAACTCAAACTGAACTTTCTGCAGATAAATGCCCTATACAAGTAACAAGTGATGGAGTTCTCAAACTTCTAAATACTCTTAAGCGCGGGAAAGCCCCGGGCCCAGATAAGTTTAGAAAAGAAGATCTTTGCCTAGAACCTGAAATTATTAGTAAGATATTGGCGAGCATATTCCAGTACTCGTTGAACATTGGAAAACTTCCAGATATCTGGAAAGTGGCCAATGTAGTTCCGGTACATAAAAAAGGCAGTCGGGAAGATCCGGGAAATTTTAGGCCCATATCTCTGACATGCATTGCTTGCAAATTGTTAGAACATATTGTGCTTAGTAACATCAATAAAGATCTGGAAAATGTCATATATTCTAACCAACACGGTTTCAGAAAAGGCCTATCTTGCTCCACCCAGCTAGTCTCTACTGTGAATGAAATAATGAAATTAGTAGATAACAATAATATAGTACATGCAGCGGTACTGGATTTTTCTAAGGCATTTGACAAGGTGTCTCACGGCTTGTTGATCGACAAATTGATAAAATCAAACATAAACCCGTACATGGTAAATTGGATTAGGGACTTTCTGTCAGACAGACTCCAAAGAGTAGTGATAGAGGGTGCTGCATCTTCTGACCTGCTGGTTTCATCGGGCGTTCCACAAGGGTCTGTCCTCGGGCCCACCCTATTTTTGGTGTACATAAATGATATCTCCGATAATCTAAAGTTTTCTGCTATCAAGCTTTTTGCAGACGACGCTTTACTTTTTTCTCAGGTAAACACCCTTCAGGATTCAGTGAATTTCCAGGAGGATTTAAACATATTAGACCAGTGGGCCTATAACTGGAAAATGAATTTTAACACTGATAAATGCCAAATCGTTCGTTTTGCAAGGCAGAGTAGCGGAAACCCAGATGTGGTGTATTACCTAAGTGGCAGACCTTTATCTTTAGTAGACAGTTTTAAATACCTCGGAGTTTTTATATCAAATGATTTTAATTGGGATTTACATATAGACTCAATCATATCTAAGGCAAGTCAGCGATTGGGAATGATGAAACATGTTTTGTTTAATGCGCCGATGAGGGTTAGAAGGGTTGCATATCTCACTCTGTGTAGACCAATATTGGAATATGCGAGTGAAGTATGGGACCCTCATTTGATGCGACAGGTAGCATCATTGGAAGCAGTTCAAAGAAGGGCGGTTAGGTTTATATCTGGTTTGAAAGGTAGGCAGAGTGTTACAGAGGCAAGAATTTTTATAGATCTAGAACTTTTAGAACTAAGACGCAAACATGCAAGAATGTCTCTCATGCTAAAGATTTTATCTGACGACTGCCATGAATCTCTTATCGAAAGTTTTAACCAAATACAAAATGTTCTTCACAGTCATGAAACAAGATTGGTTACGGGGGGTGCTCCTTCAGCTGTATGTGCAAACACCGGGTTTTATATGAATAGTTTTTTACCTAGAACATCGCGCAACTTGCGCGGCTTACCATAATTTTATGTTTTATTGACTATTTTTAAATAAAGTTCTCAACGGCCTTCTTTTGCCCGATTTCGGGATTTACAGGTTCTTAAAACACCTAGACCTAGACCTTAGCTATAATGAACAAGACATTGACGGAATTTTCCGAACCAAACAGTCTGGTGAAAATCCTAAGAGAGCAATTATTATAAAATTCAACAAGATGTCTGCAAGAGATGCGTTCTATGATGGAAGAAAGAGTATGGTAAAAAAATCAATTACTACGAAGTCTCTGGGATATGAAAACTCAGACAAAATCTTCATCAATGAACAGCTGCCTAAAACAACACAGGAGCTGTTTTATAAAGTCAGATGTAAAAAAAGAGACTTAAATTATAAATATGCTTGGACCTATCATGGAAACATTTTCATGCGTAAAGAAAAAACTTCAGAAGCAATTAAAATTTCTTCCGACAAAGACCTGATAGACTTGAACTAATCATTTCCATAATTTAATGTGGTTTTTCTATTACTAGCGCAACTATACCAGGCTTCGACGATACACCTGATTTACTAAATATTCATCATAGCGATTTGATCAAACCTAATGCATTGAAGAGCATAGTACTAAAAAACTCTATAAACATTCTGCATATAAACATTCGCAGCATTCATAACAAGTTTTCTGAATTTGAACTTTTTTTGGCTCATCTGAATGTTAACTTTTCTCTTATCGTTATATCAGAATCTTGGCTTGGTGAACATTCATATATTAACAAATTTATTTTAAAAAATTATCGATTGCTTTGCAGTTCACGGCCAAATGAAGGAGGTGGAGGAGTTTGCGTGTATGTGGCAGATGGTTTTGAGGCTAGAGTTTTGGCGGCTACACTGGCTGGGGCGGAAGCGGTGTTCGCGTCGGTGCATTCTTCGGGGCGCCGGATTTTCTCGGTGTTGGCAGTCTACAGGGCGCCCTCGGGCGCTCTGCCGTCTTTTCTGGAGGATCTCGGAGCTTTGATCCCCACATTACCACCGGACACAATAATTGTAGGTGACATTAATATCGATCTCGGTCCCGAAAATATTCTTGACATAAACTCATTCAATTATGAAAACTTGTTAACATCATATGGTTTTTGCAACACAATTTTAACTGCGACAAGACTAGGTAGTACCAAAAATAGCCTTATAGACCACATAGCAACTAACCGGGTTGACTCTAACATAAACTCTGCAACAATAGATTTTAATATTTCTGACCATCAACCAGTTTTTGCATCAATTGAGTTTAAAATTAAAATTCCCAAGCGTTCAAATTTATCCATTTTCATTATTGACTATGATCAGCTAGCAATCAAGCTTGCTGAACAAGATTGGCGGGCGATAATGGATTGCTCTGATGTTAACAAAAGCTTTGAATCCTTTTCTTTGTCGTTCCAAAATTTAATAAAAATAGCTGGGAAGAAAAAATTAATTTCCACAAATCAGAAAAAGCTCAACTTTTTAAAACCTTGGATGAATCACCATCTACTTAAACAGATAAATAAGCGAAGAAAATTGCACATTAAATGCAAAAAAGAACCTTTCAATACTTCGCTCCACACCTCTTACCACAGTTTCAGAAATTTAGTCACAAATGAAATTAAAACTGCGAAGACTAAATTCTATAAAAAAGAATTTGATAAATGTAAAAATAATCAAAACGAAAAGTGGAAATTCATAAACAGATTGTTAAATAGAGACTCTAAAAATTCAGATAGCCCAACGAGCATAAACAAAGATAGAAAACTCCTAACAGACTCGCAAGATATAGCTGAGACCTTAAATGATCATTTCGTAAATGTTGGTAATAAACTGGCCAATGAGTTGCCACTTTCCGATATTCACTTTTCTAAATTTATGGACAACTGTGTAAATGATATTGATTTTAGCTTCCAGATAATTGACCCCTACCAAACACTGCAAATAATTGATTCTTTCAGTCTTCCTAAAGCAACCGGCTATGATAGGATTTCTCTCCGTGCAATAAAAGAAAATAAACTAGTCCTAATTCCAGTTTTAACACATCTTATAAATCTTGTTATACAACAATCTAATTTCCCAAATTGTTTAAAAATAGCTCGCGTGACTCCATTATTTAAAAAAGGAAATAGAACAGATCCATCTAATTACCGGCCCATTTCCATTCTTCCTGCTTTATCAAAAATTTTAGAGAAATGTTTGTCTTTGCAAATACGGGATTTTTTAGAAACCAATAACATCTTGTCGCCTAAACAATTTGGTTTTAGAAAAGGTAAAAGCACCACTACAGCAATAAACAGTCTAATGGAATTTTTATATACTAATTTAGATCAAAGTAATATAACTCAGGGCGTATTTTTGGATTTTTCAAAGGCATTCGATACGATTAATCACAAAATTTTAATTGACAAACTTTTTTACTACAATTTTAGTGTAAAGTCTTCCTCTCTTATTCAAAGTTATCTCCAAAATAGATTTCAATTTACCAAAACAGATACTGATTGTTCGCAAATGAGGGCAATTACGATTGGTGTCCCACAAGGATCAATTTTAGGACCCCTCTTATTTTTAATTTTTATAAATGACTTAGTAAATGCTGCACCTGCTTTGGATTGTATTTTATTCGCAGATGACACCAATATATTTTCAACAGATAATTCTAAACTCCAAGAGGAATTAAATATTATTAATGAATGGTGCCTATCAAACAGACTCATTTTAAACAACAGTAAAACATTTCAAGTAGTTTTCAAAAATCCGTCTAAAAACACTCAAAATTATAATCTAAGCCTTTCTTTAAACAATTCTCAACTACAAATCAAAGATTCGACTCAATTTTTAGGTATCACGTTAGACAACAACTTGACTTTTAAAAAACACATCCAAAGTCTCATCAAAAAACTTAATTACATATTACTAATATTTCGTTTCATTCGCCCCTACCTAGACAAATCAACCATGATCAATTTGTACTACAGTTTTTTCTATTCTCTTTTAATTTATGGAATCGAGTTTTGGGGCCACGGCAACAAAACTGATTTAAACAAACTTTTAATCATGCAAAAAAAGGCAATCAGAATAATACTCAATTTTAAACCAAATCAAACAGTTTCCAAAAATTTTAAAATTTTAAAAATAATGCCAATTGAAATTTTATTCCAGTATCGCCTGCTAATGTTTTTAACAAATTCTTTCCCCATGGAAGAGTTGCAAGATTTTATGATAGATCATTGTCAAGATACCCGTTTAAAAAGTAAAAATCAATTAAAGTTGAAAAAGTGTTTGTCTTCTAAGGGACAGAGATCGATATTTTTTAGTGCAATGAAATTATATAATAAATTTTTGAGTGATTGTGCGGGCTCTGCTCCGGGTCAGCTGAAGGCGAAGTTGGTAGAGCGCCTGTGGGCGTCCTGGGACTGTCCTTCCTGACTCTGGTGCTCCGGAGTGTGCGCTTATCGCTGATTCTGTTTCTTTTCCTACTGCTTGCTGGGGCTGCCTTGACTCTAGCCTCTGGCTATCTGGCATGTCCTATTGCTACTCTGTGTATTTTTTTACTCATATTGTCATGTTATTATTACGCAATAAAAATCAAATCAAAATCAAATCAAACCAACTGCATCACAACTGCATCACAGCTGCATCACAGCTGCATCACAACTGCATCACAACTGCATCACAACTGCATCACAACTGCATCACAACTGCATTACAGCTACATACCAACTGCATCACAGCTGCATCACAACTGCATCACAGCTGCATCACAACTGCATCACAACTGCATCACAACTGCATCACAACTGCATCACAACTGCATTACAGCTACATACCAACTGCATCACAACTGCATCACAACTGCATCACAACTGCATCACAACTGCATCACAACTGGCAGCTTTGGCAATTAACGAGTGTCTGGTTTTTGTCTCCTGCAAGTGCTTCTACATGTACTAGTTGGAAATGGCCATATTTTAACTGAATAATGAAACAATCTCTTATGTAAGGCTGAGGTTGGTTGTCTGAATGTACAGCAGTTGGTGTACAGTTGAGGCAAACCCAGCAACTACTGGCATAACTGAGTCCCAAACGCAACTCATTGCAGTGTAAATAATTGATACTAATGAGATAAATCATTGAAATATGTTCTCAGCGCTGTCGTCTTTGTGCCTCCAAGTGGTAAGAGTTTGCCAAAGAACCATGATTGTAAATTCATACTTGATTGCAACCACACTCCATTCATCAGCACAGTGGTCCTCAGTACAGTGGTCCTCAGTACAGTGGTCTTCAGTACAGAGGTCCTCAGTACAGTAGTCCTCAAATAACTTAGAGTAGCCAATATAGAATTAAGCTCTCCTAGTAACTTTACACACAGAAGTTCAGGTATTGTCGAAACTAACAATATAGGCCGAGCCATTCTTCTGATACTGATACTACTAATATTACTGATATTACTGGTACTACTGGTACACTGCCTGATACTACTTGCAAGATGAATTTTAATATGCTTCGACTTCTATAATATATTTTTCAGTTACATGTCAGTCGTATGCCAGTTGTCTGTCAGCTATTTGTCAGTTATGTACTAGTTAAGTCAGTCCAATATATAAATTATCTCAGTTATATGAAGTATTATGAAACAAACAAATTTATAATTAGTATGTACTGTATTTTGTACACTTTAATGACATAACACTGTGAAGTTGTTTTTGTATCTTTCACCGTAAAGAAAAGTAGATATAGAACATCCAGCACATTATGCTATAAAGTTGAGTAAATATCTGTAAGTTGTACTTGTGAGTTTTGCACCCCGTGTTATAACACTGTATCAGTGCATAAACGCATGTCGTTGTGTGCCTACTGACGTGGTACTCTCTAAAAATATTTAAGAATGGGTTTTTTAACACTGCAGTGACCAAATTATGTTGTCAGGAAGCATACAAAATGAGTCCATGCCTACCTTAGGATTTTGAGCAGCCACCTCTTTAAGGAGCTGGCCTATTTTCATGGAATGTTGTGGAAGCATAATAGACATCTGTGAGATCAGAGGAAGGAGATTTCGATGAACAAGTTCAGCATTTTTATAGTACGCTTTGAGCAATAACCCTAAAACACGACGGCTGCTTTTTAGTTTGCTCATGCTGGGTTAGTGTGAATCATTATTACGTGACAATTCTTGTGCATGTAAAAATGTAATCTTTTCAGATGCTGAAGAAAAATTCAACACTTAGTCCTCTCCGAGTTAAGCTGAGAAAACCTAATATTACAGTGTCTCTCTCCATTATACATTTTTTTATTTCCTTATTATCCTTATTTATCTCCTCTTTTTTATTTAAAGATAATAAACATGGTTCATCAGAGAACGTATTACTAGAATTTCAGATAAATACCTGGAATGACGGAGTTCAGGTCTGTAGCGCAATTGGTGAGAAAGTGATCTATCTGAGGCTGTAGAGAGTCGTCTGCCTCTACTGGTCCCTGTTCAATCAAAATCCTCAAGCAATTGTTGCTGATGAGGATGAGGTTGTGGTCTGGAGCAAATTTTGTACAAGCGACCATTTTCTGAAGAGCTGGTTTCACTTTCATACTCAGGTCTATTGACTAAATAATGAGAACGCGAGAGTGAAATATAAAACAATTCAAAAAGACAAGCGAAGAGAAGCAGAAGAACCCGATTGAGATAGAAAAGAAGACGATGAGCAGAGATTAATGTTAAGAGTTAATGACAGAGTAACAAACAATCATAGACCTATTAACTATATGTATAGTTAATATAATTATATACTAAAGTATAGTTAATAGGTCTATGCAAACAATTCAAAAGCTGTTTACCTGAAAACAAACTCTAGCAATGAGGTAGCTGTATATTTGAAAAAAAGTTGATATGTTGTCACCTCTGCTGTCAGCTTCTTCTATAAGTCTGTCCGTTACGTAATCTACAATTAGAAAGCATTTTGATGTATTGAAGTTTGCTAGTCGGATTTTTTTCACTCAATTTGCTATTTTAGTAGATTTAATATCATGTGGTACAGCATGATAATAAAAGTTGGTGAAATGTCAAGCAGTGTTTATGTTCATATATGGAGTTATCCGCATTCTCTCAGAGGGGCAACAACTCCTAATATTGTTGTTTACTATTTAAAAGTGTGTACACACTGTGTTTATATGTATTTTGCTACCGACCGAGCAGGAGTTGCCCAGAAATACTGATACTGACAACAAAACAGGTACATAATGCTTTCGATATGTGTCTATCAACGCATGTTATAGAAAGGGAATCTTTTGATACCAAATAACTGTAATGTGAATTTTGTTGCAAGTAAACCTTTAAGCAACCGTGGTGCTATGGTGACAATCTCCTGCGCTACTACGGTGGCACCTCAGCCATATTTCTACTGGGTTATCACATCAGATGACTCATGATATATTATCATTGTATGCTGTCATTATCTTACTAGGTAAGCACAACTACTGAGCACATTATGTACTCTATGATAAATTTTCAATCAAGTGTGCCTTCGCATAAAACCTCTGTTTTTCAATACAAATTAACGCACCATATTTGTATCAAGTTTGGCCTAAGTTTAACATCTCACACTTTTGTCGAATTTGTAAAAAAACTAGTTGTTTTCATAGCAATTGGGTTGTTTATAAAAGTGGACAATCAACTGTATTGTAATGTAATTGTGCTGAACTACTACCACAAGATAACAATAGCTCTTACTTTTGACCTCCCCTCTCATCTCCCATCTTACCTCCCCTCTCACCACTCTCTCACCACCCTCTCACCTCCCCTTTCACCTCCCCTCTCACTTCCCCTCTCACTTCCCCTCTTGACTCCCCTCTCACCACCCTCTCACCTCCCCTCTCACCTTCCCCCTCACTTCCCCTCTCAACTCCCCTCTCACCTTCCTTTCACCTTCCCTCTCACCTTCCCTTTCACCTTCTCTTTCACCTCCCCTCTCACCTCCCCTCTCACCTAACCTCTCACCTTCTTTCTCACCTTCTTTCTCACCTTCCCTCTCACCTCTTTCACCTCCCCTCTCGCCTCCCCTCTCACCTGCCCTCTCACCTCCCCTCTCACCTCCCTTCCCATCTCCCCTCTCACCTCCCCTCTCACCTAACCTCCCCTCTCACCTTCCCTCTCACCTCCCTTCAGCTCCCCTCCCATCTCATCTCCCATCTCACCTCCCCTCTCACTTCCCCTCTCACTTCCCCTTTCGACTCCCCTCTTACCTCCCCTCTCACCGTCCTTCTCATTTTCCCTCCCACTTTCCCTCTCACCTTTCTACTTTGCCTCCTACCTTTATTTTCACCCAATATTTTAACCTTCCATTTTAGATTACGCTTGCTTTCCTTTTTATCTTCTCTCTTACTTTTGTCTGATTTTCCCTGTTAACTTCCTTCTTATTTTTTCTCCTACCGTCTCCATCAACCCGCCCCTTTACCTTCCCTTTCACATTCCACAAGCTCTTTAGTGTATCAATTCAGTCAATCAACGATTTGCATGACTAACACCATCTAACTACCAATTGTTTCAGATTCTCCAGAGGATGTCTCACCCTTGGCTAAAATTTTGTTGCAAGAAAGCTCTTCCTGTTATTTCTATTATAAAAATACCACTTGAAGACATTTTCTTCTAAATATCTCATTCAATGATTATAAAAAACCGATGTTAAACTCTACCATCGATATTCGCCTCACCTGCAATCCGCGCAAGCAATGCCTGTATTTCGGTGGGGATGTTCACAGGAGTATAGGCATCAATGATTTTCTCAAACAGGTTGTAGAGAAGACTATTCCAAGCGACTCCCAACACATAGATGCTTTTGGTCTCTTTTAACACAACAAGAGGAAGAGCATCGAGGAGCATCTCATAAAACTCAACATGCTGCGTCACACTCAGTGTCTGCATTTTAAAAAAAGCTCAATAAACATGATATAAAAATGAAGGAAACAAAAAAGAGAACATGTATGAAAGCATCACATAAGCGCTCACATTTCATGATCTCAGGTGTGCTCACTCTTTCTTAAATGAGATGAAACACCGAGTTAAGAGTAATGTCTCAGACTTACAAGACACAAATTGTTGAAGCTATGTTAAGGTAATAAGGTGCGCTTACCTTCCACAGCAAGTGGTCATCACCTGTCAGCGTGTGATGGAATACTGTTATTAATACTGTAGAATGGGATTGAAGAATAAGTTTGTAGATAGAAAATGAATTGTTTCGGAGTTTGGTTTGAACTTCTTCCGACGCTTCGCTTGTAGCGTCTATCAGTGCCCTGTATCAATTGATCAAACTCCCTTCATGTATTTATTCAACCAAAAATAGTCTTCAAGTACATATTGAAATATATCAATCATTCTATCTACTATATCTATCACACTATCTACCATATCTATCATACTATCTACCATAACTATCATACTATCTACCATATCTATCATACTATCTACCATATCTATCATACTATCTACCATATCTACCATACTATCTACTATATCTATCATACTATCTACCGTATCTATCATACTATCTACTATATCTATCATACTATCTACCATATCTATCATACTATCTACCATATCTATCATACTATCTACCATACCTACCATACTATCTACCATATCTATCATACTATCTACCATATCTATCATGCTATCTACTATATCTACCATACTATCTACCATATCTATCATACTATCTACCATATCTATCATACTATCTACTATATCTATCATACTATCTACCATATCTATCATACTATCTACCATATCTATCATACTATCTACTCTAACTATCATACTATCTACTATATCTATCATACTATCTACTATATCTATCATACTATCTACCATATCTATCATACTATCTACCATATCTATCATACTATCTACTCTAACTATCATACTATCTACTATATCTATCATACTATCTACCATATCTATCATACTATCTACCATATCTACCATACTATCTACTATATCTATCATACTATCTACTATATCTATCATACTATCTACTATATCTATCATACTATCTACTATATCTATCATACTATCTACTATATCTATCATACTATCTACTATATCTATCATACTATCTACTATATCTATCATACTATCTACCATATCTATCATACTATCTACCATATCTATCATACTATCTACCATATCTATTATACTATCTACCATATCTATCATACTATCTACTATAACTATCATACTATCTACCTTGTCTATCGTACTATCTACTATATCTATCATCTATCATTTTAAATATATGATATATTTACTGCTAAAAGCCCCATAACCCGTGTGAGAATAAAGTTGCTAACAACTTTTTCGTGATACGGAGAACAGCGAAAGAGTACATCAAACTGAGCGCATACTCATAGCTGCTTTCAAAAGATTTTGCAAACTTTATCATCTTGTTGTAAAGTTGATCATCAGCAATTCCTTCATCGGCTCTTGTAGCCATTGCTCTGCAAGTCTCAAGGAACTCACCAAGATTCTCCTTCAATAAAGCAGATTACTTTTTAGTTCTAGAAGTTAGTGAAGTTAGTGGTTAGTTTCCTAGCCAGAGTAAGTGACTCGCACTCGATTTAGATTTAGGATAAACCATAGCTGATAGCGCAACATGGTGTTTAACTAATGGCTGTAAACTGCGTGATGCACAAGGTTTTAAAAGTTTTAAGCCGCTATGATGGTGACTTTCAATGAATGTAGGAACCATGTAGGTGATCATATTTTTAGAGCAGCAAAACGGCGAGGAAGTTTTCAACTCTATGATTGTGCATTTAACTTCAATGCCACTGTTGACTTTCTTAGCTAAAGTGTCTGATTATTATTGTGAATAAAAAAGATCTGCTAGTACATGGTCAAAAACTAGTACATAGGCTGTGCTGAAATGATAACCATAACATAGTTGTTGGCAAAAATATTACATGTATGGTACAGTATATGTGTAATCCAATTGTTGGCACACGCTAACATGAACACTCCTAAACACAACCTAGTTGATTGACCAGAGGATAAGGTGAATTATTAACACAACTAAACACAACTAGTTGGTAAAGCAGAAGCTATGATGAATTTATTCACATGATCTAGTTGATAAAGAAGAGGCTATGGTGAATCATTACCACAATCTAGTTGATAGAGCAGAGGCAATGATGAATTAATAACACCGCCTAGTTGATAGAGCAGAGGTTATGGTGCATAACTAACAAACCAAGTTGATAGATCAGAGGCTATAGTGAATCACTAATGCCAGCTACAGTAGTTGTTAGACTAGAGGCTATGGTGGATCACTAATACCATAACAAATTTTTTAAAAGTAGAAATCAGAAATCAAGGTCTGACATCTTATTCATTCCCACTGGTTAAAAATGTCAAGTAATATAGTTTATACTATTAATAACCGAACATTGTTAAATTCGACAATATGATATATGTGAAAAATATATCATATATTTTTTTCCAAACCACCCTTGCACTAACCCAATACAACAAACCTCAAAGAAGTGTGTCTCGGGTCTGGCAAGTTCATCTAAGAACTGTTGAACGTCTTCGCGATAGTAGAGAGAGTCGATCTCCTCTTTACTTTTTTGTTCCAACACTGATTTGATTTCCTGCCAAAGCTGCCTCATTTTGAGTGAGGAGATTTTCTTAGTGAATCGATCTGAAAAAAAATCTGATCTGATATCTTATCTGATAAATCTATAGATATAGTCATTCTTTTAACTGAAATATGTACTGTAAATCTATAGATATACCGTAGTCATTCACTTATCTGATATATGTATCGTATATCTATAGATATAGTCATTCACTTATCTGATATATGTACTGTAAATCTATGGGTGTAGTCAATCACTTATCTGATATATGTACTGTAAATCTATGGGTGTAGTCAATCACTTATCTGATATATGTCCTGTAAATCTATGGATTTAGTAATTCAAACAATGGTGGTACACGAGCTAGGCAGACACACAGTAAAATGCTGATCTAAAGTAAGAACTATTGTTATCTTGTGGTAGTAGTTCAGCACAATTACATTACAATACAGTTGATTGTCCACTTTTATAAACAATCCAATTGTTATGAAAACAACGAATTTTTTTACAAGTTTGACAAAAGTGTGAGATGTTAAACTTAGGCCAAACTTAATAAAAATATGGTGCATTAATTTGTATTAAAAAACAGAGGTTTTATGTGAAGGCACATTTGATTGAAAATTTGTCATAGAGTACATAATGTGCTCAGTAGTTGTGCTTACCTAGTAAGATAATGACAGCATACAATGATAATAAATCATGAGTCATCTGATGTGATAACCCAGTAGAAATATGGCTGAGGTGCCACCGTAGAAGCGCAGGAGATTGTCACCATAGCACCACAGTTGCTTAAAGGTCTACTGGCAACAAAATTCACATTACAGTTATTTGGTATCAAAAGATTCACCATGTTTTACTCTGCTGTGTTGCAGGTGCAAAATATGTGGAAATGTGATTAAAAGCTCCTAAAAACACAAAAACGAACAGTTAATCGCAGCCATCATAAAAACGCCGTAGTTTGGTATCTTTTTATTTCTCTGAAGTTCTCAAACATTGTAGTTATTGTTTTGACACGTGATGTTATTACGTAAAAATAAAGGCCAATAAAAAGCTCAATATAAAACGTCTCGTAGCACTAGTTTATGACAAACACTTCGGGTTCTCCCAAAAAAGTTTCGTTGCAGCCTGGTCTAATCATCTAGTGGTAATCGAATCATGTGATCCATACTTCCTGCCAAATGGTGCAAACAATTTCTGCAGCATTTTGACTATCACTTGACCAACAGGCTCGTCATATTTATCAGATGATGATATGCACTCATTCGAGCTAAGGTTAAAAAATTAAACGAATTTCTACGGTAGGTTTTGAGATATCAATGCTCAAAGTGACAGCATTACAATGATGATGAAATAGATGCGTAAGGGCAATAGATATTGGTTTTACTGAATGTGTGAAGTATATTTGTGAAAATACTTCAACGAATGAGGTCGCATGAAAGTGTAAACAGAAGCATGTTGTGTTCAACTATGTCCCATTTGAGTCGTTTTGGAAAGGGATTCTAATCTACGGCGTTTTCATGATGACTGCGATCAACTGTTCGGAGCTTTTAAGAGCTTGTAATCACATTTTTACATATTTAGCACCTACAACACAGCAGAGTAAGACATAGTGAATATTTTGATACAAAATAATTGTAATGTGAAGTTTGTTGCAAGTCAACCTTTAAGAGACTACCAAAGCAACTTTTTGAGACTTCAATACTAGCACTGGTTGAGAGTCCATCATAGTCCTAGCATTAGACATGTAACCTTGCAGTATTAGTGTTGGTTGAAAAATTACTACACCTTTACTGCTGGCTGCAAGCCCCCATGGCAACAACAGTTTTAGGACTATCAGAGAGACTAGCTAGGATATGACAGCTAAAGTATAAGATTTGGTGACAGTATATAAAGGAAGCATCAGAGGAGACTTTGGAAAGTGGTGCGATAAACCAGAATTAGTAGCAAAGCTGCAAAAGGTGACCGATCTAATGTCCTTCATGCAATTTTTTTATCCTAGCTAGCATTTTCAGTGTACAAACAATTGAGAACTGACGTAATAGAATGAGTATGAAACGCTAAGGAAAGAACAGCTGCTGGCTTTTAGTGACAATGGCTTTAATGCTTATGAACAGCTTCAAACAAGAAATTTAAAGGATGGTGAAAGCATAGACTCATTTTTAGCAGATTTATACAGGTTAGTAAATTTGATTGAACAGAAAGACCCAGAATCATTGTTAAAATGTGTATTTATGGTTAGATTGTCAGAGGAAGTGAAGACTCAGCTCAAGTCGGTAGCAGCAGTGGAAAAACTGGATTTGTCAGACTTGGTTAATCAAGCTAGGATGATGATAGCTACCAAGTTGAATGCGCCAACACAAACAGCAAAATCTTCTAAACAAAATAAAAAGCACTATTCATGCTCTGAAATAGGGCAGACCGCCAAAAAATGCCTTAAAAACATGAGAAGCCAAAATAGATGCTACAGTTGAAACAAGATCGACCACGTTATCAGAGAATGCAGAGAAATACGGAGAAATGTCAATGAGAGAGGGTCAGTCCAGACTTTTTTTAACTTTTAAATAAACATGGTTTAACCATTCAGAACTGTCAATATACAAGGTATCAACAAAAAGGCGTTGGTTGGCATTGGGTGTGAACAGTCTGTGATACATTCAGATTTAGCGTGGCACTTGGGACTGCAATTAAAAGGTCTACCAATACTAGTGACAATATTAAACAGACATATCTCTAAGTGTGCTAAAAAACAGCTTTTTCTGTATCAGCTGACAAATAGAATATCACCATCAATTGTTTGGCTGGACCAAATGTAATGTGCAGCTGTTCAGTGAATTTAGCCATGGATGGAATTAGAAGACTCGATGGCAGTATAGTCACTGCACAAAGCAAAGTTAATCTAATGGGATGAAAAGTAAAGGTTAGTGCCGGAGTAATAGAGAAAAAGCAAATGCAGTACTGACTGTTGAAAATAAAGACTTAAAAAGCTGAATTTAATGAATCTAGAAAGATAGTTAGCTGGAAATAAAAAGATGAAAAGCTTGTGTTAAAAAATCAATGCGCAAAATATTCAATTAGTAAGGGCAAACGTGAAGTATATGACCAAGAAATTGAGCAGTGGATTAATACTGATTGGCTGCAGTTATTTAATGAGGGCACACCATAATGTTACTGGGATTATACCATTGACGGCAACCCCACACCTGAATAAGCTAATAAAAGTAAGACCAGTAATGAGCTACAGAAAACTGAACGGCTGTGTTAGTAACAATCCTGGTTGTGATGTGGCTCTGTGTCAAGATAAGCTAAGAAGTTAGTGGAGGCTAGGCAGCAATCTATGAGCGTGAGACTGTAAGAAAACCTACCTACAATTGTATATATCTGGGAGTCTCCAGTGGTTTCAAGCCGTCCGATACAAAGGTAAGTTGTATGTTATGACTCCTATAGGATTTGAGTTGAATGTGGCCTCAAAAATCATGCCAAAAATATTACATGCTGTGCTAGCAGTAGGCAAGAAAATAGACCGTGGTGGCAACCAGTAGGAAGATGACATATTTACGAATGAAGCTGTCATATCATCAAAAGAGGTTGAAGAACACCTAATGACCTATGGGTTACTAACAAAAGAACTAGTTTCACTGTTTGATGCTCACGTTTTAGGCCGTCGAGTAAGAAGTACCATAACTGGCGAACATAAATTGGCGAGGCAAGGTGCAATCCCAACAATAAAACAATGTGTTACCAAATTTTAGCTTTTTTCTATGTGGTAAACTCACTGGTCATTATCCAGTGGAAAGCTGGCTACGAGTTTTCTGCGGTTTCATAAAAGGTCTAGTAATTTTATAAGATAAGAAGATATATACTTGATAATGTAATAATGATGCTACAAAATACCCTGGATTGTTTGAGAGCTCACGATCCTGTATCTACCACATGGAACATCACTAATTCTTGCAAGGCACAGCTTTGTGTGATGCTAGCAGAATTGATATTGGTGCGTGTGTAAATGATGTTGACGGTGTTACGGTAGAAGATTGGGTCTGGTTGAGAAAAGAAGATGATAGCGCTCACATAAATTTAGCAAAGTTAGAGGCTGTACTCAAAGGGTTAAACATGGTTATGAAACAGAAGTTGAACAAGTTGACTGTGATGACAAATTCTATATCGGTATATGCTAAGGTCAGATCAGTCGAAGCAGATAGCAAGTAACCAAAAGTCACAGGTTTGAGTGAGATGATCGTGAGACGGAAATTAGTGTTAATTGCACAGTTGATTACTGAGTATTAACTGGAGCTAATCATTAAACTGGTCAAATCTGCAGGTAAGAAGGCAGATGTGCTGACTAGTATAAACCAGAAGTGGATGGCGAGTAAGGAAAACGTAGTCTGTACAGCAGTAAAAAGTGGTGAAATAAACTATGATGGTGTACGACAACTCATTGGATCATGAGCGGCAGGAGGAATGGAGCAAACACTGCACGTTGCACAACAAATCCTAAATAAGGCAATAAGCAGATATTTCGAGAAAAATGGTAAAAATTGTCTCACATGCCAGAGAGAAGATCCTGCACCAGTGCACTAGAAAGCAGGTACTTTAAGTGCTGAGGATTTGTGGTACAGATTAGCCACTGACATTTGTCATTGTAATAATGTTCCTTGCTTAACCGTCATAGATTGTAATCTAAGCAGATTTGCATTATGGGCAACACTACATAATGAGAGTGCAGATGTTGCTGTGCAATTTTCACACGTATTTGCAGAACAAGGGCCACCAACAGAACTACTGCCAGATAATGGTTTATGTTTTTGCAGCAGTTCGTTAGGGTGAGTGTTAAGGAAATGGTGTGTAAACCACATGTATAGTTGAGCATACCATGCCTCAATAAATGATATAATAAAACATAGCCATAGGACTATAAAGCGAATGGCAGATCAGACGGCAGTATTGGGGACATGGTGCACTATTATAACAATTCTCCAAACTATGATGGCAAAACCAAGCCCAGACAATATATGCTTAGACACTAAAGCTGCAAACAAGGTGATGCCATTAAAGGAAGCCATGATGTCTCCACCAATCCATACAGAACTGGTGATATTGTATATGTCAAACCAGCTAATATGAGATGCACAACAGTGTGGAAATCGGAAAAGGTATCCTCATTAGTGACAAACACTGCTGTTAAAGTTGAAGGGATGACTCGACATGTTGCAAACTTGAGACCGGCGCCAAACATGACAAGTGACGAAATAGATAAGACAATTGAAACTAACACAATTGATGACCAAACTGGATAGTTAGCCAACTTGGAGTAAATAAAGTATGTGATTATAAGCAGCAAAATGATGATCCTGGGCCAGACCAGATGCACAAACATTGTATAGCATGCAAAGGGATGTTAGGCACGGAAGGATGCCAAGGTAGCTGGCAGGCCTTCATGTAGAATGAATTAACAAGTAATCATAATCCTGATCTGTGAGATCAGGTAAAAATATGTATCAAATTATCTAAGATGAGTCATATCTTGCACATGCAACTTGGCTTTGTACTGTGGTAGTACATGTAGTGCATCATCTTGGAATTATCAACCAATTGAAATTGGAATTATTAACCAATTTAACTCCCTGTTCTAACTGATTTTATTAAGTGGTGACATGTAAGTCTTCTATTAAAGTGTCCTGCACTCATTCTGTAATTGTATATTATTATGTTATGAATTGTTATGTGGATTGGTGATATATGATGTGTTTGGTGCTCCATTGCTGAGATGTTGTCATGTTGACCTGAATAAAGCGAGTGTTATCTTACTTATCGGGATAGAATATTAGTACAAGCATAAAATTTAGTTTGCCAGACAAATAGACTATGGTGTTCAACTGTGTTTTGTGCACGTATCATGGAGCAACAATGCCGGCCTATTTGGATAAAGGAAGTAGAGTTTTCTCGTTAAAAATGGCGAAAAACTTTGTCAAAAATATTAATTACTTAGAAAAACAGAGTGTAGACATTGAAGAATTTGCAAAAAAGATAACAGCTATCCTAAAACCATGCTCATGTTTTGCTGTTTAAAATCACATCATGACTCAAACCTAATCCACCACTAGGTGTTTGTCACTCTTGCTATAATAATAACTTGTGTAAAACTGATATCTTAGCAGCCATACTCAAAACAATTGTCGTACAAAAATAACTACATTAAATCATTAATTTTGTTAGTTGAAATAGATTTTTAAAAAGATTTTAAGCGATGGGTTCACTGTGATCACAGCTCTAGATTCTGCTGCTGTAATTAACGATTTAGTCATTCATGTATATAACTAAATTTTTATCGATAAAAAATACATTTCGTTGATATATGCTTCAAATTAGTGTTTTACTAAGGAGTAGATGTACCTAAGGATACATTTTTGGTTTAATAAAAGTATGTTACGTTCAAGCCATGGCAACGATGCGGCGAATAAATAGGCTCAGATTCAACTAGTTCATCGTTTAAAGTGTAGTGGGGTGCAGTTCATTGTTTGCTATCGTGTAGTGCGCTGGTATGTAGAGAAGTGTGCATTTATGCTGATTTTAGGCTAATTGTTTTGCTTTAATATCTAGCGAGTCAACAAAAACCGTTATAGTAAAGAAAACTGTTTTTAGAAACCGATGTTCTGTCAGCTTTGCCCGTTATTTGTTTCGATAGCCCGCCTAACATCAGGAGAACATAACTAACAGTAACTCGTTATGGTATTGTTCTACTTCTATCTAACTCTAAGCAAGCAAGCTGTACATCTTGTAATACTGAACTTCTCTATTCAACTGACCCAGATACATACAGTATACAGTAGACAAAGAGAAGACATAAACCTTATATAATAAGACAGTTATGCAATCAGAGAAACAATAGGCAAAGAGGAGAAATAGACACTATATAATAAGGCAGTTATGCAATCACAGAATATTTAAGACAAAAGACAATGAAATCCCTACAAGAAAGTATTATGACATATTTATCCCAAGTATCTGTTATACTAAGATGACGTAATTGCAGTCAACTAAAGCATACAAAATGTATACAAATACACTCCCCCTGATCTCTAAATCACTAAACCAAAAAATCAGCTAACTAAGCAGACGGCTTATGCTCTCTAACAGGACAACAGGGCGCGATTTATTATTAACTTCGGATTGGTCATTGAAGAATCTCTATCAGTAATTTTATTATCAGCTATACTGCTGTCATTTGTAGCCTCATCTACCATCTCAACATTGGAGTCCGACTCAAAATATAAATCATAGTTTATCAGTGTAGATGAAGGGGAATCATTTGGGTTCTAACAGAACCTAATATCTCCTATATGACACATCATATCATTAACTTTGAGTGCCATGTTAGAAACAAAAGCTGTAACATTGCCTGTTTCCAATGTTGATGAACAGTTTTCATTGCGTGGCTTCACATGCACTTGGTCACCCATGCTATACCAATTCAAACTAGTATTTCTGCTAGTAATTCTTGCAGCTACTGGAGTTTCAGATTTATAAGCAAATGCGTAGTCTGTATGATGGCAAAATGCTCTCTGTGTGAGGAGTGTTATTATACCAGTACACCATAACACTATTGCTACCTCTCAACCGAGCAAACATTCGCTTGATTATGCGATGATTACGTTCTATTATACCAACACCAGATGCCCTGTACACACAGCTGAATATGCGAGTTACATTCCACTTTTTCAACATACTTGTCAGTGCTCTGAAATTTGGTCCATTATCAAAAAACAACTCCACCGGAGATCCTCGCTCAGCAAAAAAATTTTCTAATTGTTCTTGTACTACAGATAACGTCTCATTCTTTAGTTTTCTCCAGATGGCTTACTACCTTGGTCCACAGTCTATAACATTCAAATACGCGGTACTTTTGTAATGTGTAATATCAGTGTCTAGCCAGAGCCAGTCTTTAGCTACATACAAGTTCCCAGTTTCCCATTGCACTGAGGCTGGATTTTCTTGTAGATGTTACAGTGTTTGACAATCTCTTCTACATCTTCTTTTGTCACACTTGGCTGCAGTTAGGTATAAAGTTTAGTTTACTCCTATGTGGTGAGTATCATAAAGGTTGCACAGCTTATTCGTAATGTCATCATCAGACGCAAGCAAACTAACTGTACATGACATTCTACTTAGCCACTTTCGTGGCACTCTCGTTAATTCACCTGCTTTTTTCTTGCCCGATTCTACCAATGTGATGCGCAGTTTTAGTTTGTGCTCTGGTATTGTCACTGATGAGGCACAAACGTTTCTTAACAATAATTTCGCTAAGCCCACTGACTTTGGGTCTTTTATTGTCCTTTAACACTGAGTTAATCCAGCGACATACAGTTGCAGAGCTGCACAGAATTGTTATACAGTTCGAATTACATTTCAAAGCCATATTGATTGCTTTTATAACCGCTTCCAACTCTGATACATTTATGTGAGCTCTATCATTCATACTCCTCAAGCAACTTGCGTCTTCGACCATTTCATTGTCAATTTAAACACAACATCCTATTGCTAAGTACTGGCATCACACCATACTTTTCCAATGCGTGAGTCTGCTACACTCCATGGACCACCAACTGGATCATTTTCCTTAACCATCTCAGAAACCAGGGTTGGCAAAAATATCGATATTTTTAAAAATATCATATCACTGATATATATCATGATATTTATTGATATTTATAATATTTTTGAAACAAATGACATTTTTGAAAAAGTTTGAAGCTAGGTTGAACTTATATGGTGTTTACATTGTGATTGATGTACTTTATAGGTTGTAGGGAGACCAGTCAGCAATATTTAATACCGAACACTTGATTTATTGTAGGCCTAGTATAATAATATTTATAAATATGAAAATGTTCGTTAAACATTGGATTGGAAATCATGACATGAATGCAAAGTGCAAACGAAATAGTGCAAATAGTAAGTACACACTATGGTAGTCCAAGCATGTTCTTATGTCCTACTTTTGTCTAGTTTGGTATTTGTAAACAAACACCAGCTTGCCAGCCCTCATCACACGGAGACGATTTCTCAACTTGCTGTGAACCAGTCCACATGATGAAAACACACACACTCAACACTAGCAGTCAAAGTTATATTATCTTATTTATAGATTTTATACTGAGCCAGAATCCTTTGAAGCTATTCATTGAAAGATTTTTACAGAAAATGATGAGATACTCTGTCATCTCAGTGAGTCAGTGTAATGTGCTTACAATTCTGTTTCTGGGGGTCAGATTGTTCAATTCAAAATCATGGATTATGAAGTTCAAAGGGTCTTCATCAGTCTGGTCTTCCAATAAGGCAATAAAATGTACCAGTTTAACATGAGATGAGATAATAAGGTTAGGGTGATAGTACTGGGATGAAGGAATACAATTTAGATCTGAAAAACTCTCAACTCAAACACTAATTAATTGGTCTAGCCAATGTAACCTCCTTGGTCTGGCTGTCTTTGTGTATCTGTGTTGGGTGAGCCTAATAGCCCCCTATGCAAGTATTTGATGATTTTAGGTGTTATTTTGTATTTTTAGACTGTTAGCAATAGTTGTAAGGTGAAAACGTAATGACAAAATGGGTATGTTTCAAAAATATCGATTTTTTGACCCAAAAATATCATATCTATCGGCGATATATATCGATGATATATATCAAGCGACATATATCAAACCAACCCTGTCAGAAACCTCACCTAACATTACTTTTACTTCATCAGGTATGCGGCTGTCCTATTCACAATGATTCACTTCTCATTTCATGTAGCTACATGCAATGCTTTGGCTACTGGATAATGGCCAAGATATTTACCACATCTAAAAAACAACTGTCTTTTAGTTAGATCAGATTGTAGTGTAGGCAGTTTACAATCTCTGGACCAGCCAAGGGTACCATTTTCTGATTTTGTTACTCTTAACCCTAAAGCTCATGTACTATTCAGCTTTTCTGACTCTTTTAATACCAATCCATAAGTTATGTAATGTTTTTTGACTTTGGATACTGGAACAACAGCCTCATTGACTATTATATTATCTATGTAATGATCTGTGCCAGCACGTACTCCTTCATCTAGTTAAGCACTAATGCTAATATGCGAGACATAACTTTTGGCACTACATTCAAGCCAAATCCCATGTGTCATTAGATAATATGTAATGACACATGGGATTTGGCTTGAATGTAGTGCCAAAAGTTATGTCGCATAGTCACATGTAACTTACGATATATTATACCGTAAGTTACATGGGACAATCAGACTTTGGAATAGGACAGAAAGCTGAGGTAACCAATTACATGTATATGCCAATTAAAAGTGTAAAAACTATGCTATCTAGATAACTTTGTTGGTGAAGGCAACAAAGTTATCTAAATGGTTGAACAAGCTCAAAAGCAAAGAAATAGAAATAGACCAACAAATAGCCTTATCGATCAAGGTCTGTTATATGGCTATAACCTATGTATATATTTCTCAAAGTTTGTCTTTCTGTTAACCTGCATGTCCAGCTATAGCAATTGTAATCTAGCAACGAAAAGTCTGCACAGCACTAGATCTGATCTTGGGTTTTTCCGGTATATACACAGCAAACTTAATTATTAGGTTACATGGAATATCGGGCTACATTGAGCAAATAACCGTTGCATTTGTAAATATGTAGTAAAGACGCTTAACACGCTTGCTTGACTGCTACGCACTGTTGACCGTTACGCGTAATTATTATTAAGCTGGCCCAAAACACGAGTATTGTTTTAGTATCTTGACAGAATCTGATATAAGATTCTGTCAAGATTCTTCGCTCACATAAGATTTGAATGATAAACTAGCTTTCCAGGTAAGTTATTCAAATTCATTAAATAATTATTCTGTTACCCGTGCAACGCCCGACCGTCGGCTAGTTTATATAGATAGATTACTTTATTGTCAATAATTTGATATCAGAATAATATGATTGTTTTTAATGTGGCAGAAAGTATGAGCATTCAAACTTTGCAAGACAACCAGTAAGCACTACAGAAAAAGTAAGCCAATTAAAAGCTGATATTATCATTAAATGCATTGAAATGATGAAAGGGGCTATACGCCAGACCTTTACCAGCTGACCATTGGTAAGACAAGCTTTTCTAGACTAGCTTATTTCTCTGGACTTATAAATTTTTTGCGCCATGCACCATTATTGCAACATGTTTCAAGTCATTCTCATTCTTCAGTAGATAAAAAGCTTTGCACCGCACTCTGAAATGCGCATCTAAAATTTTCTCAAACTTCCTCCAGGATATTAAAAATAGATGAATTTTTGCTCTAGCCTTTACTAATTAACCAGTTAAGACCAATTTCTATAAGTGCCAATCTACTGTCTGGCTGATTTGTTGTATTGTCCAAGTATTTCATGCAACCACATTGATGCGTCGTAGCTTGGTAGCTGAGCAGTAATTTTTATAAGGGTTACATAGCCTATTCACGGCGACTCTCTGTACATAAATTCTTACTAGGGTTCATTTCAGTAGATTATGGAAAGCCTACATTGTTCTATCACAATCTTAAGTAAACATCTAGATACATATCATATTATATAATATTATATAATTATATCATGTTATATAATATTATATAATTATATCATATTATATAATTATATCATATTATATAATATTTTAAAATTATATCGTATTATATAATATTATATAATTATATCATATTATATAATATTATATAATTATATCGCATTATATAATATTATATAATTATATCGTATTATATAATATAAATATTCAACTAAAACTAAAAGTCAGTACAAATGTGTTGTGCGCAGCAATTCTCTTCAGGTGGCAAAAGGCAAATTTTTGTCACATGTAGAATATCGCGGCAAGAAACAGACTTGCACTGACATGAAGTGACTTTCAGCTAATTATGTTTTCATTTTATTCATGTTATCCTTATTTCACTCTATGGAAATAGTTTTGTAGTGTAAAGTTGTCTTTAGTTAGCATTTAGTAATGCTAACTGTACATATATAAACACTTTCCTTACTCTAGTTCATACAAGAGAGTGGTGATGTTTGCTGCTCAAGCTCACTTTGAGCACTCGTTTTAAGATTTTAGTTGTTCTCAATAACCCACTTTTATGCAATTCACTTGTACACCTATATATATATATATATATATATATATATATATATATAAATTGTTTCCTCACCCCGGATACTCCGTATGGGAGGTAAATTCTGCTCTAACTCGGGTCTTCTACCAGAGACCTGGGAGTTTGAGCACTCGCCTCAAGGTCTATATACATGTATAGATCTATATATAGATATATATATATATATAATATTATAATTGTTTCTTCACCACTGTGGTAACCCAAATGGATGGCAATTTCTGCTCTAGCTCGGGCCTCCTACCACAGACCTAGAGAATTATTAGCGTGACCACTCATCTCAACATATTGAGCACTCCCAATAACAACTTACTTCTTTTTATTGTTGTTAATATGTAGGTAAGCCACATTAGATCAAACAAAAATTAAATTTTAGCTAGTCTTATATTGCCAGAACTTTGATTTTCCCTCTGAGTGGGAGATATTTCTCCACTTTCTCCTATGTTGAAGACGTTTTGCTGTAGCTATCTATTATAGTTAGCCTCTTGCTTTCCAAGTAACTTTTGATGCACATGTTAAGATTAATTAGTTTCAAACAATTGCAATTTTTAGCTGGTGCTCAGAAGTGGCATAAAATATTCATGTCAAGAAACAAAGTCGGGAATCAATTTGTATGATAGTCATTGTAGATGTTTTAATTTCAGTTGTTTAAGCAAATAATCAACTCGTCAAATTATTTTTTACAAAACCTTAGCACTCCTAATAGTTTAAACTAAATTATATGCCAGCCATTTGCAGTGTTAGTCTTACTATACACTCTCTCTATCTATTTTACAGACTGTCTATGTATATAACAGTGTTACTGTTCATTGATTAGTGCAATGCTTTTCATACACTTTGATCATCAAAATTAAATCACCTGTCATCTGAACTTTTCAATAGTTTTTTTGGTACTCGCTTAAAAATTGAGCACTAACTGAGAAAAACCTAAATTTTTGTTATTTTCAAAAGAGGGTTCACAAGCAAATAAAGTGTTTACAGATTCTACATGTATTTGCCAACCACCTAATCAATCTTTGCTTTTACTGCTTGAGAGCAGACATTCGGTGTGTTTATAACTACAAATCATCAGATATTCTGTAGTTTAGGCTATGATATTATAAAATTGACTATAAAATTACAAAAAAAAACTATTAATTACTCTAAATTGGCTGTTTCATATAAGCCCCAATTATAGAAAGTTGGGAAATTTAGTGGCTCGGTATATCAACGTGCAGTTGTCTTCTCGTTTTATGTAGATAAAATTGTGTCCTATTCGTGGTCATGGCAATGCAGACGAGTTATCTCGCTCGAGTAGTTTTAAAGACGAAATGGCTGCGTCCTTGGGGGTATTCGTTCGGTTAGGAAATTCACTACAATCGCGAGGCGTAGCGAAGTTGGAGTAAAGTAGTCGATGGAGACTAGATTTGTACAAACAGTCTCTTGCAGTTCTTTTCACCTACGTGTTGAACCTTCTAAACACTATGTGAGTATGTTTTTTTTTCTATTCCGGTATCTTCTAATCTATTTAGTTCAATTCTGATAAGCCTTGCAAAGCTGTGATGATCTGACATTTTTTAATCGTAGTATGAGACCTAACAAGACTCGTATTTTGTGACATTTTAGTTCATTTATTAATCTGTATACTTACCAACTTTTGTATTCTAAAGCAGTGGCGTCTGTGGTTTTGCATTTGACAAACACTTCGTTAAACCAATGATATAACTCCCCCCCCATATTTTGCGGGTTTTATATCATTAGTTAAACAGAGCAAAGAATTTTCAATCGTTCGTTCTTAAAAACTGGATTTAGTATTCGTTTTAATAATCTTTTAATGACGAATCAGATATAATATAGCGCATGGAGTATTATGGGTCTGTCCAATTACAGGGCAAACTGTTGTTGAAGTCCTCGTGGCTGCATGTCTGCATGCTAATGGATGAACGTGGAAACCCTTTTTGTACAATGCTATCTATGTCGGTTTAGTCTGAAAAGACATGGCCAGCATTACTAAAACCGTCATTTTACCTAAGATCTACAGCTGCTGTCTCATTTTTTGTCAAGTGTCACCTTTTACAAAGGAATGGCTTTTGTGTCTCAATTGTTTATTTCAAATAAAGCAAATTTGAAGCAGCATCAGATCTGCCACACACTTTTGTTAACAGCTCAGTTTCAATAGTGTGGCATAGTGATTTCATCAGCATACTTTAGTTGATAGATACACAAAGTAGGCTTGCCAAATTGTTTATCATTTAGAAGTATGCTCACTTTGCAATTGTTTGTTTCATATGCATTATGTTAGACAACAGTCAAAATGTTTTCAGAAACGTCATTACAATAAGCTTCATTTGAACTTGTATGAATGAATTTAATATGGGATTCACTCTCACTCTGCCATGATATACATGATTCGATTAGTCATGATATACATGAATCGATATACATATGAATCGATTAGTATAATAGTTGTTTTGGAACTGAACTATCTGAATACTGTTTTGTTTCAGCCATTCTTCATGAAAGGTTGCCGGTGAAGCTTTTCAGCATTTCTTACAATTAAACCCAAGCATATCTGCTCTTAGACTTTATAGATCTATATCTCTCAGTTCTTACATGAATTAGCTTTCTATATCAACAGTACCATACAAACATGACTAGCTTATGCGTGTATAGGTTTAACCAAAATATATCTGATAGCTGCAAGCCGTGGCCCGTCATATAAAATCACAAATGATAATGCTGTGGAACTAGAGAGAGAGATAGAGGAGACTGGTTATGTTTGGATGAAAAATAGACTGATTTAATTGCATATCAAGTGAAAAGAATTTGATTAATTCACAGTTGGGGTTTGTAGGTTTATGAGATTCGTCTGAAGTGGTCTGATGGACAATCTGCAGTAGTCTACAGAAGGTATTCCGAGTTTTTCAATCTGCAGGTTAGTTTGCAGTTTTTGCTTATAGTTTAGGTGTGACCACATCTGCAACCGTTATTCTGGTTGTTTTTCTATAATGTCCATGGTATACTTTTTACCTACAAATGTTTTCTTCTGAGTTTGCAGAAAAGCTGAATATAATAATATTTTAGTGCAAGCTTTTGGACACATTTCCGTGTGAAGCTGGTGCAAATGATCCATCTAAGAGAACTCTCCCGTTCATGCCAGGTAACCACATAGCATTCTTGCGGGTGTCATTTATCAATAAAGATGATAGCGTTGCTATGGCGATCGAGTGCAATGTAAGCATTATTGATATTCTGTCTTAGGCAGTGTTTCGTTTCTCATAATGTCAATGTGAGGCTAACGTGTTGATGTGTTTTCATATTCAGGCAAGAGATTGCTGGGAAACACTAGTCAAAAAACGGCAGAGAAACGGAGAGACAAATTTAATGGCTATTTAAATGTAAGTTCTTGGATTGTTCATCACACTTTTAGTTAGCTATTATACATAATACCTAGTCTGATGACAGAATCAGCTTATCACTTTAACAAGTATAGCTTACAAATGATGAAAGTTTAAAAAACTGGTTTTTAGTCACAGAAAATTGGTGTAAAATTTAAGGCACTAATGAATAGCTTGAAAAACCAACATCTAGGCTAGACAACAAAATCCATGTATTTTAGGTGTGGCTAGATGATCTAGCCACACCTAAAATACATGGATTTTGTTCCTTCGCTACTTGGCTAACCCGCCATTGACAATTGCAACAATAGAAGAAGGCAATGTAAGTATGTAGGCTCAAAAATCACATTTAGGCAAAATATGGCAGCTCTTGGATCGAAAAGCTTATCTTCTATATACAAAAGTAGGTTAGTGTGTGTTCTATTCTACTGAAAATGGACAATGGTTAATCCGTGGTCAAACTGACAAAATACTTCTATGAAAACTTGTTGTCGTGTGACCCAACTTACCCTAGTTGTGAAGTAAGTTGGGTCAGTGTAGAAAGTATTTACAAGAGTAGTTTTATAACCCAATAAAGCTTTACAACTGCAACTGCTATATATTTTAGACTTACACTCTAAAATATGTTTCACACTTACAATTATCATATATATGTAATGTTATGCGTAAGTAATATTATTAGCATAAAACATTATAGCATATGTTTATTAAGCGTAAAAAGCATTAGTACCGTAATTCTACACGTCCTTCATATCTGCATATATCTTGTCACCAAAACTAACACTTCCTATCGCTCTGGTAGTTGTTACAGTAGATAGTCAGGCACTTTGTACTTTAATGGTCTGGTTAAGATCTATCTACTGGTGACACGTCTTTTGGTTCAGGTTTGCTGTACATTCTTTGAGGGTCCTTGTGTAAAAATATGCCATCCAAGCCGATCACTCGCGTTCCTCTACCGTTCCTGCATGTACAAAAAACTTTCATTTTCCAGCAAAACTTTACAAAACAAGCTTTCCTACCTAAACCTATTTCTTTTCTTCTTCATCATCAGTCTCTACCGCTCCTAAATCACTGTCTGAACCAATCAAGATGTCTGCCAAAGTTTCTTCATCTGAGCTTGAAGATGAAACTTCAGATTTTTCATTTTCTTTTATTTTACTTGGAGTGTTCCAGTTGCTGCTCTTTTGGAAACCAGTTAGTATCATAGTTCTAGCTCTCTTTCTTATTTTCACAGTAGCTTTTCTATGTGCTGCCATCAGTTTCAAAGACCAACTGCTTTGTGTGAAGCCTATGTTTACTATATTAAAACTTTTCATCTATTATGCTGATCTCGCAGGGTTTTCATCTCTATTAGGGTGGAACCTCGGTTCTCGAACGCTTCAGTTCTCGTCCAATTCGGTTTTCGACCCGAAAAATTGAGATTTGTTCGTCTCAGATCTCAAACATAAATTCAGGTCTCGAACATGAATTCGGTTTTCGACCAAACCGTAGTATTTGCATTAGAATTAAAAGTTCAGAACAGCTCCGGAAACAACATGGAAACATTCGATAATAGATGGAGAAGCAAGTTACGCTTCATAAGTTCTTTACAAAAAGGAAAGAACCATCTGGGACGACGTCCCTCTATCAAAGAGATTTGTTAGAGGGACAACTCCTTCAGTCGAGTTAATCTAAGTTGTTTTGGAGGATTCTTCTTCAAAGATGTGAAGTAAACATGCCATTGCTCTTTAAATATTATTTTTCACACAATTTTTGATGTAACTGATTTGTTGTATTTTTTGCTGTTTCGTTATCAATTTCGGCAATTTTTGGTATTGTGTATATTAACGTAGAATGTTTTCGATGTTTTAAGAGCAAAACATATGAAATTTTAATCTTTCGTTTTCTGTTGATAGATAAAAAATATTTTAATAAAAATAAAAACGATCTATATCTACCTGTTTTTATTTATAGTATGTAGTATATAGTACAGTTTATGCTGTAATATGTTTAAATAGTACCTTACCGAAGTTGTTATTTTAGCTTTGAACGGATTAAAATTTACATACATTAATTCTAATGGTAATAATTGTTTTGGATCCCGAACAACTCGGTTTTTCAACAACCTTCTTGAACAGATTATGTTCAAGAACCGAGGTTCCACTGTACTTGTTAAGACTACAGTTTATTACCTTTTAGAGATGTCATCAATAGTACAAGATCAATAAAAGCTTATGGGGTGAGTTGGGTTAGTGACCCATTTTGCCACACCAACGTTTACTCAACTTGCCTCAGGTGTTTTTTTTTGCACAAAATGTACTTAATCTCAGTATTGGTTCTAGCGGCTGCAAGTATTTATGTACTAAATAAAAGGTGGTATTTTAGCCAAATGTTAGTCATTACATAGCCATACTGCTGTTTTTTTCTACTAAAATCGTAGAGTACAAAGTGACAGGTAAAGTTTACATTTTATATAAAATAGTAGTAAATGTCGAACAAAACTCCCACCTGCTAAATGTTTTTTACTAAGTAATGGTAGAAAATTACCTTGACCTAAGATGTTCTTAGCGACCTAATTTAAGAAAAAAAACATAATAGGCAACTCCACATATGTGACCTGGCCCAACTTGAACCATCTTTCCCTAAATAAAAAGAATTAGGGTTTTTTTGGAAAAATGATTCAGATTTGGAATCATGGCGTAGTAAAAAATTCAAGCAATACATAGTTTGAGAACGATCTCTAAAAATAATATTTTTTCAATTTAGATGTAAGTTACATATTTATTGATATACAGTTGTATAGGAAGCACGTGGTTGGGTAAGATGCTAGCAAATGCACAAGATCTCCTTGTTGTTAAATATTTATGTATGATCATCGCAAGCCTAGTCAAAGTTACTTTGTGTAGAGCTCGTGCTTTATTGGTTTTTAACTGAGACACCAACAGGTTCACACTCAATAGTAGTAAATAAGATTGTTGAGCATCTTGTTATATTGAATATAGATTGTTCATATATATATATAGTGTTTTTGTAATTTTACTCATGCTAGTGAACTGAAGGCCTTGTAGATCACCTTTTTCATGAAGATTTTGTTTACCAAGCAAACTTACTTCTGTTGGCTTAGTGAACTGTGTAACGTAAAGTAAACTTTTATTATTCTGTTTGATTGTTTCAAATCGATAGTGGAAGTTATTCCTACGTGATAATAAGCATGGTTGGAAAATGAATAAAAGTTAAATAGATATGGCATCGACCACATTGTATTATATATTTTATTAATAAATATGGCACTGACCACATGATATTATGGATTTTAATAAATACGGCACTGAAAGTATAATAATATATATTTTTATAAATAAATATGGCTCTGACAGCATAATATTATATATTGTTTATAAATAAGTATGGGACTGACAGCACATTGTGTTATATTTTTTCAGCTTCAAATAATAAGTGTTCAGGTTGGGTCTTTTAGAATTTTATAAGCGTAAGGAGACCATTTTAAGTAGGCTTATATAGATGTTTGATTTCAGAAGGTGCATCCCTCACAATTGTAGATTAATTATGGTAGATTTTGCTGTGATTGAGGACAGGACATTAAGGCATGGAAAGGGGATAAGTGCATGCGTTTCAATCCATCACTATAAACTGTGTCACTATATCTTCTTACCAGTAAATATTTTAATGCTTGAAGGCTATAATAACCATACATTTGCCTCACAACAAATACATTTGGTGTGTACTAAAATGTGTTTGTTATATTTAATCGCCTCATCAATAAGCAAGTTGCCGACACATTGCTGAAAGTACTGTGTACATGCAGAAGATAACTTCGAGGGTGTTTCTGTTGGTAGGTTTAAGCGAGTGCCTTCGGCTTGTCTCATTTTAAAATGAGTGGTTTTCGATAGTCAATTGTACGTACCACTCTCAGGTACACTAAAAGAGTAAAAAGCATCCTTTCAATTCCTTTGTCCTGAGCATTTTGCAGTATAGTTGGAAAAGCTACATTTTATGCCCTTCGGAGACCTTCCAGCATGAGGCGTATATTGATGTACAGCATGATATTATTATTTGTACATCTATAATTATCATTTTCATTTTACCGTAAGCATCAAATCGAATTTGGGATAAAACCAACTGAAATTGAGTGAAAGTGTTCATCCATTAAAATGAAGCAAATGAAGCAAACATCTATAGGTCTAATGGTTACCATTGTGTGCACCAGGAACTATTTACTGACAACAATACAATGTGCTATTATTATCCCACGACCAAACGAGCGGATGCGAAGTTAGGGAGTTTTTATGATAAATGCATGTGCACACAACTTACGAAAATTATTCATCAACAATGAGACCAACCCTTGTTTGAAAATTTCATCAATAAATTTAACCATCGTTTTGTAGATTAGTTAAAGTATAATAACGATACAAAGCACATATAGGCCTATTTAGATATGTTACCAAGTCTTTGTAAATTATCGAAATTCTCTAAAAACTTACCCATCTGATCGGATTATACACAAATAGACAGATTTATTAGGACGAAAATTGTCACAAAATGCTTGAAAAGCTTAGTTTAATAAAAGTTAAGACCGGAAATTGAAACGGCGGTCGACAGAGAATAGAACGATCAAGTCATGCGCATTTCGCGGAAAAATAACGTGCACATTTCACCAGTCTATGGCATTGTTTACTTGTAATCGAATTTATTCGAAGGTTTCTGTAATAAACGTAGACCGTTTGAGGCGTTGACTGATTTATAGGTACGAAATTGTGGTACACAGTTTATCAGCTTATGTTTTTTGTCTAATCACCGAAGGCTTCATTATTTAAAACGTTAGCCGAAATTCTTTGCAACTTATGTACAAGCTAGGGTTGAACCACAATGCCCCTTTATGACGAGAACCTCTTTTTATTTTGCTCCAGTTTGCAGAAAACTTTCAGACGCGTGAACGCTCATACTTGCTTTCTTTTAAAGATCGCTGCAAAATTGTGCATTGGTTTTCTATTATTACTGTATTACTATTACCAATGATATACAGCCCCCCCAAGGATAGCCGACGGCTATCATATGGGCGGAGTTTAATGATGGAGCTCTGTTAGGATTGTGCTAGCCTGGGTTTCGGAGCAAACACAACTATCGCGGGGTGGTCGCGTCGCCTTGTTAGGTTTTGGAAAATACGACTCGCTGTTATCGTTTCATCAGCTTATTCAGTCAGTAGGCCCTGCGGTTCACAATAGCAAACCTTGAATTTCTACAATGTAGGGGTGATACCTAACCAAGATAATAGATCCATGCAAAATAAAACATTTCAAATTACCTACTTTTAGTAATTTTAAAATTAGTAAAGGTCGTAGTATATGCCTAATGTTGAATATAATTACTCGAACAACGGCATTTTTTTTCTAGTTTTTGATTAATATTTTGCCACCCCTAATATAAAATGACAAAGTCTTTCATCGTTATCACATTGTTTTACCTGGCCAATAAGATGGGACAGCAAGCAAAGCTTTGCAGTGTAGTTTTCATACTCAAAATCTAAATGCAAAACCAAATTTGAGCTATTTTACGATTGTGACAATTAATATCACGAATGCTTGTGAATGGAACTGACTGATCATAACGGTGACAATATTGGGATACTATATTTATTTGACAACAAAATGAATTCAACAGATAAGTAAAATAACCACTATAGTTCATAATATTTGTAAATTTACAAGGTGCTTTATTCAGCATATTTGTTTGTTCGGGTGCCGTGTTCGGGTTAATCCCAACAGAGCTCCATCATTAAACCCCGCCCATATGAGTGCCGTCGGCTATCCTTGGGGGGTTGTATATCATTGCTATTACTAAGTTTGGATATTCTTTTTGATACTTCTTGATATTGTTAGCTATGACGTTTTTAAATGTAAACAAAATTGTTCATTGGTTTTCTATTATTACTGTATTACTATATTAATAATATTGGTTATTCTAATAATATCAGTGCATTTTACTTCTAATATTGCATTTCTCCGATTGCAGCGGGAGAGATATAAAGATATAATCCTTTCCTTTCATTATTGCTGTTTGCTGTACATAACACCCAGTACATTACAGCTACTATTGCCGCTACCATTGCAGTTCTCCTATTGCACTGCAGTGCCATTTGACTGCTAATATTGCATTTCTCAACCATCAGTACCCTTTCTTTTTTCCAATATCACTTTGGTCATGGGCTGTATGACAGTGGAATTTCTAGTGAATTATATTTTATGCTACTTATGTGTATCGTCTTACTGTTTCTGTGGCTCTATCAATACTCTAGAATCTGGGATGCATGAGGTAATGCTCACGGAATAATGCAATATTACCACCATCATATATTTGCTTATTATTCTGTCGGCTACACTCTGTAGTTACTGCTTAGCTAGATACGCTCACGGAATAATGCAATATTACCACCATCATATATTTGCTTATTATTCTGTTGGCTACGCTCTGTAGTTACTGCTTAGCTAGATATGCTCACTGTGTGCTCACTAGTCAGTATGTGCACTCACTAGTCAGTAGGTATGCTCACTAGTCAGTAGGTATGCTCACTAGTCAGTAGGTGTGCTCACTAGTCAATAGGTATGCTCACTAGTCAGTAGGTATGGTCACTAGTCAGTAGGATGTTCACTCAAGTCAGTTGGTATGTTCACTAGTCAGTTGGTATGCTCACTAGTCAGTTGGTATGCTCACTAGTCAGTAGGTGTGCTCACTAGTCAATAGGTATGCTCACTAGTCAGTAGGTATGGTCACTAGTCGGTAGGATGTTCACTCAAGTCAGTTGGTATGCTCACTAGTCAGTAGGTGTGCTCACTAGTCAGTAGGTATGCTCACTAGTCAAAGGGTATGATTACCAGTCAGTAGGTATGTTCACTAGTCAGTAGGTATGTTCACTAGTCAGTTGATATGATCACTAGTCAGTAGGTATGTTCACTAGTCAGTAAGTATGCTCACTAGTCAGTAGGTATGCTCACTAGTCAGTAAGCATGTTCACTAGTCAGTAGGTGTGCTCACTAGTCTGTAAGCATGTTCACCAGTCAGTAGGTGTGCTCACTAGTCAGTAGGTATGCTCACGAGTCAAAGGATATGATTACCAGTCAGTAGGTATGTTCACTAGTCAGTAAGTATGCTCACTAGTCAGTAGGTATGTTCACTAGTCAGTAAGTATGATTACTAGTCAGTAGGTATGTTCACTAGTCAGTTGATATTTTCAATGTTAAGTATGCTTCGACTTCTTAGGCACTCATTCAGCTCCCAAATGTCGGCGCCTGTTCCCTGGTTCAGAAATTCTTTGAATTGAAAGAAAGTGATCTTACCGGCCTATTGTCCAAGAAAACCAGCAGGTAGGCCTTTTTACATAAAGCTCAGGTCGACACGCAGGATTTGAAGGCGTGCCTGGCTGGGCAGAAGGTAATTCAAACACTAATGGTGCGTTTACACTGGCCGACTCCGATTAGGTGCCAATACCCCGACTCAGACAGGTACCTCAGACATTTCACGTATGGGTGCCGACACCGACTCCCCCTTTACATTGCAACAATCAAACGATTTTTGTCAGTACCAACAGCCAATCACAGCGTTTCGCCGTTCTGACCTTCACCCGACCACACGAAGATGAGTACACATAAAAATCAACGCGCTTGATGTGGAAAATTATATACTAGTACTACACTACTACTACTGCTCCTACTACTACCGCTAGAAGCAACTACTAAATGCCAAGCAATGAATGAATGATGAGGCAATGAAAATCCGAACAAAGAACTGTACGTACAGTTCTTTCATCCGAGTAATTATAATAATTAAAATGAATAATGAAGAAGATTGAATGGTGAATGTATATTTGTGGTAGTAGTGTGGTGGACGCCGGGCCAACACTTTACACTTCTTGTAATTATTTGTTTGTATATATTTTATATGTCTGTAAATATTTTATTATATGGGTTGTCCTTTTTATTATCTTTTTGTTCCCTTTTTATTGTTGGCCTTGTTACTCGTTATGCTATCAATTGTCGTGTTTATGTTGTCATATCAACGCACTAGCGGGCCTAATTATTGGCCATTTAAACATTGTTAGCCGGTGTTCTCACTCGGTCCCGTCAGCCTGGAACGGGCAATTTTATTGTATATAAGGGAGCAACGCTCACTTAGTAGACAGAGCAAATGGCCGTACGCTGCTCGGCTAGTGAATTTCCTTCGCTAATAAAACATTGAATGAAATCACACGCAATTTATTTCTTTATGACATAATCTAGATCGTGCCAAGGGCCGGCAAATTCCTTTACAGTAGTACTAGTAGTAGAACTAGTAGTAGAACTAGCAGTAGTACTAGTAGAAGTCGTACAACTGGCTATTCACTTTTAATTAATTTAAATTAAAGAACTAACTTGATTTTTTGGTACCCTAGCGTTCACATCGTTGCTAGTCATGCTGGTTCACTATTAAAAAGAGAACGAGGGAAAGTTTAATGACAGTCTCCTAGCCTCTCATTAAACCTAGCCCTTTCGTTTCATAAACTCAGCACTGATATTAAAGCCTAGGCTCATTTAACCAGAGGCTCCTAGCTTCTGATTGGTTGATGAGCGTCCGATTTGTCGGTGCAACCGGGCACTGCTGGGTTTCTCCGACACCGACTTTCAGATCGGTGCCGACATCGATCTTTCTGTTCACACCTACCGACACCGACTCATCAAATTTGTCTGTGCACGACAAAATCGGCCAGTGTAAACGCACCATTAAACTCTCAGTTCACTATTTTATCTTCAAGCCCTGATGATCGTTTGAATGCTCTCAGTCACAGCATATTCTTGGGGAGAGCATTGGCTTTGTTATAATGATGCCATACTGTTTTAACGAGGGCTACAAGGAAATGAGATAAAATCATTTATTTAAACTGACAGGAGCTGCCATGTTGGCTTTGTGTTAGCGCCATTAAAGCTGTCCAAATACTTTTCTCAGCCACTTCTTTGATTGTTCTTACATAACACTAAAGAGCAGAGACATAGCGTAAGTTGATTACATTTGTGGCTAAAGAAGGTGCTGGCATGAATATTTTAATCCAATGACCTTGGCATAAAAACTGTTGATACTGCGTCATTTTGAGGCTAATTTTGTCCTACAATACAGAGATTTTCTTTATTCATGGTTGTTACATTCCTGACCCAAATAGGAATGTCGGTGACATAAAAACCAGATTTTTTAAGTAAAAACCATAATTTACGAGTTTTAAAAGCTTCAGCTGCATTTTAAACCTGCCCGATGATTGTACATGTAGGTGCGTGTCCTTCTATATTCGACATATTTGTCTAGTACATTGCACATACAATACTGAAATTGGTAAGAACTTAATTAGCACTGGACAGAGAAGCATGACTAGGATGAGAATTAAAAAGGTAAATTAAATGCTAAATATTCTTGAGCCAATTAGCATCAGGATAACAAAAGGATGAAAAGCGCTGATTCTCTGTAAATAAAGAGGGAGGGATGGGCAAATTCCAATCAATAGTTAAAAAGTGGTCTCAAACTATTCCTGTAAGAGATTTTATTTGTATCAATGACATTAATCAGCTCATTGTTGGGTGACAATAGCAACATACCTTAGCAACAACTATGACAGTGTATTACTATGCATGTTCAAATGAAGCCTATCACTGGTGTAGTGAACCATTCTAGAGCTGTCTAGTGACAATAAAATATACTATATCGCTGTACATTGCTGACTCTTTAATTTATTCATTGTAAAACAAGAAAACAAAAATGGCTTTTAAGCATGAGCTATCATTATTAAATGAAAATGAAGCAACTCAAGTGACCGTGAAACCTTCGATACAGCGAAGACACAATAGTTGGAGTCGTAAAGTAGGAGGATTTACTGTACATGGAAGATCAAGTTCGGTTGGTCCTTTCGAATAGTGTAAATCATAGGCATTGCAATTAGCTTTCTTACCAGTTATGCACTACATTCAGCATATTTCACTGCACTCGTGCGTTGAAGAGGGATGCTAATATTATCTACTCACTCAATGACTCAATACGTGGCTGTGTTTGCCTAGGAGTGCCATAAACACCTACATGTATGGCTTCCTCTTTTCTTTACTGCTAATCTCATTTGTTAAGTTATAAATTTCAATATGTGAAGGTTATGAGTCAGCACTACATTGAGTAGCCAAAATGCTTTAATAGTGGTGGCTGACATATCTGTTTAATAACCTTGTATAGTGGTCTATAAGTTAGATTTGACCCTGAGGTAGTTAAGTTGTTGGATTAACTTTTGCAGTGTAAAAAGATCGTCAATCAAGGGACATAACATCTCCGGCCCTGTATCCTTCCCTCAGTATGTTGCCGTGGATGGCTATAAGAAATCTCAGAATGGAGAGTTGAGTTTTAAAGCCGGAGCAATCCTCACGATTGTCGAGAAGAAAAATACAGGTTTGTGAATAACTGTAAAGAACAGTACTGACGGACTCTCAACGCTAGCATTCTATCCTAAGGCTATAATTGTCTCTTGGGGCTATGATGGTCTCCCAACGCTAACATTCTATCCTAAGGCTATAATTGTCTCTTGGGGCTATGATGGTCTCCCAACGCTAACATTCTATCCAAAGGCTATAATTGTCTCTTGAGGCTATGATGGCCTCTCGAGGCTGTGTTGTTTTCCGGGTTTAGCAAGGCCTATATTCAGTAGTAGTAGTACTAGTAGTAGTAGTACTAGTAGTAGTAGTACTAGTAGTAGTAGTACTAGTAGTAGTACTAGTAGTAGTACTAGTAGTAGTAGTAGTACTAGTAGTAGTAGTACTAGTAGTAGTAGTACAGTACTATCAATCAGATAGCCTACAAGTTGGTGTTCCAAAAGGCTGGTTCTCAGCAACCAGATGGAGTTTGGAAAACAAATATTTTAGCGATCCGCTGGAAAGCACAGAGCGTATGATTGTGCAGTTTGAGTGAAATCAGCTAAAAATGTGAAAGTACGTGGCGTTCATGCGGACTAACAGACAGGCATGACAAACTGGAATTTATTAATATAGATTTAGGTAGTGGCACCAGCATGTTCTCAGGCAGTCAGATGTCTTCAACTTGCTGTGAGTCTGAGTGCAGCTCAGAAGATAGGCATCACTGCTTGAAGACTAAATGGTATGACTAGCAAAACATCTGTAGCCACCAAAGTACGTTCACAACTCAAGGCCATATTTGACATCCCTTTCTAAAGGTATGGCCACACATGCCGAATATTTCGGTCGAAATCACAAAATATTTGGAAACACAAAAATATTTGACCAAAACAAATAGAATTGTCAAAGCTTTGCATGCACGCCGAAATCATCGACGAAACATTTTCAACTGGTTGAACAAATTATTAGCGAGCACGATTTTAGCAGCCTTCGCGATTAGTATAGTCCGAGACACATATAACGACACGCAAGAAAAATACCAACACAATTTAACATAGTAAATATGTTGCAGATGAATAGAAAAGGGAGTGGCCATCTCTAGCACAATCTAATCAGTTGCACCGTATTTAGTATGTTACAAAGTTTTTTTCAACAATTTCAGTGTGCATGCACAGCTTTGACAATTCTGTGAGTTTCGACCAAATATTTTCGTGGTTCCAAATATTTTCGTATAGTTTGTGATTTCGGCTGAAACATTCGGCACGTGTAGTCGCACCTTAACTCTCATCTTACACATGCCATACCCTTCTTCGCTCATTGCACTCATGCGCTCAGGTAAACTTGTGGAATAGGTTTTGTATTATCATGTATAGTGTGTCTGTGGCAAATGGGGCTTTTTGTAACATCATGTTTAGTGTGTCTGTGGCAAATGGGGCTGTTAAGTTCAGGCCCGTTAGCATAAATATTAAATAGAAATATATTGTGGTTGTTGATCTTTCTTTCATAAACTCTGGTCATTATTCGTTATGATTATCCAAATAGACATATTTGCTATGTACACTTCTGCATATTTAAATGGATTCTAGTTTATAAAGGATATCAAACTAAACATTTTACAGCTTGTATCATTATTTTGTAGTATACAGTCGTCTCCTCCTGGCCTTAATAGTAACGCTATAATGTGCAATTGTCTCTTCCTGGTTTACCAGTGATGCTATAGTGCATAACCAGCATATGTATATAGCTTCAGTCACATGGTTCTCTTGTAGCTGTATTATCCTAATTGGCATTGTCCCGAGTTTTATTATTTTGACTAGAGACCTTGATGGGAGTGCTTTCGCTGAAAGCTCATGTATTGTATATGTGGTTTGTATTGGCTGTTAGGTTGGTGGCTGGCACAATCGCAGGATGGAGAGGAGCATGGATGGGTTCCCGCTGGCTACCTGGATCCTATTGGCAGTGACACAGATGAGGATGAAGATGAATTGTCAACTCTGCCGTCTGAGCCACAAAATTTTATCGTCACCACAGGATACACAGCAATAGAAAACGATGAGCTCTCAATTCTCAAGGGATGCATTGTTCAGGTGCTCGTTCAGAGCAATCATGGCTGGTGGACTTGTAGGTAAGGCCATGTGCAACATATGTGACAGCCTGTGCAAGTTGTTCACGTGCTCACTCAGAGCAATGATCTTTCCGTAACATATGTGACAGTCTGTGAAAGTTGTTCACGTGCTCACTCAGAGTAATGATCCTTCCACGACATATGTGACAGCCTGTGCAAGTTGTTCATGTGCTCACTCAAAGTAATGATCCTTTCGCGACATATGTGACAGCCTGTGCAAGTTTTTCATGTGCTCACTCAGAGCAATGATCCTTCCGTGACATATGTGACAGCCTGTGCAAGTTGTTCATGTGCTCACTCAGAGCAATGATCCTTCCACGACATATGTGACAGCCTGTGCAAGTTGTTCATGTGCTCACTCAGAGCAACTAGTTAACAACAACCAGTAGGTTTTAAAACTTGTCGTAGTTCTTCAAACATTACATCAAAGTTACAAGCATGTATTTTTGTTATTATTTACACGGCTTTACTTTATTGTTTCTAATTCACTGATCAAGTCTTGCATAGAGCTGCTGTCTCAACGTCTGATGAATCGAAACTAACACTGTAATACTTGTGTAGCTCTGCTTTATTTATTCATCTGCTGTTGAAGGAAATGTGACTGCAACAAACATGATCTTATTTTAAAACCATCATGAATAAAGAACTCTATTTTAATTCTAAGCAACTTGTCAGAGGAATAGTTTATCTATTGGCATAGAAATGTACCAGACACTAACTGATATATGCTAACCATTGTTTAATGTTTATAACTTACTTCTTTAGAATATGTTGGTTTGGGATTTTAAACACTAATCAAGTTCGAGGCATTTCCATATCTACATGTAGCTCAGATTCTTTAATGACATTTGCTAGAGACTTTAGACTTGTTCTGATTGTGATTTGCCTGCACTACTGTAGCATTGTTGATTGCTAGAGCCGTATTGAGTATGAGTATCCACCTTTTACCCTTTCATCGTGTCTCAAGCTCTTCTGTTTGTAGCCTTTTCGATGATATTGGTTGGCATGTTTTTCAGGTACCAGGAAAGAGTTGGTTGTTTTCCAGCAGCCTACTTGAAGAAAGCCAACACTCTACAGGCAAAGAAATTGCTTGAACTTGACAAACATGAATCAAAGATAGTCCGGTCTGTCACTCCAGTAGTGGAGAGGCAGCTCAGCCACTATGCACCGCCTCGCAGGGACTATAGCAAGCCAAAGCCTGTGAGTGTGTAGAGTCTGAGCTAAGTTATAACCTGTCACAATCGTGTTGGGAAAAAATGGGACGAAAATGGCAAAAGTGACTCTGAACTCTTGGTTTTTGTATATATTGTTTCCTTCTTGATACAGTAATATCTTGAGATATGAGCCTAATGCATTCCGGAACAGAGCTCATACGTCAATTCACTTGTATCTCAAATCAGATTTTCTATATAAAATATAAATACAAAGTCCCATCTTTTGAAAAAAAAACACTTAAAAGCAGGATATTACAACCGAAAACATGTTTTTTATTTTCTAATTCCTACCTACGTTCACAAAGGAACAGATACTTATCTAATGATTATGATTTTCAATAAAATGTGGCATTATTATATACAGTACTGCATGGAGTTCTTACTTTCAAGACAGAGGGTGGTGGTTAACCGTGATGTGAAAGAGAGATTTGACGACAACACATTTGGTTTGCTACACATTTGTGACACGAATAAGACATTTGTATCTCAAGGTATTACTATATCTGGAGCTATAGTGAGTTTATAAATACTGGGCTGCTGTTGTGGCGTACAATCATGTGAACAGTCCACGGGCTGGGTATCATTATTGCCCGTATTTTTCACTGACTTCAGGTGAGACCTCCAGCGCCCGTCATTAACCTGGTGCCCAGCTATGTGGCCATCGCTGACTTTACCAACACCATGAGTGATGGGATCGATCTTGTAGAGGGCATGCAAGTTAAGGTGAGTCATCCTAATGTATGTCTGTAGTGGTTGATTACAAGTGGGGGCAACTATGTAATATCATACTCGTCAAAATACCTCAGCTAGAAATGCTTTTGCTCAATTCACTGCTTCAAAGATGAGCTCACACATAATGTTATTAGATTTTATCAGAAAGTATCGGCATTTTTCTATCATTTGAAATCGTTTTGAGTGTTTGAGGTAATCCGACTGCCAGGATGTTTGAGGTGATCTGACTGCCAGGATGTTTGAGGTGATCTGACTGCCAGGATGTTTGAGGTGATCCGACTGCCAGGATGTTTTAAAATTAATATTTACAAGACTTGATCACTGTTGAAATGCTTAGAGAAGAAATATGTGCCAAAATGACATCACTGCCTGTCTCTCCCGTTATTGATATCGGCTATTGTACGTATTCAAGTTGCAGCGTTAAAGGTCTTTATTCTGTTGGTTTCTTTGCCAAAGTGCAACTACAGTGGTGTCACAAAGTCTTTGTCCGCCTGTTCAAATGAATGTAGCACTGCAATAAATTCATTATAACTTGGAAAGATTTGGTAATGCATACATAAAACCATATAGCAAAACAATTATAATATTCTGAAGAATACAAATAACTAGCTTTTAAATTTGCCAAATGTATTTTACTGTATCAACCGTTGCCTAATCATTCACACTGCATACCAGAAAATAAGTCATCATAAGTTCTGTCACAGTCTCCTCTTTATTTATTTACTAAATTGAAAAGAAGCCACTCTTGTACTGTTATGGGGGCCGGGAAAAGGATAATAATAATAATCCACTTAAAATGGAAAATGTCATATTTTCTTTGAAAATGAGTTAATGCGCACTGACTGACATTGATGGGTGTAAAATTGATTATTGATCCCTGATCGACACTAATTCTATCACTGATACTGTCAAAAAAATCTACAGATAATTTCCTTTCTAACGATGCATGATTTGTTAGGGTTTAATCCCAGGGCATGACTACCACAGCAAATTTACCTAAAATGGCCCGCCAAGTTTGAGGCGGACAAAGACTTTCTGACACCACTGTACATGTATAGAGATAACCGCAACTTTGACATCAGAATCTAAGTGCTCCACTAAAGGATCTCATTCAAACTATTTGATCTCTGGACTGGGTCTACAAAGATAAAGATTACACCAAATAGAAGTTTGATGTCTTGAGCTTTTGATAATAGTTCCATTTTCATCACTTCCATAGTGTAAGTTTACCTTGTAAAAGTCTGAAAGCTTTGAATACGAGTTTGGCATATCGGTTGGGTGCAGACAGAGCTGTTTTAGTAACCCTCACATTTGATAGCCAGCCAGGGCTGTAGATTACATGGCATCTTAGCTACCTCAAAAAGCCTAGGTTTTTCAAAATTTGTAACCACGGCAGCGCAGCTTTCTATGTTGGTAGTCAAGTAATAAATAGCCACATTTTTAAAGTGTTTGATGCAAATGATAAGAGGTTTTTGAAGAAGCATATCAGCGACCCTGGGCTAACAAAAAGCAAACCTTAGCCTGCAAGCCTTCACATGTAAAACTAAGCCCAGAAAGTAACCTCCACTGAAGTGACTTGATGTGTCTCAAAGGACTATTAGTGAAGGGCAGCAACTGCATCATTGCTCTACTCGCAACACCTTGATTTTGTGCGGGCAGATGAGCAATCCAATTTAGACCACTTTTTAGGCAAAACAACACGATGAACCAAATATACTAAAAATAGACTATATTTCTCATGGATTATAAAACTACAGCTAACCTAAAGCTCTCATTTGACACTTATGGCGAGGTATCAAATAGTGCAGCTGCCGATGTCTTTTTTAAAATCATTCCTATTTTGTTAATAAGTCCAAACAGTTAGTTTTTAACCTTGAGCCACTAGCTACACTGTGAAAAGATCATTATTATTAGTGGTGCTAGTAATGTTAAATCAATATGAAACAATGCTGAATGTATTTATGTTTTTAGGTTTATTGCCGGCATGGTAGTATGTTTACAGCATTGGTAATTTGGGATGGTTCCTTATTGTACCATCTCATTAATGCTTCAAATTAACATAATACTTTAGGTGTAATAGGTTGAGCATTGGCTAGAATAGATACCTACACACTTTCATTTCTTCATTCTCAGCAGTCTTGATTTACTATCAAAGTTTAGTGATACGCTGTGTAGGCGTTCGTTTTAGGGTTGGTACAGTCATTCAAGGACAGTCATCTATGATATTCATAACCATAAGCATGCGCCTCACAACTTATCTCTTATGTTGCTATTTGGATGGCCTTTATCTTAAGGTAGCATAAAGCTGATATCTGAAACATGCAGGAATGAATATTTCACAATCGCTGTATCAAATCTGAATCAGATTTCAATACTATTGGGATGAATGGAATAACGATGTTGCTAGGAGTTTATCTTAGCAAGGGTGGGATCCGTTTTTGGAAGCATTAATACTTGTCTTCGATGACTTCAACGTTTTTTCATCATTCATAGAGTTGGTCTACATTCATTCTACTCTATAGCTATCCCAGTATTTTATAGGAATCAACTTCCTTGAGTCAGCGTACTGTTGATGTTTGTCATTGTAGGTAGTCTAAAAATATGAGAAGTTGATTGTTCAATTTGTATGTGGAGACTGCAACAAAATGCATGGAAAGTATCCCATGTCTGTAACATTTAGTTAAAGGGACACTAGAGGAGGTATATCCCACTTTAGTTCCAGCCGAAGTCCATAAAGTAATAATGATTTAGAAATTTTTTAAACTCCTTGAGCTGGAGAGTTTTAAACTGGAGAGTTTTGAGCTGGAGAGTTTTGAACTGGAGAGTTTTGAACTGGAGAGTTGGAACCTTAATCGGTTCTGGTATTTATAAAACCAGGTAACTCTTCCTTGTAGCGTTCAAATACCATAACTACAAATACATTCAGACCCATAGGCCAAGTAAAGTTTTTTCACATCACATAAATGAAACTTACACCTGCTTCTGATTACACACTTTCATTAAATTTGCCCTTGGTCTTGTAACTGCTTCATCAAATGCCTGGTATTTGCCACTGTCACACCTTTAACCCTAATGTCTGAAAGGTAAGTCAACGCTTTCTTACAGCCATGGCCGGCCTAAAAACTAAATATAAAGCCTGCTGTAGTCTCAAGTTTGATTTAAGAGTAGATCAATAAACATGATATTTAAGATATGTTACTAGTGTATGGCAATTGTGTCATACATCTGTTATAGCAACATCTCAACATTGCTATGTATCTAATATGTACAGATATCTGCCTTAGCCATTGTTACTCTGTCTGTGATAGTTTTATGATGGTTCCATGCTTGTGCATACGATAAGTTTTATGGCCACGATCTACTTTGATACGTATTTGGTTTACAATAGACTTTTATACACAAGTAAACATCCCTGTGCCCACTCTACGTAGCCTATTTAGTAGTTAAGGTGGGATCTTTATCACTGCTCTAGATATATTTTAAGTCAATGTTTGTGATCGTTTTATGCCAAGTCTGTACAAGTTCTGCTTTTTTACTCGGCCATCCACAGTGATCTGTTATGTGTTTATTCTATGGTTGCTTCAAAGGTCACCTTGTGTTAGCTCATAAAACCGCTCATGTATTTATTCTAGTGATCATAATAAAAGCTGTATAATACGTACTGGAGTGCCCTCCCATTCAATACTAGTTGGTACATCTACTTCATTGTTTGAACAGGTTATGAACAAGGATTGTTCTGGGTGGTGGTTCGTTGAGGTTGACGGTGGGACTGGTTGGGCACCCTCAACCTATATTCAGTCAGTACTTCCTTCTGAGCCCGTGCAAAACCCTCAGATTTCTGTTAAACAAGTAAAACCCCCGAGACCTGATCGACCTCCAAGCGCAAAAACTAGTCCAATAGTTGCGAGATCATCGGCGGTTAAGGGGAATGACAGAGACGATGTTCCGACTGCTGCTTCCTGTACCTCAAATAACAATAATCTTTCTGCTGTATTATGCAAAGCTTCTAATTCACAACCGGCCCATAAACCAAAGATACCAAAGAAACCAAATCTCTCTGGTGCTAATAGCTACTCAAGGTCATGTGCGGAGGTCAGACAAGAGGAGCCTGAGGCTCAGCTCTCAGTTGCTGAGCTCAGGAAGAAGCTTTCATCTAATTTACGCACTTGAAAAAAATTATTCCAATCATTTTTAGATACTTTTATTGCAATTTGGGTGCTGTGATTACTTTTATTACTTGATATTATTATCACATATTATTGGTTCTTAATCTTTTTGGTGCCAGAAGTTATATCTCATTCTGCTCAAGTCTATGCAAGCATCTCATAAAACCATATTTTCAAATGCATATGTATTGTTTCTGTTTTTCGGTACACATGAACCCTTGTATCACCCGTAATAATCGTATTGTTGAAGTGTTCTAGCATCATTCTTGTTAAACAATGAACCTCTTGCACATATGATAATTGACCAGCTGTTGTATTCTAGCTGCATGGGCTTAAACCATTCTCTCACCCAGCTTTTGAGATAAAGGATTGTTTCCATGATAAATGCTGTCAGAGTATTAGTCTTAGTCACCTTTGGTTTTTAGATAGCATCCATGACTCAAGTAAATTCGGCTTGAAGGGTGAAATTTAGCTAGCAACAATGCCTTTGGCAGGTTGAGATAAGGCTGACAAACTGTAAGAATGGATAGATAAGAAATATGCGTGCGCAAGAGCTATGATAGTGAGTGGTAGCTTGGTCTTATCTCACTAAGTTGTCATAAACAGTCAGCTAGTTCCATTATAGGAACATGCTTGCACATGTGTAGTGAACACTGGCATGTAAGAAATTGTAATGGATAACACTTATTACAACTACTATGATGTGGATGGCCAGTTCGGACAGCCTGAGATGACACAAATCACAAGGTTAGTGTTAGACATCTTTGTCTTCTCTCGTCAGCTTAAAACAAAGCAATGTTCTCTGATTATATGAAGAACTGTTGAGTCAGTTGTCTTGTTTTTTAGCAGAATAAGGGTATCAGCTTTTTCGCCTCTTTCTTTAGTTTTGTTAAACATCTTTGTCTTCTATGGTCAGATTAAGACATGTTAAACAATTCCTGCATTATATCCCTCTCCTTTTGTGGCTCAAGAGACTATCAACATTGATTAACTTTCTGAGAGTTTGGCACATTGTTCAAAGTTATTAAGCTTTCTCCTTGTATGTTGTCTCAAAAATGACACTGCAAGGCTTAAGTAACAAGTGCCCAATGGTTGATCACTGAAATATGCCTGATGGTCAGAATAAAAAAGACTTCCAGTCTATTAGTACATGATATGTCTTTGGTGGGATGAAAAAAATTAACTGGATATTGCCCTCAGATAATTCCTAGAACAATTGTTGCTGTCTGTTTAAATTTCAAACTGCTTTGAACAATAACAAAGCATTGCAGCTCAATTGGTACATGTATCTTACCACTAGGTGTAACTGGGATATCTAATACATGTATGCCTGGTCAGAATGTACTGCTGATCTCACATCCACACTTTGATCACTGTTTGCAATACAAGAGTGGAAGTTGACTGAGCGTAAAGCTCGGTGTCAAAAGAATAGCCAACCAAAGTTGAGGATTTTCTACAATAAAACTTAAAGTCAACTGTCTTTATTATAGTGTATTACCATACCAACATTAGATTGCCATCTGTGTGTGAGTTAAGAATGTAAACTATCCATATAAACAAGCTCTTGCTGCAGATCCTCGTGAGATTTTGACATTTTGAGAAGTTTTAGCATTAGTCTCATCAACAACGAAGGGCAGGTGTGTCAAATATTTTTACCATGAGTGGTTTAGTAGCAACGAGTGCTAATTTTCTGTTGATATAACGCTAATGCTTGTGAAACATCAGTTGACAACATTAACAATCCTGTTATCCTACACATGCGTTCTTAAATGTTGACAAGACAGCATCTACATGTAATCAAGCCTATTAGAGCTTTAGTCAGCACTTGCATTGCATGACAGCATTGCATGACAGCATTGTATTGATGTTTTTACTTCAATTTAGTCAAGAAAACTTGGATCTTGTAAGATGTTTGGCTTTGATAACTTAGTTGCCAATATATCTTCCAAGCAAAGCGATTTTTTGCTGTGAATTTAGTCTGAGATGACATCATGCAGGTCTGGAAGACTGCTAGAACATAGGGCAAATACAGATGGTGCCTAGCAAAAGAAGATACTTTCATATGGCACCCTGTAATAATAGAGTATCGCTTGTCAAGTGTAGAAAACTTTCTTATTGATTCTCATAGAGGACCTTGCTTTTTATAACAGCTCCAGGGCTGTGCAGGGTTAAATGACTGGAGAGAGTCGTTTAACATGATTTGTATCATGATTAACATGCAATATGTTTTTTCATCTGTGTAACATGATTTTCATAGCTTGTCTCCTGGTGTGGCGTTATAATAGTTTAATTTAGGAGATAGAGACTTTTTTGTTATAACAGATTACCACGACAGACATTTTCTACCGAGTCTCCGAAGGTTTCTAAGAAGAGCAAGAAAATTGGCAAATCAAAAGAGAAGGAAATTGGCAAGAGCTCCAAAAACAAGCGGAAGTCAGTTGGTCTTCCTCAAAGTGAGGATACCCAATCAATAGGCTCGGCAGGTTCACAGCAATCAGTTGAATCCTTTGACATAACTGTGAAGGCAGGTTTGATGTTTGTTGATGAATTTTTTTCTGCAGATGGTAAAACATTTGTTTTGAGTATCTAGTTTTAGAAATGTTAGTGTCTCCGTTAGCCCCACAGGAACCAGACTGAATATTAAGGGTGAATTTGGGGGAATGAAATAGAAATGGTCCGAGGTGATATGGCTTGTAAACTAATTAAATTTGCTATTATTGTGTAGCTGAAAGGCTGGAAAAGTATGGGGCACCCCCGCCTCCCCTCATTTCCCCTTCCTCCCCCTTTCTATTCCCCTCCTTTCCTCCCCCACCGTATGGCATTAATTCATTCTAGCGCTGACATCGTCAGGCGAAAATGTCATAAAGAGGTACTATAGAAACCCATAGTAATTTTAAAATGCAAACACCCTTGGTTAATTACGCCAAATTTTATATTTCGTACTATACATATTAAAATTTACTTTAAATTAGTAACAAAATAGTATTTTAACCTTAGTAACTATAGTTACCTACAGTAACTTTACTGTATTTAGTGGTTATGATCTACTTCTGACTATGATTCTTACTTATTCCTTCCTCAATTTTAAGACTCATGGCTAACGAATTAAAGTTATACTGTATATGCGGTTATATGTATAGTTATATACGTATAATAAATTAAAGTTCATAGTAAATAGTACATTAAACGCTAAAATTCACTACAAACTTTCTGTTTCGCTTACTTTTTTTAATCTTTGTTTTACTCATGCATTATCAGGCATTTACGAACCACAAAGAATGCTGAACTAGGAGAGGAGAAAGAGCATCGTATCTCTTTCAAGCGTTGTGGAAGGAATTTTGGCAAATAGCATATCGGCATTTTCATATCGGCGTTATTCTGATGTATTCAGCACACCGACTGCCAAGTCTGAGATAAATTTTAGTTGATATCGTAAGGCGAAAACAATGTCGTATGGCGGAGGCAAAATAACGGGTGCCACATCGTGAAGGAAAAAAAAAGTATAACAGAGAAATCGTAACAGGGAGAGGGGAGGGGGGTGCACTTTGCTTTATTGGCCTAAACAAAGTTTTTCTACTTAGATGTGTAGTTATGGTAGGGCAACTTTACCAAACTGTCGTTGCGTATACATTTACATTACATGGGATACTGGGGTTACAGAGACTCATCTTTGCGCGGTTTATTCGCAAAGACTGACATATGACTCATCTGAAGTCATATGACTCATCTGAAGTCATATATGTATCATATTCTAGGTGAAGAGTGAGGAAGACATGAATTATGAAGCTTTGCTTGAAAAATTATATCAGTGGATGAAATTCCGCATGACAGTAAACAATCATTTAGCTGAAGACAGTCTCAGCCAGAGCTATAGCCATCTGCCAGGTTTGTCTAGAACTCAGCAGGAGTATCTGCTTGGTAGACCGAGCATCTATCGATACGCTATCACAGAAGATCAAGGAACTACTTTGGACGAAACTGAATTTATTAATTTTGGAATGCCGAGAGCTAAGGCTACCTTATCTTCAATAGCTCAGATCCCAGACTATGAATAAGCATAGAAGAGATGATGAAAACTATCAGCCCTGCAAAACAAACCTTATCTGCTTTTTCACGCAACTCTTTAAAATACAAAGAAGCAGTAGCTAGCTTATGAAGGCTCTCAAATAAACTATATATCATCGATGATAAATTTTGAAATTCATGCGTAATATCATAAAGGCATTACTCATGGCAATCTTAACAGCACTCATAACCTCTTGATGTTGCGCTCATTTATACATTCCGATACCTTTATAGGCGGACTTAAGTTGTAAATTTTTGACTAATGGACTGGCAGACATTGTCACCTGATATGTTTGTCTGTGCTCTGAATATAAAAATATATGATGTTTCTTTATCAAAGACAAGTATCAAACATTGCGCTGATAGTGAGGAACTAGATAATAAGGGCTCTTTATATCAAATATAACATAAATGTCTTATCTGTTAAAGAATAGCATTATAATGTAGTTGTACGTTACTTGTGAAAGCAAGTAAACACTCATGCTCTGCTTGTATAGCCTGGATGGTATCTCTAACTGATTGAGCCTAATATAGTGTTTGAGACAACACCTTGTCGATGCAACAGTTCTCCTTCTATCAAATAATTTCGGTTCTAGATCAAGTGTTTAGACATTCGGTGCCAATATCAGTAAGTTTATAACAGGTTTTGGCTTTGTAAAGGAATATACCAAAAAATCTACTGTTGTACAAATAAACACTTGAATTTCCGGTACATCTTATTTCAATCTCTAGTCTACCTCATCACATCTCACGATTTTACTGGATTACAAAGAAAGTCGCCCAGTTTATTTACATGTCCTCCTGTTAATTCGACAATAACAAGTGCTTTACAGCTTTACTAGCATTTGGTGAAATGCAAAAGGTGTAGCATAAAAGCACATGTGATATATGTGATATATGTTATATATGTTAGCGTGATTTTCCTATTTTTCAAAGAATGTCTATATACATGTATTTAAGCATGGCAGGAACAGTTGTGTATCAGGGGATAACTATTGTGTGACATGGTTATAACCGTTGTGTAACATGGGTATAACCGCTGTGTAACATGGGTATAACCGCTGTGTAACATGGGTATGACCGTTGTGTAACATGGGTGTACCCAATGCATGTTACACAATGGGTTGTTGTTCATCAATTTGGAATGGCTATCTTATGTCAGCAAGCAGGCCAATTAAATGTCTCTGTTTTTCAGTTCAATTTGATAACTATTAATTCTGTGCTAACTCTTGTGTTGAGACATAACTACAGTTATCAGTGTTGAGTCATAACTACAGCTATCAGTCTTGAGTCATAACTACAGCTATCAGTGTTGAGTAATAACTACAGTTATTAGTGTTGAGTCATAACTACAGCTATCAGTGTTGAGTTATAACTACAGCTATTAGTGATGAGTCATAATTACAGCTATCAGTGTTGAGTCATATGTACAGTTATCAGTGTTGAGTCATAACTACAGCTATCAGTGTTGAGTCATAACTACAGCTATCAGTGTTGTGTCATAACTGCAGCTATCAGTGTTGAGTCATAACTACAGCTATTAGTGTTGAGTCATAATTACAGCTATCAGTGTTGTGTCATAACTGCAGATATCAGTGTTGTGTCATAACTGCAGCTATCAGTGTATCTGCCCTAAGTAGATTCTGTTTTAACAACATCACAAGATTTAAGATAGTATTGTGTTTCTTAGAGTATGGCACGTGTGTGTTCCATAACTATAGCTATATAGCATGTGTGTGTTCCATATTAATAGCCTGTGTGTGCTCTATAAAATATGACAGTGTGTGTTCCATAGTGTATACCATGGGTGTGTTCTTTAGAGTATAGCATGTGTGTGTTGGATAATATATAGCATGTGTGTGTTCTATAGAGTACAGTGCATGTGTGTGTTGTATAGAGTACACCCCATGTGTGTGTGTGTTCTATAGAGTACAGCTCATGTGTGTGTTCTATAGAGTACAGCGCATGTGTGTGTTCTATAGAGTACAGTGCATGTGTGTGTTCTATAGAGTACAGCTCATGTGTGTGTTCTATAGAGTACAGCTCCTGTGTGTGTTCTATAGAGCACAGCGCATGTGTGTGTTCTATAGAGTACAGGGCACGTGTATTCTTAAATTTTAAATTTTTACTAAACTACTGAGTATACTAGATGAAAGGATTATTGGTTTTCACTAAATATATTTTAAACTAGTCTCTGGTTGTCATGGGGCCTAGTTCTTTTATTTTTACATTGAGCATGTAATTCTAAAGTAAAATCTTTGAAAAATACCTATTTCCATCTTTCCTCAGATAAATGAGCGTTTTAAGATATGTCATGTAATTTAACTTTGGCCACTTTTCTGTTCGCTTTGCTAATCGCATATACAAGAAATTGCGCTGAACAACCTTTGGCCAGAGTTAGTGCTGTCTGCGTTCAAACCAATGCTCAGTGTTATTGATAGTCTTTTGAACCAAATATAAATTAAGGCTTGAGAGTGGGCTTATGTCCTCAAAAAGATTATCATATGGGCTCTGCTACAAGAAAGTGATTGTACTGCCATTAGCATCGACTGATAACACTGTTCGAGGTTAAATATATTAATTTTAGTATAAAAAGTAGTTAGTGTTTTGTATAGAGTAGCATTATTTTTGTGTTAAATGAAATACTGCTTTGAAATAGCACTGAGAAATTGTTCCTTAAATAAAAAGTTGCTTGACATACCTATTTGCATTTCAAAAGGGTAAATAAGTTTTGCAATGTCATTCTACATTTACACACATATGTTGTAAACGTAAAAATAAAGCGAAATATTCTAAAGAACAAACTCTATGAAAGGAGTGGTGGCCATGAAAAAGACCATGGGGGGAGTGACTCCGAAGGGTTGTCTTATTTGGATGCTATCGGTCCCATGGACGTCAGGCTCATCAAGGCGCTCCGGAGACCCGGCGCAGAAAAACATGGTGAACTGATCAAAGGGAAAATGTGACGTAGCCAATATATATATAGAGAAGAGACTTCTGGGATAGTGGTTGACCTAGAAAAGATAACAGACGCCATTTATTAAGGCTTTTACGCAGTGAACAATCTTCTATAATTTATTTCTTACCGTTCACTCATTGGAAGACATTTTTTATGTTCATGGTTACATGTCAAAATATTCTAAGTTTCTATTATAATTAATTGTTAGTGGTTTAAAATCACTTAAACAATATTGTTTCCGTTTTTGTTCTACGTTTTCTCGAGATAAGATTTTGTAATTAGCCCTTTTCGTTATCGAAATATGTCTTATTGTTTTTTTTACACTTACTGTTCGCTACCCAGTATATGTAGAATTTTTTGGGCTTTTTGTTAGTGTTTAGATTGTTACGGTACAATGGCTCATTGTCTAACAATAATTTTTTATTGTTCTGTATGTGAAAATTCTTAGAAACTCGGCAGTCAGCAAGACTATATGATTGGTCGGTTTGAACCATAACCGTCAATCTCTAGGCCAATCGCTTATGTAATATAAATACTGCCACTAATTTTTAGGCAGTTCAGCTTGGGTGTGACTCTTGAATTGGATGCATGATTAGTATTACTATAATAAAGTCGTTATTGTTGAAGAAATATTGTTTATTATCGTCACTAACAGCAAGCTCACACAAAATGACTACAAATAAATAGGATAATTAAATAATTATCCTTAAAAGAGTTGTGTTCTCTCCTGTTGGTTTCAGCAGGTTACAGCGTTGGTTTCAGCGCATTCTGTTGGTTTCAGCAGAACGGAAGTGAGTTGGGTTCAGCTCCCTCCTGTTGGTTTCAGCAGGTTGTACAGTCAGCAGCGTTGGGTTCAGCGCACTCTGTTGGGTTCAGCAGAGCACAAGAGAGTTGGTTTCAACTCCCTCCTGTTGGGTTCGGCAGGTTGTACCGTTGGCAGCGTTGGTTTCAGCGCACTCTGTTGGTTTTAGCAGAACGGAAGTGAGTTGGGTTCAGCTCCCTCCTGTTGGTTTCAGCAGGTTGTACAGTCAGCAGCGTTGGGTTCAGCGCACTCTGTTGGGTTCAGCAGAGCATAAATGTGTTGGTTTCAGCTCCCTCCTGTTGGGTTCAGCAGGTTGTAGCGTTGGTTGTAGCGTTGGTTAAAGCGCAGAGAACTAGAGCTAGGGGTTGTCCCCACCCCACTCTTGCGAGTTTTCTTCACATATAAAAGACAGGTTGAAGTTCTACTGTATTTAACACAAACAAAAATCTTTGCTGGGACTTAATGAGTTTAGCTGAATAAAGTTTTCGGCTGACAGTTCCGGTGGAAGTTATTTTCTTAGGCGTTTTGAGCGACTGAACTTATCTGATATAGTAAAATTGAGACTTGTCTCCCTTAGTAGTAAAACGATTCTAATAAATCTGATAAACTTTTGATGAGAATAACATGTTAATTGCTATTTTACTATACATTTTAATTGTCATATTTTACACAGTAAATTAAAAAATATTTTGTCTGATTTGTTGATTTACTTTTTTCCACACTCGAAAATTTCGAACTACGGAGTTATATAGGCATTAAAAGACGTGGAAGGCGTTGATCAAAAAAAGCATGTCCTCATGTCACGAGTAATGTCTCATGCGAGTCGTTATTCTTGCCTTATGAAGTGACTAGAAAACCTAGCAGAGAAGGAAGCGTGTTGCTCACTTGGGCAACTGCGTGTCGTAATCCCTGCTACAATTCCACTATGAGTTAATCTAAATTGTGATAATTGCGGTTGCCCTGCTGTTAAAATTTAGTACATCGGTATATCAAGCAGAGTCAGTTATGAATTGGCGTAATTATTACCACCGATAGAGCTAGGAAACCTCGAACGCATTTAGCATTATGCTTTTTTGTAGAGGTGGAACGAGACAGGTTTTTAAGTTCGAGACGAGACTCGAGACACTGTCTTGTAAAAATTCGAGACACGAGACAATAAAATAATGAGCATTTGGTGATTTCACTACACAAGTACTAGCTACTTGGTATATATAAAATTAATAAAACTATTATTAGATTGAATTTTCACCTGGTGTAAACGATTTAAATACAACATTTTAATAGCGATATGCATGTAGTTTTTGTAAACAAAAGTGTCACAAACAGCTCTAAAATACCGAAGTTATATGTTCTAAGAATTTTGAGCTTGATTGATCGTAATTATTATAAACATATTGCTTTGTAAATTTATATTTTTATCATCTATTGAATAGGTCTTACTTTTTAATGTAATGTGTAATGAAACCGATAGCCGTCGCTCTACAAAGAAATACCACAACTAAAATAACACACGATAACACTTTCATTCTTATCGTTTCATTAATGTTAAATTTTGTTTGTGTGTTAACTGTAGTATGTGAATTATATTTAAATTGTACTCATGAAATTATATTAATTACTGTATACATGCACATGTATATTCTTATATTGAGCGAACAAAACGTCATTGTTAACCGAATACGGACTATGGTCGACACGACCTTTCGTTCGTCTCTCCGTGTCCGGGCAGGTTTTACCCGCGATTGGTAGTACCGGTATATACGTAAGGAGGCCCGAATTTTATGAAGGGCAGTTGGTGTTTAGACACGATACGATAAAATACAGATATTTTACCCGCAAAAGTCTTATTTATTAAATTGGATTATCCGAAGAGTAAGTAGATACGACCCGGTATCTGTTTTAAGGACACAGAACCGAACTAAAATATATTAACAGGGCTGTTGTCCGGACTACATGATTAGACTCAGTGGCCAACATAATCAATAGCAACAGGTAGTAACGGACCTGGTATAACTTTAAAGGCAGTTGCCCGCAATCCATTACAATATATGGAGTTGTTGCTACCGCAAGAAGCCATGTTTTAACAACCGTGCGCAGGCGCTTTAGTTCTATTTCCTGTCTCGAGTTTGGCAATAGTTAAGTCGAGACGAGACCGATACGAGACGAGACAGTTCGATACTCGAGACGTCTCGTGTCTCGTTCCACCTCTACTTTTTTGCAAGACGATTTGGTAATAATTATTGTTACAGTGGTTTAGTCTAGTTCTAAAGGAAAAATGCAATTTTCGTAAATGCATAATAAGGTAATTGCGATTACAGCTACACTTATGCAATAATTATTAGTATTATTTCAGCAATATAAATGTACACTCTCTTTGTATCATGGTCTAAAAATTTTTATCTGATATTATAATCTTGCTGGTATCAAGGCAGTACATGTACAATGTTTTCAGTTTGCTTCTATTTTATCGCTACAGATTTTGAGTTCTTAGTCGAGGTCGCGGATTTGAAGCCATTATTTTGTCAAATAAGAGTTATCGGTATATGCAAAATCAAAGGCAAACAACTCTCTGTTAAATGATTACAAAGGTATAATACAAAAATTTTTAATGTCCAAGGTACTTTTATTCGTTTGGTGAGTTTGTGTCTACTGATCTATAAGTTGCGTAGAGTCGTCTGCTCGTCATTAAAGTTTTAAAATAGTATTTCTCCGTTCCTAGAGACAAACTTCATTTTATGAACAACTTTTATCACCATTTGGTTAATATTAATTTTGATGGGTATTTGCCCTACTGATCTAATTTATATAATAGCTGACTCAAGAGAAAAGGGCTCATAGTCAATAGGAAATGTCAGAGCAATGAGCATACCAAACAAGCTTTGCGTGTAGTAGGTTTACAGATAATAGGTTTACAGAACAATTTTACAAACAATTAAATTGCACTTAAATTATCCATATAAATGGCTATTGGTGCCTTAAAGATCGATATGAAAATCATGTCTTAATAATTCAAGTGAGTTTAGGCCAAACACTTCATTGGTTATTACATGTAACTCTATTTACTAATAATTATACAAATATTCCAGTTTTGATTTCACATAATAAAAATTTGTATAATCTTTGTATCTCTCATATCAGGAATAAATTTATGATTGTCATGTCCGTAGTTTCATTAATATCTGCTCATCATTTTGTTTCTGACTGTTTAAGACCTGCAGACAAATATGTTAAATTATTTTAAACTGGTGTCATTCTCTTTGGCTCAAGGACATTTTATGACCTTATGACCTTTAGGACATTATGATTTTATGTTTTAACATTTTTGACTGTTACTGTATACTATGTTACTGCAGACATTAAATCACATTCATTTTATTGCTTTGTATTACAATTGTGACTGTAGGCTCTTCTTTATTACATATCCCTACTTTTTCTACTCTGAGTCGAGACTGACTTTCAATGAACTCTACGCTAAAAATTTGCTACACTTGTGGACTCATGGGCTCGCAAGCAAAACTTCCATGCAGTCAAATTATTGCTATCTGTAATATCTTAGCTGTTGAAGTATACCATGTATGTTTCAAAAGTAGAATGTGTATTTTGACAATACTGGTTACCCAAAGATGTGTGACTCACAAGTGTGTAACTTTATGGCCCTTGAGGCCTCTCACACACCTTGGTGCTTGACTAAGGGAGACAAACTAAAATTTTTGAGATTTGTCAATTCGAATGAAGTAGCTGGTATTTACCTATTAGAGGCTGCAATGGAAGTTAGAAAAAATCTTTGTTTGCAAATATCGCTTTAGTTTATTACGTATATCAAACTAATTATGTTTTTGTATAGTATTCGTGTGTTCAGCTCGTACAATTTTATATTCTTAGTAGAGGGCAAAGGTTTAAAACTAGACCTTCTCACACTAACTTCTGATCAAGTTACAGTGTAACAGGTCAGGTGATCAGCTTTAATCAATGACAACTGAACTTAAAGGCTCCATTTGAGCTCATCTGAGTTTAATTACTTGAGAATATTATAATAGACATCAAGATTAGTTTTCTTTTAAAAATAACCCTTTGGTGTAGATTTAGAGTTCAATGGCTGTAAGTGAGAAGTGATTCCAGTTTGTCGGTTTAGAAGGATAAGTTGTAGAATTAAAAAATCTAACGAAAATATCATAGTCTGGATAAACAGTGATTGTAAATCTTGGTTAGCGATGTATGATCTGCATTGTTAGCGAGTTTCAACAAGTTAACAGGAAATTGATAAATTTTTCCTGTTAATTAAAATTTTTGTAGCGAGGTCAGCGCTGATGAGTAACAGCGCTGATGAGTAACAGTGGCCAATATGAGCAATCGTGTTGTTCTATGGAATCGCTGCTGGAAAAAGCTCAAGTGGAACACTGCAGGGACACAATAGTTGCATCTGCTCTTTTCTACCATAGACTTATCTGATGCAATAGGAAAACACTTTTTTGCGTGATTATATTATTGGCTTAAAATTCGGTTAAAGATATACCTATAAATTGCAGCCAATATTTTAAAATTATTTAACATTCTTCGGTTCAATTACTGCTGTTTCACAAAAATATGCTGATAAAGTAAACACTTCAAGGAATGGAAAGATGGTTTTTTTCATTTCCATCAGTGTCAGCTACACGTTGCTAATTCTGTTAACTGAAAGTACGTCTCATTCATATGACGTCCTATTTCTCTAAAGTTATAGGTTGCCACATGCTACTGACTTCAAAGCACAAGAAGCATTCAGAACACAACTCTGTATATTCTGGCTAATAGTATTACACTGTACTTGAGTATTGTGTGGTGGAACTTGCCATTAAAATTTTCACTTTGCTGACTGTTTAGAACTTTTCATACGGTTGCCTACTCTGATTGTTATTCACAGTCTTCTTAACCTAAAGACAGCTAAATGTTTTCTTGTTCATGTTATAGGGGTGAGTTGCTGCAGTTTAAACAAGTTAATCAGTATTTTTGTTGAAGTGAAATTGGAATATTTAAGCGATACATAATATAACAGCTATATATATAAATCTCAATGTTTGTCTGTTCATCCGCCTGTCCAGCTATAGCGACAGTTTTAAGAATGAAATATTCGCTTGAACTGAATTTGAGCTCACAACCTCCAGATCTGCGGACATCCATTTATCCAATACGCTACACTGTCCAATTGGCTATACTATGAAAAAGATTTGGCCCATACTTGGAATACATGCCAATCTTTCATAACTTCACATTAAAAACATTGCAGATAGAGTTATGGGTAAAGCCATACAAGAAGAACAAATCTGTGAAGCTATACCAGAAGAAACATCGTGAAGCCATACCAGAAGAAAAATGCTTAAACTCATATAGCCAGCAAAACTATGGCAATCAGTATAGGTTTGTAGTAGGCGATGCAGTCGGTATGGTATGAATTACACAGAAATAAACACAGTAAACAGAAATAGCAGTTTACAAAAATAGACAAACACCTTTATTTAAATGTTAGAATGGTAAATGTTGATGTTGAATATGTTGATTAAAAGTAAGCTTTTTCACCAAACTTTTTTACTACCCGTGCAACACCAGGCATGCAGCTAGTAATATAATATGACAAGATTGCATGCTTTACTAAAACTAATTATTTAATAAATTCATTGTACTACTAAATAAAATGCAGTTGAGATTGGTTGCCATCATTAAATTTGATGAAGGCATCTGTAAGTTCCACCTAATGCATATAAAACAAAATTAGGCCACTGCACCTCACAATCAACTAAAAGTTATAGTAATGGTCGACTAATATGGAATATTTGCCATTAATAACAAGTTCACACATCAAGGTGTCAATACTAAAAAGTATAGCAGACAGAATGAAGTGGAGATGGTAAGAAGATGACTATAACTCAAGGCTAGAAAAAATTACTACAGCTAGTTAGAAGCTTTGGTGTTAGAAATTTGAACTGCGTGACTTCTAGTTCAGTTGAATGTCATAAAACTAACTGTCTAATAGCAGCACGGCTGCTCCAAGACAGATAAGTTATATTAACTCAATTTCTAACCCAGGTTAGCTATCTTAAAACGGCTTTGTTAAATTATAGCGTTGGGAGGGATTTTTGTGATAATGTTGAGATTCATCATGTGTGGTAAATAAGTAAATGTAAATTATTGGTAGCTTGTTTTCTTTACTATTATCTATTGTATGAGCTATGGCTTGTTTGAGTAATAATGACTATTTACTTGTTGCATATCAAACATTTAATTAAAACTTTATACATTGTATGTGGTATTTGAACCTGGAAATAATATTTTATAGTCTTGAATTAGTAGTTGCCTCCCTTTAAAGTTTAGTTTATTGTTAGGTGAAAAGCTTAGCTGTAACTGAAAATATTTTACGGACTGAAGGTTAGGAGTGGCGACTAGCTTTAACGAGCCCACCAGTCACACTTTTCGTGAATGTTGATCGTTTTTTCGGTCTGTTGGCGCGATTAGTTTGCATAATTTGCACTCGCAAGAACATTTAAAGATCGTGGCAAGCGTTGCAAGCTAGATAATTTTTGTGTTAAGCTGCTATTTGATTTGTTAAACTATAATGCCGTTAATATTAATTAAGACATCAAAGTTGCTATATTCATTCAGTCCATCCATCGCGACTATTGTAAACAAATATATGCTTCTACTAAAAATGATTTAAGATGCCAGACATGCTAGCTTTAGTCTCAAATTAAACGTTTTTGTAATCTTTTTCTAAAACAAAACTCTGATCGTGGCTGCCCTCTATTACTGCATGACGCTTGGCAATTCTTCAGAATGAACTTTTTTAAAGCATAGATCTGTTCTGCAAAGTTTATTGATAATTTTTCTACGAAAGTCTAGCTTTGTACTGTTATGTTTAGAGATGAATTGAAAACTGTCATTTAAAGTTTTCCATTCATCTCCAAATATCTCGCATAGGTTATTGTTAAGGTACTCTTGCAGGATTTTGTCAAGATATATAACGCACTGCGTGCAGCACTTTTTCTAATTTCATTTCAAATGATTTATTTAACATATGATGTTCATGGTTACCAACTTCATTATATTTAGGATGTTGCAAATTTCTTAAAGTGCTTTCAGAAAACAGAAGTAGGTTAAAGAAAATAGTTCACCATTATCTGCTGCGCCTTGTTTCTAAAAATTGATATAAGATTAGATATTTGTCTGTTTCTATAGTTCTTTTGACAGTGCTCCCATTAAGCAGTTTATTCAAATATTTTTAGATTCTGACGTTTGACTCATTGATGTTTACAAACACTTGCAGTGATTTAGAAATAAACTTCACTAGTGACTTTATTTGACCATATTCACCATGACAATATCATTGCGCCACTGTGTATATCATAACGTGAAACCATGTATTATTACAAAAACGAAACAAAATTATAAACAGAGTAAGATAAACAATTTAAGATAGCCACATTTACTGACCTTTTTATTTTTAAACATTTACATATATAAATTTGCAGTAGCTATCATTTAAATTTACTTCATTTGAGAACTTTCTGTTACTTACACTGTTTATTTTCAATTTTAAAAACCCCTTTCACTTCTGCTTACAACACTAAACTGTTTAAAAAATTTTAGGTGTCTCGTCTTATTTTCGTAAATTTCATATGTCTATATCAATATGTGTTCAAATTTCACATTTAATATTCAAAGATTTTGTATGTAGAAGTGATTGCAGGTCTGACTGTCGGCTGTTATTAAAATTTGTGAAGTATACTTCAGTAGCACAATTGCTTGTATAGTCATAGCAATCTAAAACGTGTTATTGCTGAAAGTAGAATACATGTGTATATATATCAGTAATAATAACCAAGAATATGCACACTAAAGGTTACTTTATAGTAGCCACTGACTGGAAGAGTCATTTTCTATAGGTACATAGGTTTGTTCGTATGTGAATGCTCAACTCTCCTTGTTCATTGGCCATATAAGCCTCTCTGCTCTGAATTGCCAAACTCTTATAGCCATAATGCACAATTGTATTGGGACTTGCCCGGCTATTTCCTTTTGACCTCAAAAATATATTTGCCAGAATATGCTAACAAGAAAAAGTGAAATATTTGAGACAGCAATTTCATTTAGTTAAAGATCAACGAGAATTAAAAAAATGGGTGAGGGATTTGGCAGTGCTGCCTATCGCCTCTCTTACAGACAGCCGTACAAGCATTCGTTTTTGTAAAATTGTTTGCTAATCACAGCGAGTTTTATCATTTTCAGCTCTTAATAACCATTGAAAGTTACCCGTTATAACTGTCTTATGCACTTCTTTACATATATAGCTTGTAACAGCTCTAGCATTTACTCAGGATATTAACTTATTATGTAGATACTTGAACAATTTGTATGTTGTTAGTACGCTATTGCTTTCATGGCGCTCATTTCATATATAAGATTAGGAAATTCGGCTGACTGTGGCTTGAGGTCACATAGGGGTCACATAGGGTGGCCATTCAACAACCTGACTGAAACTACTGACTCTAGAAGCTGTGGTTAATAAGTAGTCAAGTATCCAAAGTCAAAATCCTGCAACTGAATGACTTCTGCCATGCTAAATTTGGTATGGCCAGGTGCAGCAGATACCTCTGTTTAATCAGACAGTTTACTATCAATTGCAGTAGTCACTCCATTGGTCCTTGAATGGCTGATTCAATTGTGATTCCGAATGAAATAAGTGGGATTGCACCCACGATATAGCAGAAAATAGCTAAATTGTCGTTGAATGCCTGTGTGTGGTATCGATCTGTGTATCTGCTTCTTGCAAATTTTTATCAAAATATGTGCACCTCAGACGCTTGTGTTTGGCTTGTCTGGTACCTCTTAACGATGACCTTATACAGATTTTTTTGTAAAATTTATCAGAAAGTACATTTATTAGTATTTTTCTATTATTTGTGATTGTTTTTGATGTGATCTGATTGCCAGCATGTTTTTAGATTAAAATCGATCAAAGTCAATCGTGATTAAAACTCTCAAAAGAAAAATACTTGCGCAACGACATCGCTATTTGGTATCACTGCGATGGTTGATATCGACTATTGCGTTAAAGTTGAAGCATTACACATTTTTATTTTGTCGATCTCTTTGCAATATTAGATGTAATAATCGCACCTGCGATCTATCATTAAGTTTTATCAATTTTAATCTTGAAACATCCTAGCAATCAGATCACCTCAAACATCAAAAACAATCGCAAATGATGGAATAATATCAATATTTTTTGATAAAATCTACAAAGATTTTGTGTAAGTTTATATTCAAGCTTCAAAAACTATATATAGGCTTAGTTTTTTACTTGTTGCTTGTGCCAGCAGGTTTTTATGGGTTAAAGTTAATGTGGATTATAAAAGCAGTGTATCTAGTTCATCATGGCCTTGATTACATTTTTAACAAAATCTAAAAAGAATCAATCGTTCAACAGTAAAACAGCATTTCATGTACTCAATATAAGCTGGAAGCTAAATTTTGTTGTTCGGTTACTCTCTTTAATCTCAATTTAATCTGGCCCACAAATACAAAACCGTAACATGCCAAAGGTTGTAATTTAATAAGCTATATGCCTGTAGCAGGCTTCTCTGTTTGTCTCAGGACTCACCTCAATGAAGCTTGTGTCATGGAATGTGAATGGTATTCGGTCGCTGTGGAAAGATGTTCGTTTGACACTTGATGAGTTGGGTGCTGATATAGCGTGTTTTCAAGAGACAAAAATCACAAGTAAGTCTTAGCATTCTTATGTGTTTTAGTGACCAAATAATAAGGTAATTCGTAAAAAAATGTTTTAGGCACTTTACCTTTCTTAGTAGCACCATGAATTTACAAAACAAAGTGTGTATCACTTTGAACCTCTTCGACAAACTCATGATGAGCTTATCATTCCTGATCTGCTAGAATTGCTAGGAAAAACCAGTTGTAAATTTTACCCGAAAGAAATTAATACTGCGCTCATATTCACATCAAATTGTTGGACAAATGGGCTGTAAATCATTTTACGGTTAAATATTTCTTACAAAGAAATGGTAGCTCACTAGTTTGCCCTTTTGAGAAAGATAAGACAAATGTAAAAAATTAAACTCCAGTTACAGTCTTTTGTGTGCTTCATCATAGCATGAAATATAATCTGTAAATTATAAACACACTACAGAACTACAGAGCACCTGATAACTGCTGCCTACCTTCAAAGATGGGCTAATAGTAACAGTCTTTCTGAAGGTCTGTACCAATATGGAGCTTTGAAAGTTTGAAGGATGTTTTTATATGATTGTTATTCTCTGAAAACTGGATCCAATAAAGGATTTATTGATATTAATATTTACTATTGAATAAAGCTTATATTTTATTCGATATGATTTAATCAATACTATCAATTCATTGATATAATATTGATAAGTGAAAATAAAAATTCTCGAAGATCTTAACAGGCACTTCTGGTTTGTTTTTTACTAATGAAAGGAAATACGTGAAACATGGCCAGTGAAATATTTTACGTAAAATATGGCCAGTGAAATATTTCACATGAAATATGGCCAGCAGTTTGTTAGTCTGTGACCCTATGTTTATTTAGGTGTGACTACCAGCTAGCGTTTATAAAGTTTCTATAAGCTGCTTATTTATTCTGACTCTACAGAAATGACTGCAATTATTTTGTCGAAAAGATGGCAACTTCTATTGAAAACTAATAACTCCTTTAAAACATGGTAATAGAAAATATTTTCTTGCCAGAGTGCTGTTATAAATATGATGTAGTGAGCTGGCAAGTCTCTCCTTTTTGCGCTCTGACTGTGTTCCGCCGAGTTATCGGTCACAGCCAATAGTGTTCCTACTCTCCTTATTCTCTAAGCCACCAGTTTATACCTTTTTTCTCAGCAGTAGCCTGTTTGGTAATTTAGGTATATGTAAAACATCTGCAGATGTTAACCCGTGTCATCCTAATCTCATGTACATATGATTTCAGAAGTATTGCTGACTCTTATTTTGTAGATTCATGTTTCAACATTTATTATCGAACATGTAGACAACAGCAATTGCGATGTAGTTACATGCATGTTCATAAATGTGATCTTTAATAGAATAATTTGGGTCAGTTTCATGTTCTGTTTATCTTTTGGTTTGTATATATCTTGTTCTGGTATAGAAGGGTAGTCAAGCAACTCCCAAAATGAATCTTTTGTCATCGGAATATTCTGTTAGGAGTAGCAGCTGCAGTAGTGAAAGCGTAAAAGCTTGTAGTGATGCACCTTCAATCATGCTCTAATCAGTTTGGCCAGCCACAACCAAAGCTTGTGTTTGATTGGACAACATATTATTAGCATTAGCGATTGCAAAATAAATTTTGTTTCACCATAAAATATCGATTCAATCAGGATTCAGAACACAACCGCCAGACAAAAAGTCAATGGAAGTACGTTAGAGTAAGTACATTACGTTAAAGCCACAGGTTATTAACTTTGGTTGCTTCGACTGACCTTTAACCATTTGGAAGCTTTGAGTAGGTTGCAGCATGGTCATGACTTACTATTCATTTTTTTGACAGGAAACTAACATTTTTTAAAGAATTTGCTATCTAATTTTATATTCATTTTGGTTTTATGGTCTAAGTAATTATTCACAGCACTTAATTTATTAAGGAAGCTTTACGATTGTCTTAAGTGCAACCTTCAGTTCACAAAAACATTGTCTAAGAGAAAAAGTCTGCGCATGACCAGTTCTCAGTGAATGAATTAGTATTTTGCTACGTAAATAGTATCCGGTGTTATTCATGAACTTGGGAGTTGTGCGTACAATAAGGCACAATCCTAATATTTTGTCAATATAGAGCATTGTTGGCACATAATCTTCACATCATAATTAGTTGTAGAGGCTCAGCTATATTAAGAGGCTGATTATCCATCAAGTAACATGAATGATCAATTAACATTTTAGAGGATATGATGATGGAAGAGCTAGCTATCATCCCTGAATATCGATCATACTTCAGCTACTGCAGGACAAGGGCAGGCTATTCAGGTACTTCACTCTTGCATCACTAGTTCTGCTTGCAACAATCTCAAGGCATTGTAGCTTCACCTTATGGGAGGTTGATTGGCCTGTATCTACTTTGTCTATGTGATCGACCGTCTCTCTACTGATAGAGCTGCCACCAGGTGATTTTCTGTTATGGTACTAGTGGAGATACCACCAGGTGATTTTCTGTTATGGTACTAGTGGAGGTACCACCAGGTGATCTTCTGTTATGGTACTAGTGGAAATACCACCAGGTGATTTTCTGTTATGGTACTAGTGGAGGTACCACCAGGTGATCTTCTGTTATGGTACTAGTGGAGATACCATCAGGTGATTTTCTGTTATGCTACTAGTGGAGGTGCCACCAGGTGGTCTTCTGTTATGCTACTGATAGAGGCACCATTATGTGGTTTTATGTTAGACTACTTGGGGAGGTGCCACTAGATGTCTTCTATTAAGCTACTGTAAGATGTGGTCTTATGCTGTGTTTTGGGTAGAGGTACCAGCGAGTAATAGCAGTGAGGTCAACTGCATTTAGAGAAGCATGTTACACTTATTAAACTGTTAATAATGGGATGTGTAGCAGTTATCTCGCATAGGTTATTGTCAAGGTACTCATGCAGGTTTTTGTCAAGATATATAACGTGCTGTTTTAAGACTTGCGTGCAGGACTTTTTCTAATTGTCATTTCAAATGAGTTAGTTAATATCTAGTGTTCATGGTTATCAACATAATTATTTTTAGGAGTTGTTACATACTGCAAACGAGCGATTCAGCCAGTCGATGCAACTGACAGTCTGATTGGTGCATTGAGCAGTGGGGAAGGGGAGCTGACCTTTAGCCTCTCTCCAGATGTGCTCAAAGCACTTGATTGTGAGGGACGGACCGTCATTACACAGCACCAACTCAGGTTCAGCCGTCATATCAGTTAGCAGTTCATAACCATCTATATATTGGGCAGCCACAATGTGTGACAATTTGCTTCAAGATGTGTTATAATCCGTTTTGAGCTGATATATATCATCTAACCATAGAGGTTTTCTTGTTATATACAAAGCTAGTCAAATGACACGGCTTCAATAATAAACAGTGTTGAAATTTGAAGTTCATTATGAAATGTTTTGTGTAAGGACTGTCAACCATCGGCCACACTTGCTAACCATAATGGTTGGTGCAAACCGCAGCTGGAACCTGGACAGAATTGCTTATAATTGTACTTGTGTTGCTTATATTGGTTGTTTGTTGTTATGTTGCATTTGTTTTGTATCTCTCCAAGGCCATAATAGTCCACCTGCTAGAATGTTTGTTATAGCTACAATCATAACATTATAGGTATGAACAACTTTGTGACACGGTCCGTTAGCACCTGCTATAGCTGTCGTGTTTGTGCTCCTCTCCTGCCCTATAGTTTTACTTGTCTGTGACTGTTGCAGCGAGCCAGTTGAGGGCAAGTCCTTGCTAAGTGTAATCAATGTCTACTGTCCGTGTGTAACGGGAGAAAAGGATGGCCGAGAAACATTTAGACTTCAGTTTCTACAGACTCTTGAGGAGAGGGTCGTACAGCTGCAGAAAGTCAGGTATGTTCATATTGACTTGCCCTAGCAGGTTATACATCTGGTGTCTCCTCTATGGACAGTAGAGTTCTGTCCATCCGGTGAGTTCATCTTCTCTTTGTGGCTCTAGATGATCGATTTCATTGTTTCTATGAATGCCAGAATGTTGAAATTCTTGAGTAAAGAAAATTTGTGATACTCTTATATAAATACCACTCGAGTCAATCAAAATTTGGTTTGCTGTGAAGCACTCTACTAATGCTCCTACTTGTCAGTAATTTACTATCATTTATGTCTAAAGTTGTGTTTGCATTAGATACTTTGAGCCACTTTTATAAATGTTCAACAAAACTTAACATGCAATTCACCCCTTTTAGGCCGACAATATGTAAAGTGTGATTTGTTCAATTCTAGTATTAGTTAATAGATAGCCAATGGATATTGAAAGTTGACATGGCTGTTGAAATCTTGTGTAGATTACATTTTACACATCATGGCTTCCTTTAGAGTACTCGCGTTCTGAAGGGTGACTATCATAAGAAAGGCATCTTTGATAGGATTAAATCTGTAGTTCTGCCAGTTTTCACAATGCAGTGTATCAAAGACCTTTTAAGGTTACTTCGACTGCCGGGTAGACTTCTATCTATAATTCATCACATTTCTAATCTGCAGTCCACAGTTATCATCCACTTTTATCGCAGGGTCATCAGGCTATGGTCATCAGGCTATGGTCATCGGGCTATGGTCATCGGGTTATGGTCATCGGGTTATGGTCATCATGTTATGGTCATCAGGCTATGGTCATCAGGCTATGGTCATCGTATTTTGGTCATCGTGTTATTGTCATCGCGCTACGGTCATCGCGCTACGGTCATCACGCTACGGTCATCGTGCTAAGGTCATCGTGCTACGGTCATCGTGCTACGGTCATCGTGCTACGGTCACCGTGCTACGGTCACCGTGCTACGGTCACCGTGCTACGGTCACCGTGCTATGGTCACCGTGCTATGGTCATGTTATAGTTATCGTGCTATGGTCATTATGCTATAGTCATCGCGCTACGGTCATCGCGCTACGGTCATCACGCTACGGTCATCGTGCTAAGGTCATCGTGCTACGGTCATCGTGCTACGGTCATCGTGCTACGGTCATCGTGCTACGGTCACCGTGCTACGGTCACCGTGCTATGGTCACCGTGCTATGGTCGTGTTATAGTTATCGTGCTATGGTCATTATGCTATAGTCATCGCGCTACGGGCATCACGCTATGGTCATCACGCTATGGTCATCACGCTATGGTGATCATCCATTACAGGTTTTAGTGTCAGTCATCTCTGCTCATTCGTTCATCTGTAATATCTTGTCGTCTGACTATGGATACAAGGATGAATACAAATTGTAATTGTAATTGCATTTATAAGTCATTGTATATATTTGCGATTTCGAAATTCATCCAATGACATTTGGTGATTGTATCATGTACATCACGGAGGTTTGTGCTAAACACAGCTCCCCTCTGGTGCACGACTGCAATGACATTGCACCTTAACGTTTCCATGATTGAGTCTTTTAACGTGAAAATAGTTTAACTGAAGTTTCTAAGTGAAAAATTTATGTTTAAGAGTTCATATGCTCTAGCTGATGTGCACGACTCAGAATATGAGTCAGAGTGAATCCTTCAATAAGCCGATGTACATTGTAGTTGTATGTATAGGTCAAACACAGCGAGTACAGCATATTGGGTGTTGATTGAGAAGATCCTAACCTTTAGCATTAGACAGATGTTCTATTGCTTGTCTGTACACCGTGGTGACACAAGAAATAGATCTGACCGTCAGCACAAAAGCATGATTTATATATATCATAAGTGGGAAAGCAAAGCAGTTAGCTTTTTTCAGCTATAAAAGCTTCCAGCAATGTCTTATGGAATGTCTCAAGGCTATTTTTTGATTCCTGGATATCCAGGTTTCCTCCATTTATTCTGCCAAGTTTGTCAGTTGGAAATACAAATTTGCTAATAGTGTACTTTCTTGCAGGATGGCTGCTTGTGGAGTTAATGTCATTATAGTACAAAAGCTCTCTGCTGTTTCATGCAAGTGCAGACTATATCGCAGGGCTTTGCAGGCAGTTATCAGTTTAAAATTATCATATTTATGCTGGACTCCACCGTTATGTGAAATGTGTTGTGATATATTCTATTTGTAGTCACGTGCTTGTGGTTGGAGACCTGAACATTTCACACAGGCCGATTGATCACTGTGATCCTGGAGATGAGACGGTGGGCTCTCTTGTTAGTGCAGCTAGTATGAGTGTTTTTCATCCTTTCTGACTATTTCCATACCATATGTTCATAGCTAGTTGTTGGGACTGCTAATATTTTTTGCCAGGAGTTTGTCGAACAGCCCCATAGACAATGGTTAAATAGAATGTTGGACACAGAGGCTGGTCTGCTTACTGATACATATCGGGTTCTTCATCCCGACAAAAAGTTTGTCTTCAGTTGCTGGAACACAAAGATAGGTAAGTAAGCTCTCACATCACATAAGCAGCGAAGTTCCAAAAATCTCGCTTTTGCAATGTTTGGTGGTTTGATACTATGATAGATGTCTAGGTAGCTTTTAAGCCATCTTAACATGAAATCTATGCAAAATTTCTGTTAATATATTTGGAAACTGCATCTTTTGGCTGCAAATTTCTTGTGGTTTTGTTATGGAGACAACATGTTGCACAATCCAATAATACTATATAACATAATAGCATTAGTGGTTATTTTAAAATATCTCTTCTCATGTCATAAATTGTTTTTATATCTAAACAGGAACTGCTGCTGCTGAGAATTTAGGTTCCTAACAAGTGTCAAGAATATAACATGCTCTTACAATGGAAACGAATTGCGAGGAAAGATTCACTTCTAGTTTGTTTCTGTTTCTCCGTGAAGTTTTCCGAATGCAGAGCAACTAATAATGCCATATGTACGTTCCTGTATTGACCTGTTCGCAGATCCAAACCTCGCGTATAGCGATAACACAGCTGCAGTTTAAACAGCAATGCATTAAAAATGCTCGTCTAATTGCTTATTTGCATAACTCATTGCTTGCAGCTACATGTACAGCAAATTTTTCTTCTGAAAATCTTGTTTTGGATAAATATATACACTAAGGACAGATTTAAATTTTAGTCGGCTGGATTTTAGCTAAATTACGCGTAATCAATATACTCTCAATTGAATGGGATAAATCTATTACTACTACTAGATGTATCAGTGCATTGCTTGTCTGTTTTGCTTGTATGACCAAGGATAATCTGTGTCTACATGCCACAACATCGTGGAAGTGTAGATTTTATGCTCATGTTTACACTACATATATTGTAAAAAATTACAGGTGCTCGTCAGACTAACTATGGTTCACGAATAGACTACATACTGCTGGATCAAAGGATAAAGCATTGCGTGACATCTGCAGACGTCTTATCTAAGTATCTGGGCTCTGATCATTGCCCAGTCAGTGTTGTTCTCAGTCTAGACATGCAACCTTCTTCCCAGCCTCCACTAATGTGTAGTAGCCATAGATATAAGGCAAAGCAACAGAAGCTGACGATGTTTATGAAGAAATCAGATGACATCAAAAAGGATCCTTTTGATTCGTTGCCTACAAATTGTTCAAATCGAATAAAGAAAAAGAGAAAGCCTTCAAATGTTCCAAGCTCTTCTTCCCTCAATTCGTTTATAAAGAAAGCAAAAGATAATGAATGTGAATCTACAGTGTCATCAGAATCAACAAACTCATCACAAGACAAGGTTTCGCAACCCGACTCATCGCAAACCGACTCATCGCAACCAGACTCATCGCAACCAGACTCATCGCAACCAGACTCATCGCAACCAGACTCATCGCAACCAGACTCACAACCAATACTTGTACCATCTGGTGAAAATGTTGATCTGAGTGGCCGACAACGAGACACAACTTTGAAGGCTTGGCCTAAGTTATTCCATAAAACAAGGAAGCAGGCACCAAAGTGTGATGGACACAAGGAGAGATGCGTGCTTAAAACTGTATCAAAAACAGGAAGTAACAAAGGTCGACAGTTTTACAGCTGTTCTCGGCCAGTAGGTCTACCAGGCGATCGGCAAGCCAGATGTTCATACTTTGCATGGGCAGATGCCAGCTAAAACATATGCATAATTCATATAGCTACTTTTTATTGTAAATTTGTAATGCACTTGATAAAAAAATATAATGCAGAAATCATCTGTGTTAAATATTCATACAGTAGCCAATGACCAGTATCATCTTATATTGTAAGTTATCTGCTCATTGTTTAAGGGCAATTGTTACATTCGGTTTATTAAGTATTTATAAAGCTCCCTCTCTTGTGTGCTGGAAAATCTTCCCAACCCTGCCTTGGCATTGGTAACCAATCTTTCTCGCTGATCCGAAGAATTTAGCAGTTTTTCAAGGTGCCGCAAAAACTCCTACAATAGTGAGCACAACTTACAAGCAGTTGCGGTTTGACTAAGTTGATCATATCCTAACAAGGTAAGCTGCAATGGTTTGATAAGCTTCGGGTTCATCTAACTAGGTTGACAGTTGCAAACATGTAACATTATGTTTATATAAATAATCCAATCGCATTGTTGACAGTCCTACTGAAAAAGTACAGCACCTGTTGAAATTATAATACATCAACCATGTTTCATATATCACCTAGTGTAGTCACAATGCCAGTCAACACAAAATTTGTAGATTTATTTTTAAATATAAATGCAGTTGACGTTTCGTTAACATAAATAACCCGTTCCGAGAACGTTTACATTATAGGGATTTTACAATGTTTGAACAACAAAATGCATGTAAATAGCCTGACTTTAATTTAATGACTGCACAGTGACTGCGGTTTTATTGGTTTGAATCCTTTTTCTTATCACCTTCCCTTGGTTTTGGGTTCATGAATACATTATACGGTAATTTTACATCAAGTTAAGGGGAGTCCACCACTTCAAATTCAATTGATTTTTTCTAAACAATCAAATCTATGCTAAAATGTAAACAAATAATACACACTGAATGTGTATTAAATAAAAGCAAAACAAAAAATATATATTTGCTATTGTAAGAGTGGTGTCTGTCTGTCCATTTCTCTGAAGCCAGGGTTAGAGGTTAATAATAAAAGATTGATTTCAACGATACTCTGATTCATAACATTCAGATTGGTAAACTGACACTCTAACATCTGCACCGATCGAGATAGTAAATATATACCGCATTATAAAGCTGATACTCAGTTAAACAGCTGGTACTATAGAACTTATACTCTGTTAAACAACTGCTACTATAGAGCTTATACTCTGTTAAACAACTGTTACTATAGAGCTGATACTCTGTTAAACAACTGTTACTATAGAGCTTATACTCTGTTAAACAACTGTTACTATAGAGCTTATACTCTGTTTAACAACTGTTACTATAGAGCTTGTACTCTGTTAAACAACTGTTACTATAGAGCTTGTACTCTGTTAAACGACTGTTACTGTAGAGTGTATACGGTACTTTGTTGAACAACTTTTATTGTAGAAGTCATCCTCTGTTAAGCGCGCCAGTAGAGAAGATAAAACAACTACCTGAGGTGTGCTATATAAAAGGCCAGTTTCATCATGCTTTACCAGATAGGAGTTGCCAGGTATATCTCTCGCTAAGACAGGAACTCCCAGTTGGAAAGCCTGAGGAAAACAATTATTGTAAATCATAAGTTCCCAATTAAAAATCACTTGCTGCCATAACTTGGCTAAATAAGCCATAATCTAATGCTAAGTTTCACTAACAAACATTAATACCACTTGCATATTAAATTATACTATCTAATATACTATATTATACTATATAATAGACTATATTATACTGTATAATAAACTATATTATACAGTACTATTAACCGCCTAATCACATGTACTGTGTACTAACTAAACTCAATTGATGTGAGCCATCACTTTTACTAAGGTCCTGACATTGTCCTGACACATTTAGTGTGTGTGGTTTTGTTACGTAGTGTGTGGTTATATACCTCACTCATTACTTTACAAAAGGTGTAGAATGGTCAATCTATTGACGGGGCAGTTATCTTGTAGTTAATTACTCCTGAATGACAAACGATAAAGCAATGAAAGATAATATTCATAAATATAGTATCATCAATCATAGCGATACAGCAAAAGTTTTAACTAGGAAAGATCATCGTAACCAATTCCTTTGTGGAAAGATCTGGCCAAACTAATGCATAGAAGAGACATCAGCCAGGATATCGCTATCTCTAGACCTCAAACTCTTTCGTTATATATGAACCACCATGATGTCAAACAAATCACACTGTCTCAAAGGTGCCACATACACTGTACATATTCTCTATACAACTATGATGCTGTAAACTAACTTCAAGTCATTAAGATAACAACTCTATATAGGAGACATAACTTGATTCAATTTCAAATTCTTCATCACACGTTGAAAGGGTTCAAATGAATCCTGAAGGATTTTTAAACAATTTATAATAATATAAATCTATGTAATAGGCAAACAATCGCAAATATTTTCAACAACTGTATAACCAACTTATTTTAGCAAAACATCAGCAAAGATAAGGAAAACCTGACTTTACAGGTTATTCATGCTGGTATACAGTTCTCTAGGTTGCTATGGCTGACTAGCCTCTCTTTAATTAGTTGTGACATTCATATTTGCTCTTGCAGTCCAAAATCAAACAGATGAGATCAAGGAGGTACTCGCAATACATACAGCTAGATTCCAAGGCTTAAAGATTTCAACCATCCTCAAATACCAGTGAGTGATATTCTCCAAAAGTCAGAGCAGACCATTTGGCTCACCCACCTCGAGTATGCTAGCCGCCATGCCTTCACTCAATGAGCTGTTGACAACACAGAGGGATTGTGCTATGGCAGCGTGGGCATTCTCTACAGACAGTTGTCCTGCGTACAAGATGTTGGATTCCCTAAAATCAATGCTAGTTCATGAGCCACTGCTGCTGTATTGCGACAAGCCATAAACAAAAAGAGGCAAGAGAAAGGGAAGTAAATGCCGTAATACTTAGATCTGATTTCGGATTTTCAAGAGGGTGTATTACTGTGATTAGGCCTAGCGAAGAATATTTGCTATAGCAGTGTGGGATTTAATGTAAAAGATAACCTTAGATCTCATGGTCATCGTCCCAAAGGGTGAAATACCGTAAATATTTAATTAATATCTCAAGGCAAAAATATGCTCGAAATTTTCCCCGTGTCTCAAATTTCTCACATGTTGGGACACACTGGTATGTCAAGGTATGACTTTATAGCAAACAGTAAACAATTCTTCATTGAGATATGGCACATGAATTCTATAAGATTACAAGGAACACCTTTTGTATTTGTGAGTTGAAACTGAAGTCTAATTTAAAGTTGCCTCCCTTTTATTTTCTCAAAGCAGCACAAAATGTCACATATGCTTCTGCTGCTTATAAAGTTGCCCAAATACATGTAAGACTCTACACAGCAAAAGGGAAAACTCAGACAGAACAAATTTTTTGAGATGGTAAAACATTAAAATATCTGATCAGAAATAATTTTAGAAATAAAAATCTGATCAGTTAGTGGGTTTGCTGATGGTTGCATGTGGCAACATAATGTGGTTTGAGAACAGATATCTACACAACGAGCAAATGTAGATATAAAGTTATATGAAGAGCACTATGTTCACATGACACTATATAAACTATGTAATAAGAATAGTTAAGCTTTGGTCTGTATTTACATTTCTATCGATGCTGAAAATGAAAAAAACATCTTTTAACCTTTTCACAGTATTTCACTAAACTAATAAATAAAAAATATTGATAGTTGCCTTTTGTAGCCACATACAAGGGTTTAGGATGACATCAAATATAAAACCTGATGTAACTGTCGACGCATATAAAGACCAACTAGTTGAATCATTTTGACGGTTGAAGCACACATAATATAAGCAAAGTTTTCCGTTGAGAAATGCATACAATTTGCCTGCGTACCCCATCTTTACTGAACTACCCTTTTCTTTAATAAGGCTTGCTGTCCTTACCTTAGGTTACTCACAGTCTGCATGAACACCTGTGCATACTTGTCATCAACCTACAATGTGACACAACTGATATGACAAACACAATTGATATGATATACTGATAAACACTTTCCCTTACATGACATAAACCTTGCGCACTTGTAAAAAGTTTCCACAGCAAATCACAGCCACAACGGAGCAAATTATCAAGAAATAAGGTTAGATAGCATTAGAATCAAGGCAATGCTTTAATCACTGTAGCTTTGTTAGAACACAGGCTAAGTGATGAGAAAAACAATTACATGTAGCTTCAGACAGATTACTACGTGTACGTCTAGAATAGGCAAAGCCTGAATCTTTATGCGTATAAGAAATGTGTGAGATTGTGAGAAAAAACACAGCAGGTACACTTACCACAGGACCGACAATAACAAAACTAGTTGTCTCAGAGAGTGGGCTGTCTAAAATATTCATGAGGACATGTTTTACAACATGTTGAAGAGCAATATTTACATCATAGGCACAGATCATGGGCAATATCGTACGACAATATTTTCAGCTCATCACATACAACAGCAGCTGGTTAGATGGAAACTATTTCAAAAATCATGGTATCCGATTATAGAAGTTATATATTTCCTAGATTTTGCAGTGAAAGTGACAGCTAGCTCTAGGTTTATTCATCATCAACAATAGCAATAATCGTGAGCTTTTTCCCGCCTAAGGAGCATATAAATTCCTGTCTAGTGACTGATACCACGGAGAAAAACATCATAAATACATGCACATGAAAAACTCTACCTGCATAAGCTTTCATCAGATAAAGAGGGTCCTTAACAGGTCTTAAGCCAGCCACAAGGAGTATGATATAATCCTTTGCTCTATACGAATGCTCAGACTCCAAATAAGACCTTAAGTTAAAATTTGGGTTGGGAGAAGTGATCACACCTGTAAACAGAGAGGTCTATAACTAGCATTGGCTCTGCACAGATACATCTGTGCCTGTTAAAGCCTGCCCCTCTCATATGTATGATTGGGTGAAAACCATTGTCACTTTATGAACAGCTGGAAGAACTAGCACTCACACTGATATGATCAAACATTCGATCAAACCTAGGACTCTATCCTAGGTACTTGCTTGGACTATGCGCCTGGAGTGATGAGTCCAGCAGGTTCCGCTAACTTAAACGAAACTAGCAGCAACTAGAAAACATCTGAATTAATGTTTCAACAGTTATGATATTTTAGTAAGAGCAGTGCTATACACTGAGCAGTCTGAAGGTGCTATAGCAAGCCTAAGTGTTACCAGTAATTAATATTACAAAGAAGAGACAAGTCTACCAAGTCAAGCAAAAGAATTACAGTGATAAATCTTGTCATATGATTCTAAACAGAGCTGTTATATTTCTGCATGCATGCGCTGACTGACCTTGGTGTATAACTTTGACCTTTCCTGCGTGCTCTGGCTAAAAATTAAATACCTCTGTTGATGCTGACTAAACCATTAGAGAAACTAATGACTTGTTCATAGCCCACTAGTCTAATATATACTGTATATACTACATGTATATATAATACGATATATATATAGCATAATTATGCTATATGTAATACTAGCTGAACGCCCAGCATTGCATAGGTAATAAAAAGGTTTTTGCACCACCTTTTTATTTCAGTTAACATATACAACATTTAACATTTTAAATGAAGGTGTTTGTTTATTTCTGTGCGTGCTAGAGTTAGACCAAATTGTTGTATATACATATATTTATAGCATTTTAGGAATTCTGGGCACGTATTTATCTTCGAGGATAATCTTTTTGCTAGCAAATTAGTTCAAGCGTGCTAAATGAAGCGTAAATATTTTAACCAATCACCGTTAATTATTGGCAGAAGTAATAACTATGGGCATAATTATTCCGTAGTATAGCAAGTAAGCCGCGCGTCATAGGGGATAGCACACCTGTCTGCAGAACCTGGGGTGTCTGGGTTCATATACAGTGCGGTGCAAGTTTTTTATCCCTAGATTTTAATTGCAATAACTGGATACACAAATGACAGACAAACACTGAGACATATATATATATATATACTGTAAGAGTTCTAGGCACTGTGACGGCAAGTTCTTAAGTTTAAAAATGACATTATCATCTAATAGAGGTCAATACGAAAATTATCGTTGTTTTGTTAGCCTTGATGGAAATTAGTAAAATAACTACTCAAATGAGAGCAAATACTTCATCAAAATATGATGAATTACCACATAAAGTCACAAAAATATTTACCATAAAACCTCTATTTGAATGCCACAGGGCTGTATTTGTCAACCCTTTCCATTTAGGGGCATTTTATTAGAGGTGACGTTCAAATAGAAAGTGGCGCTGTATTTTTGACTACCTTGTCAAAATTTCGGAAAGATAAATTCGCCCTTCTACAGGCGAAATGATGCTGATGTTGCCTATATCTTACGCTCTCCTTTTGGGTGAAGAGGCATTAATGCCGTCGGCCTCAGCATCCTTGCTAAACTGTTTTTCCTATATTATTCTATATACCTACTTGTCTGAAGCAACAGACCGAGTTAAACAAGGAACTACTTTGACTAAAGAAATATTAGCCGGATACAATTAATAATTATTTCGATTATGTTCTATTCAAAGTTTCAAAGAAAAAATCCGTGAAGTTTTGGAGTTAGAAAACAGACTCCGATACGCCATAATGATGGATGCTATTATGTCATACGGTAATCTCATCATTCATCAAGTCTTCAGGCCAGATTTTTATCCAAATTATAGACGATTCCGAAAACAATGGATTGGATTTAGACCTTACCGACTTCAAATTCGAGTGTAGTTCAGACAATTGTAATGATCGATCTTCTTAGGTACACTGTCACTAAAATCATGGCAGCCACTACAGCAATAACAAAAGAATTAATTGTTATTGATGTAACCGAATCATGATTAGTGCCATTTTATAGACACTTTTCTATTGATCATTTGCTATTATGGGTGGGCAAAGATCAGAGAATGTCAAAGTCAAGCCCGTATTCCTTGGTGCGGCTGGCTGGCCCGTCCCAACTTTTTAGTGATTTTCGGCGGCTAAGTACTAAGAATTGTAGTCTAAGCTCATTCACTTGAAATTTCCAAAAAACCAATTTACTAGCAACTAGCGTTCTATATTGTCTCCGTGGTGATCTCGCCAAATGAGTGATCTTGTGAGACTTTGTTAAGACTAGGAGACTGAACTTTATTGCTTATAGTGGGTGTGTGAAGACCCCCCAAACTTGCATTTTCCTTTCATAACATAACCAAATCAAAACATCGATGAGGAGCACTATGGGGCAGGCTCGACTAAATAATCTTCTAATATTACACATATATAAAGATGTTGAAATATATACAGAATCAGTTGTGAAAGATTTTTGCCATGGACACATTGATAGAACAAGAGCTATTGCAATAAAGAAGTAACAGCTCTAGTTCTGTCAATGTCCCTTACAGAAATCTGTAGCATCATAAGTTTTATGTCGTTTGTTGAATAAAGAAAAAGTTTTGCCTACCATGAACCATGAACCATAAACAATATATTTATGTATAATTTGATGCTTACAATTGATTGCATTTATGCATACTTTGAGGGTTGTTGATGCTTAAAAGGTCCAGAGCTTCTGGGCGCTGCCCCGAACCCCGTTGGGGGGTTTACACCACCCCAAACTCCAGGTGTTCATAACTAGTCACCTAACATTTGCCACCCCAACTTGCAACTAGGAAATACAGGCCTGGTCAAAGTAGCGGTCAGATAGAAGTGGCCTTCAGTTAAAGGGGGGCGTCGTATTTTTATCCCATTTCCTATAGCGGCGTTGTATTAGAAGTGATGTTCATATAATGATGGGGTTCAAATAAAGGTTGTGAGGTATACCACTTGTATCTACATACAATATGAATGCGGTATTTGGCTATTGAGCATGGAGGAGTTGTCATCCCAAAACCTGCAGCAGGCGTAACCTGATGTAAAAACGCAGGAATTGAGCACTGATGCGACAAGAGGCAACGGCATTTACTAATTTAGGCAGTACATACCCATAGAATACATGCTAGTTTTTTCTGGTCATGACTGAATGCGACACAGCATTGAGCTCTCTCCACCACACGCTTCATAATGTTTCGCTCCATTTCATTCTTGCCATTTTCATTCAAGTCTGTGCCTCCAAATATGAGCATAAGCTTGGCATTGCTTGGTAACCCTATCACATACATGTAAAACAAACTTGGCATTGTTTGGTGACTGGTAAAAAATAAGCCTGTTATAATTGCTCAGTGACACTGTCACTTTGAGCAAAAGTTTGGCATCGCTTTGTAACCCTGTTACATAGAGCATATGCCTGGCTAAATACAGATAAATGTGGTAGCATAACTCCTGACACTAGGAATTCCCCCGTCATACAGCCCACAACCAAAGTGATAATGGAAAAAAGCAAGGGTACTGCTGGTTGTTGAAAAAGTAGTTGTCGGCAGGAATTGACAGAGTATAGTGTAAATGAGGGTTGTTCGAGATGATATAAAATAAATTCGAGAGAGCACAACTCCAAAAAGGTGCAACTAACAATTTATTTTGCAGGTAAATTTGGGTTGAAACCAGGTATATGAGTAATTGGTGATGTTGTTGAATTGTTGATGTTACAGTTGTATTTGGTAGTGTAATATAAATAGATATATGAAGGTGAAAAAGTTCTATTTTAGAAGTGTAAGTATAGAAAAATGTTAGGAATGTTGTGTATGGAAAGTATATGGGGAATGTAAAGTTGTATATAAAGTAATAGAAATGGAATAATGGTATATGATAATAGAATAATGTTATAAATATATTTATAAGTAGGCTCTATATAAGTATATGTAAAGTATTTTGTATACGAACTAATAAGTAAAGGAAATATATAATAATAGAAATATAGAAAAAGAGACATAAAGTGTTTAGAAAAAGTTCAGATAGAAAATAATAGAAATAGTTTTGTTAGATAAGTGCAGTTTTCTGTTAAAGGTCGCGCAGTCTAGTCTCCTCTCTTTTAGGTTAGTATAATAGTGTAAATGAGTATAGTGTAAATGAGAGTTGTTCGAAATGATATAAAATAAAATGGAGGGAGCACGACTCCATAAAGGTGCAACTAACAATTTATTTTGGTGGTAAAGTTAGGTTGAAACCAGGTATATGAGTAATTATATGATGTATATATGATATTACAGTTGTATTTGGTAATGTAATAATAGATATATAAAGGTGAAAAAGATCTATTTTAGAAGTGTAAGTATAGAAAAATGTTAGGAATGTTGTGAATGGAAAGTATATTATGTGGAATGTAAAGTTGTATATAAAGTAATAGAAATGGAATAATGGTATATGATATAAAATAATGTTGTAAACAGATTTATATGTAGGCCCTATATAAGTATATGTAAAGTATTTTGTATACGAACTAATAACAAAGGAAATATATGAAGACCGCAATGGAAAAACCAGTGTTGTCACATTTTGGGTTTTTTGGAGTTATTGCTACCTACCTGTAGTTTAGGCACTGTAGAATTGTATGGTGAATTAAAAAGTTGGAAAAACCAGTGTTGTCTAATGGAAATCTGGCTTTAAATTTGAAGCTCAAATGAATAAACAGGAGATGTCCAAGCCGTAATATGGAAAAATCCGCTAAGTCCAACAGCTAACCAATCAAACAGCATTTTGCTCGTTAACGCGGTCTTGCATTGTTTAATGTTGCTTAGCTAGCATAAACGATCGATGCATAACTCGTGCTTGTTCATTAAATTATTAATAATAATGATGGCATCTGGAAATAGATTTGAGTATTCATAATGAGCTGAAAAGCCTAGAAAACAAAGAAAAGAAGGTAGTGAACAAAAAGGTTAAAAAGCAAAAGGTTTCTAGCCGCACAACAGGAGAAAATTGCGTACGCAAACGGTAAAAATGCTTTGAAATTGTGTTTGCAGCTGACAGGCAAAAATTGTTTACTGATTTTAATCAATTTTACACTAAGAAGGATCAACAAGATGTTTATTTATCTTTGCTAACAAATGTGTGTAAAGTGGAGAGAAGAAGGCCACGTTGAAAGTCACATCGGTCCCGAAGTAGTGGAGTCAGATTTGTTCTGTGAAGGATACGTTGGACAGAACAAAAACTACACACTCATTCACTATTTTCGTTGGCTTGTGCATGAGAAAACTTTTTTAACAAGATCACAATAAGCTTTCCAGTGAGTGGACATTCTTACATGGAATGTGATTGAGACATAAATGCGATGAATTACATGTCAGATGCAGATCTACCGTCTGATTGGGTAAAGTTGTTTCAAAATGCTCGCAAACATCCTAAACCCTTTCATGTAACTCATCTTAGCAGCTCAAAGTTCTTTAATAACACAGAATATCTTAAACAGATGTACCAGACAACTTGCCCAATTAAAACTAGGTCTATACGTCAAGTGAAAGTTGCGAATAATACGGAAAGCAAGCTCACGGCATTTTATAGAGAATCATGGAATGGCAGTTACATCGAGTGCTATTGAAAAACCGTCTAGGCTTCCTCGTTGAACTCAGTCAACTTGCATTACCACCAGCCCATTGCCAATCAGCAAAGCAAAATACCAAGATTTGCAGGTCCTTAAAGGTTGACTTGCAACAAAATTCACATTACAGTTATTTGGTATCAAAAGATTCGCCATGTCTTACTCTATTGAGTTGTGGGTGCCAAATATGTGGGAATGTGATTAAAAGCTCGTAAAAGCTAAAAAACGAACATAAAATCGCAGCCACACGAGACCGCCCTAGTTTGGATTCGTTTTCCAAAACGGCTAAAATGTGACGTATGTGTGCTAAAACGGCTAAAATGTGTGCGAGATAGTTTATGTTTACACTTTCATGCATCCTTATTCGTCGAACTATTTTCACAAATATACTTCACGCTTGCGATAAAAACCATGTCTATTGTTCTTACGCGTCTATTTTATCGGCATCGTAATGCTGCAACTTTGAGCACTGATATCTCAAAACATAGCATAAAAATATGTTTAATTTTTTAAGCTTAGCTTGAACGATTGCATATCATCCTCTGATAAAAATGATGAGCCTTTTGGTCCGCTATGATGGTTGAAAAATGCTATAGAAATGTTTCGCGCCATATAGCGGGAATTGTAAGTCACATGACCAGATAATGTTAGTTTCAGTTCAAGTTTGATCTATCGCAAATAGCAAACACGCTTTCTCATATTAAACTTGTTTATTTCAATTCGTCATAATCTCTAACGCGCCACATAGTGTTTGTGCAGCTGCCAAGCTGAGAAGCACCTTTTTTTGGCCAGGAGCTGAGAAAAGACCAGACCTCCACCGGGCGTGGAACAACTGGGTGAAGCTGGATGTGACAAACTTTATTTATTCGCCTGCTTACTCTTACTTTTGTTTTCGCCAGTTCAAAGACGACATGTTTTCTAACCTGTTTGCATACTCCACATGTCACCAAAGCACGTGAGTAATTTATTTTATGAACTACTTGTATTAGTAGTTGTAACTCGGATTATTTTCTAGTATTCTCCTAATAGTACTGTATTAATCTATATTTAATATAACAATATTAATGTCATTTAATTGTAATATTATATTATTAGTATTTTATCTTTTTAATTACGTGTATTATCCTTATTATAATAACAAAACTAATTCATACTGCATATCTATCTGTAAAACGTAATATATTAATATATAATTGATAAAATAATGTTGTTTCACGATTAATTTCGCCAAATTTCTTAACCCCACTCACTTATAGATATGTTATATAAAATAGTTATTGTCATTTTCTGGTATCATCGTTAATAGCATATTAATATTATTAGTTGATTATTATTAGTATTAGATGAAGAATTTGTGCCAACCACTGAAGACTGGGAAGAGTTTGAGCGCTATGTTGGCCAGCGTCAAACGCTCTCCAATTACATGTAAGATAGAGCTGAACTAAACCAAACTTGACAAAATATAAAAAATATCCATAGAGTTATTACTCACATTTTATGTTTACAATATCATGGATTCTGATAGGGTTTTGTAAAATCTGTGTCATGATTGCATGGCTATATATTTATTCTTTTTCTGATCAAGCAAATATGATATAATAACAGGAAATGATGTTGTACAAATCTTATTGCAAGTCAACTATTGTGTCGTGATTTCAGACCCGAATCCTCCTTCAAAGAGGAGAAAATAATAGTAAGTGTGACAGCACTCCAGCGACTATTTCACTGTCACACCTGCGCCCTCCCCTGCTCATTCACGATGGTGCGAGAAGGCGGATGGGTAGAGTTCAAGGTTACATGTGCCTCCTGTCACCGATCGTACACTTGGGAAACAACTGCCAGGGTGAACAGAGCTCACGTCATCAACCCCCTGCTGGCAGCTGCATCACTCTTTTCTGGCGGATGCCTTACGCAGAACCTCCGTTTTCTGTCGCTCCTGAACATCGCAATACCAAGCCACAGCGTTTGCCTCTACCAACAAAGAGAATACTTACATGGTGTGAGTGTTAATATTTACTCATAAACTTGGAAAATGTGAGTAAAAGCTTGGCACACTAATTGAATAACGACATTTAGAAACAATTTTTTTCTTGAAATGAAAATATGTCATCCTTCAAGCAAAATATATTATAATTCAAAATTCTGATTCTTCATCATAATATAGCACAAAAAGGGGGAAGAGGATTCTACATTCTTAGACTAATGATAATGATACAAATTAATCTTGTATAATGAAGTTTTACAATATTTTACAGTGTATTGCTGAGCAGTACACCCTGCATAACAAGGGATTGATGGCAGCAATCGATTGGGAGCTTGATTTGGCAGGTGACGGTAGATGCGCTAGTCCGGGGCATTGCGCACTATACAGAGCCTACACTATGATGGATCAGAGCTGCGGTTTAATAGTCAGCAGCCATCTTGTCAAGGTAAAACTTTGACAGTTTTTACTTCACAGCCTGACAAAAACCCAAATTTTTTAGTAGTTATCAATACATAAACATGAAGTTGCTCATCTAGCTAAATAGTTCATTCAAATAATGTGAAAGTAATTGTTGGTCGTAACTTTCTTTATTTTGCAGTCAACAGAGACCACCAGCTCTAACACCATGGAGCTGGAAGGCTTCAAGCGATGCCAGTCCGATCTAATTTCCCACGACCTGAGAGTGAGGTCCATTACAACGGATGTTGTTACAAAGGTTGTGTGCATACTGCAAGCTTGTGTTTTGGCTTATGCCGCAAATTTGTCGCCGTGAGCGACGGCCTCTACCTGCCTGCTTGGTGTCTAAGATTCGGGCTCTTTTCCCACCAACGGATGATGAAGAAGAGTTTGCAGACTTGCAAACAAGATTTGCGGCATAAACCAAAACACAAGATTGCGGTATGCACACAACCTTTTCCGAGCATTTGGCGATGGCTCTCCAAATGGGAATAGATTATCTACCAAAACAATTATTGAAAAACAATAATTGCTGATCATCAAAATAATCTCGATCTTTATATAATAAAATCATAAAACTAATACACTCTCTACTGTAGTAAGTGTACAAGCCAAATATACCAGTTCTCCTTGTGTTCCACGAGTTCAGAATATGTGTGTTCAACTGATGCATTAAATGTGTAACACAAGAATTTTAGATAATGCTTGACACATTAGCATAGCCTTGGTGTTGTTGGCATTAAATGAATATCCAACTCACTATGATATCGCAGGTAATTATTCCACCTCAACTCAAGGGGTGCAGACGCCACAAATTCGTTTACACCAGGATGCATACACAGGCATTCATGCTCCCCTCGGTCAAGGAGACAATGCGCAAACTCAGCATAATGGCAGGACAAACATTCAGGAAGAGATGGCATGTCTTGACAACGCTTGCAGGCACACCACTCTGTAGCCGGTGGTATTAGCTCCTAAAGAAATGAACAGATATGTCTATGCAACCATAGCTAATACATCAGGTCGATGTTATCCAACAGTATATCAGTGCAGCACTAGATTTAAATATTAAAATTGTTAATGTTGTCATTCGAGAAAAATCTGTAATTATATTTTGGCAATATTGAAGCGATAATTATCATCATTAAAATCATATATAATAATATTCGTTCTATCACTCTCAAGCTAAAACTATTACCACTAGCTAGCTTGGCACATAAGAGCTGGCTAGTGTCGGTGCTTACTTGCTGGGAGGTTTGATTCTGTTGAGGATCTTCTTCAGATAGAGCGTCAGGCTCGAAACGCCAGGGTCTTAACTTTTCAGAATTTGACATTTTTTTATGAACGCAACTCAGACATGAATAGTCTAACGGAATGGCCAAGCCGAAACTGTAAAGTAGCGAGCATCTATATTTGATACGGAGTCTTAGGTAAAACCCGAAGTATTTATCATAAACTATTGCTACGATAAGTTTGATATTGAGCTTTTTATTGGCCTTTCAATTCACGCGAGAACATCACGTGACAAGACAATAACCATACAGCGCGGATACGTCATCGAAATCAAGAGATTCCAATCTACGGCGGCTTTTTGTTTTTGAGCTTTTAAGAGCTTTTAATCACATTTCCACATATTTGGCACCTACCACACTACAGAGTAAGACATGGCGAATCTTTTGATACCAAATAACTGTAATGTGAATTTTGTTGCAAGTCCACCTTTAAACAATTTTGCAAATTAGAGAATCAACCATTTTTTGACAATCTTACAACCAGAGATGTTGAGACAGCAGATAGTGATGAAATCTAGACACTGTAGAGAAACTTTAAACTGCTATTAATTACTGGTTGTGTTACTGTACTCATATTATTGTTATATACAGTTTAAAGTGGAAAAAATATAATTTTTTATCGAGCAAAACCTTTTTAGTGCATTCAAATGAAAAACAGGTGATGCCCGTTGCCCACATGCGTGTTCATTTTTGAGCACTGATTTACAAAAAACCAATATTCAGAGTTAAAAATGTTATTTTATAAGCAACAAACTATGTATCTGTCAATAAACTTACATATCTTTGTCATAAACTGTATTTTCATTGCATGAGCCAGTGTCAAAACTTAAAAATTGATTTTCTCAAAACTGCAAAAGTGTGACATCACTGGTTTTTCCATTGTGGTCTTCATATAATAATAGAAATATAGAAAAAGAGACATATAAAGTGTTTAGAAAAAGTTCATATAGAAAATAATAGAAATAGTTTTGTTAGATAAGTGCAGTTTTCTGTTAAAGGTCGCGCAGTCTAGTCTCCTCTTTTTTACGTTGTAGGATTTGATCATTGATAGCTAATCGAGTGATGCGCTCCCTAGCGAAGTTGTTAATAAGTAAGTCATTAATGTTTCGAACTCGAGAGAGGGAAGAGTATAGTTCATATTGGAAAAAGTTCATTTCCTGTTACAACGGTAAAATATTGAGAGCTGGTTTGTGTGAGCCGATGAATAGTAACTTTAAGATCTTGAAATTGGATTTCACTGAAGGTGCACGAATTTTTCAGTTTCCCTAATAATAAGGAAAAGTATAGTTCAGTAAAATCTAATCTCAAGATCTTAAAGTTACTATTCTCAATATTTTATTGTAACAGGAAACGAACTTTTTCTAATATGAACTATACTCTTCTGAGAGAGAGCAACAAACGATATTCCAGCAGTAATTTCGGCCATAGACTGGTGAAATGCGCACATTTTTCTCGTGAAATCCGCACGGCTTTATGGTTCTACTATCTGTCGCACGGCTTTATGGGCGTTCTGTTGGCCGGTCTTAATTTTGATTAAAAAGGCTTGTCAGGTTTTAATGGCGATTTTAGGCCAAATTAATCTTTTTAGTTATGTATAATCCAATCAGATGGGTAAGTTTTAGGATATTGTCAACACTTTTCAAAGACTTGGTAACATATTTAAATAGGTTTATATGTGTTTTGTATCATTATTATACTTAAATGACTCCACAGAAAACTGGTTAAATTTTTTTGATGGGATTTCGGTACAAGGGTTTGGGTATGGCCGTCGATGGATACTTTTCGGGAGTTGTGTGCACATATGCATTTATCATAAAGCTCCCAAACACTCGCTTCGCTCGTGTTTGGTCGTAGGACTAGTTACATGACTATAATCAGTTATGTAGAATAAACGAGCCACACTGCAAAATTACCTTCTAATATGCAAGCTGATTTATAGGCGTGAATGGTGACCACAAAAAGTGAAGTCAATAAACCATAATCTCTAAACAATTGGCAACTGTCTTGAACATCTCCTGCTGTTACCTCAAGTCCGAGAGAGCTAAGATGGCCACTAAAAATTTCACAAACATCAATCAACCAATATTCACTCCCATAATACTCCCATCATGCATCTCATACAAAACTGCATGAGATGAAGAAATATATATAGCTGGCAAGCTTGCTCAGCTTACTAGTAAGCTGAGCAAGAGAAAGAAATTCCATAAAAGGATAACTCTCTAGCACAATTTTATTGAAACAATTGTATAGCTTGTTGTATGAGAACTCCTGAAGCTCCATACTACCTAATAGAGACCTCAGCCACCAAAGTCTTACCTCAGCCTTGCCAAAGTTGTTGAGTTTCCACCAGCTCTCCTTGCGTCTGGACAAAGTAGAATCACAGTAGGCATATCACAGCAAAAGCGCAGCTAGAGTGATGTGTGTCCAAGCCTCTATCATACATCGAGTCACTGTAAGCATTTTATACTATAGTAGCTGTGCTACCCGGCGTTGCCCAGGTATTAAAAATCGGCTTACAAACAATGAGGGGTAATGAGAGTCGTTCCCACTTGCTATTAGCCTGGCACATTGTCAATGCATAATTTGAATAAGTGTACTAATAATAGCTACCAGCTTCTCATGGCGTTAAGCAATCACCCTGTGTCATGACCTAAAGCGGTAGAATATTTGCTTCCATATAGCGACATATATCGCCTATCTATCAAGCTCGTGTAGCTAACTTAGTAGAGCATCAGACCGGCAAACGGGAGGGTCCGAGACCAAATCTTCTGCGATACAGATTTGTTATTCAAAGATTTCAATAGCTATACCTTGACAAACTCACATATACACAAACTTTGAGAAATACATACATGCAGGCTTGGGGCCACTAGCAGTGCAGTGCGCACAGCACTAGTGCACTGCACTAGTGCAGTGCATAGTGCAGTGCAATTTAAAACTAGAAATGTCTAGTGCAATGCTAGTGCAAATTTGACATGAGTCCCTGGGTGCACTAGTGCAAGTGCAGTGCTTAGTGTGACATGGTATGTACTAGTGCAGTGCCTAGTGCGGATTAGAAAATTCCCATAAACGCACTAGTGCAAGTGCAGTGCACAGTGCAACATAAAATGCTCTAGTGCAATGCCTGGTGCGGATTGGAAACTTTTTCATAAATGCACTAGTGCAAGTGCAGTGCCTAGTGCGACATAGTATGCACTAGTGCAGTGCCAAGTGCAGATTGAATATTATTATTTTCCTTTGATGGAGATGATGGAGATGGCATTACGTTTTACTTTAATATTGGTATTGAATATGGAACTTTGATATTTCTTTGCAATGTTGTTAACTACTCAAATGAGCATGTGTTTGAAGTTTCCATGAATCCCTAGAACTACAATCAAGCCAACTTTATTTATTTACCATTTGTCTATTGTCTTGTCTATTTGTCTCCATGTCAGTATTTGTGGATGTACATGTATATGTAGGATTTCAGTTTAAATCTATCTTTGATAGAGTGGAAGTAACTTATTGACTAAATTTCAACTTTCAATAAGTTTCTTGTAAACTTATGTTTTTTAAATACATGTATTTAAGTACCAATTACATATGCTTATGTACATATTCACAAGCAAAATGAGACCAATCCAGAGATGGTATGATTATATAATAAATGTAGGCATCTTTGAAGTAAAATGAAACTTGATCTATGAGTGATATGTTTATACCAGCGTGAGCGTGACACATCTCAGACCCAGACTTTCTTGAACATGACTAGAGGAATTTTGCCAGTAGGTACTGTAGCTGTAGTTGTCTGAAAGTCAATGGAATTGCTAAAGAGATAAAGTTTATAATAATTGCCCAACTGCAGCTCAGTAGTGTAGCGTGTAATGATGAGATCAAAGGACAAGTGCATGTAGGTGTTGCATGTTGTATTGTTCTAGAATCTAGCTAGAGACAGGAACTGCTTGACTGTCACATCTCAGTGAGAGCAAGCAGCTCTCTAACTCCTTGGTGAGAGCAACACAAGCAGTTAATGAGCTCACAGTGAGACTGCAAGTAAATTGTAGAAAATTAATCCTTTCAATGAATTGTTTATGAAACCAACTCAATATGCCAATGCTGGCTATAAACTGTAAGTCTTGCCAAAGTAGCTCACCACATGCAGAGTAAACAGCATACACACAGCATGACAATGGCAAGTTTCGGTAAAGTGAAAGACATACAAAAAATACTTCATTTACCCAGAGGATATTACTGACACATTTGTTGCAACCTGCAAGCTTTGTAGCAAAGAAGTCAAGGCTACAAAGAGAGCAAAGACTTCTAATCTCAAGGCTCATTTGGTAAGATAAAACCTCTCAGTTCATTCAGTACAGTACATCATACATGTGGAATACGATTTTGGTCTATCATATTCTTTGCAATTTTCTATGGATTGAGATCTATAACAATCAGTTTTTGAAGATTTTGTCTGCAACACTTCCACTTGCATTATCCATCTCAGCCACACAAGCCTGAAATATGGCTATGTTTACATGATGTATATTATATTAGCTTATTTTATGAGGCCAATGGGTGAAATTACATTACATATTATATGCATACCATGTTACTTCACTTCTTAAAATTTTGATAACTATTGTTTATTCATTAGGCCAGCAACCACAAAAAAGAGCATGAAGAATTGGCAAAAGATCTTTCATCATTGAAAGAAGTCAAAGAACCTTCAAATACCCAAACAGCCATTCAACAGTATATAAGGATTCAGCCTTCCTCAAGTTCCACCAAGTCTCAACAGAAATTTGACAAATCTGATCAACGTCAGATAACTGCTACTCGGCTTATCCAGGATGTAATAGTAGAAAATCTGTTACCACTATCATTGTTGGAAAGTGACTCATTTAAAGCACTAGTCAACTACTGGCAGCCGAGATATCAAATCCCATCTCGTAAACACTTCACTCAAAAAATCCTGCATCAGAGTGCTGACGACATCGTCCAGAAAGTTAAAGATGACTTTGCTGGAGTCAAATCTGTTTGCCTAACGATGGACATATGGACATCAAGGCAAAATCGTGGATTTATTGGTATAACCGCACATTATATCAAGGACTGGCAAATGGTTGGAGTGATGCTATCCTGCAAACGTTTCAAAGGTCGTCACACAGGTAAGCGTCAAATTTCTACCTGGTTCCATGTGTTTAGTTAACATAAACTATAAATGATATATAACAACCACAATAAGAGACACTGATAAGTTGTTCTGCGACTTGCAACATGTACATGTACTTGTGCACATGTTACTGAACTATTGTGTCATGTTTTTTAAACCTTTCGTGTTTGTCAATATTGGGTTAGGCCGAGGTGAATTTGTTGAGTATTTTATTTAATAGATATTTTCCCTTTTGGTCTAAAGATATTGCTTGGCTAATTTTCCTTACTCTAAAATATATTTGTTATTGTCTGCCCTAACCATTAGGCCCACCTCCTGTACTACGCCCACCCCCACAACAATAATTAAAAAACAGACCTGTTTTTGAAATAGGAACTATCTTGTTTTCACCAATCACACCTCACATTTTTCCCATGCCCCCATTCCCATGCTATCTACACTATCACCATTCACTGCCCAATTCCTATTCATTGTCGCTATCCCAGTGTTTTGATCAACAGTAGCTTTCACATCCTGGTAACCAGTAAATTTACTACACCTGCACAGAACTTGACATCCATTTTGTCATTATTTGTGATTGTGAAAGGCTGCTTTCAATTCACACTCATGCGTAGCCTACCTGTTTGACACCTAAATAAATAGGGTTGTGCATATACATTTTAAAGCAATATACATGTAGTACTATATATATATTTCCTACCAATCGCATACACTCACATCAGGCAATATTAATGTAGGCTGACATGCATTTTCTTTGCATCACACTCGCACTAAGTATATATGTCAATGTCACTTTTATATATAATTCTTTGTTTATATCAAATTAAAAAAATTGTTTTACATGCAATGATGCAATGTAGTGCAGGTGAGAGGATTGCTGGAGTTTACAGTGAGATAAAAGTAAGCTATGGAATACAAAACAAAGTGATAGCAATATGCACTGACAACGGGCTTAATGTTGTCAAAGCCATCAGCCTCCCTGAATTTCCTAGCAATGAACCAGCAGATGAAGAAATAAGTGAGGATGAGATGGATGAGGACCATGATACTGGAGGGGATGACATTAGGGATGAAGATTTGGATGCAATGAATCGCGTGTTAAGTGTGACACAGCATCATGTCCACTGTTTTTGTCACACTGTCCAGCTTGTTGTTGGCGATGGGTTGAAGAAGTGCAGCAAGACAGTCACCCATGTTCTGGCCAAAGTCAATGCCATTATCAATCACACAAGGAACTCTGTGATCAGCAGTGAATTGCTTGAATGTAATCACATTAACAAGCTACAATCTCGAACTGCGACTAGATGGAACAGCCAGTTAAAAGCTCTAAATACTTTCCTGGATGTACCTGAAGACCTCATGCCTCAACTAGACACGAGAACAACATTCACCAGGTGTGCTTTGACAAACAACAGAAATAAATTTAGTAGCTAAAATACGAAATATACACTAACTGTTCTAATTTGGACCATTTTAATTGTGCTACTTTTTACTCTAGCATATTTCAATTTTGATAATTTAATGCTAAGCTGCAATTTACACTGCAGGGCTGACAAAAAAGTGGCTGAAGAAATCAGGGCCATTCTACAACCTTTCAAAGCTGCTACCGAACAGGCCGAGGGAGATTATCACACAGGGGGTCAGGTCATTCCAATCGTGAAACTTCTCAGGCACCATCTAGAGTGCTTACAATGTGAATACCCCAACCATCATCTAGTCAATGCCTTGCAAGAGTCTGTGGAGAAGAGACTGGTGCAATATGAGCATGATGATTTGTTCATACTCTGCTCTTCACTGGATCCTCGCTTCAAACTCGTTTGGTGTACCAGTAAGTCTTATACATCATACATGTAATACAATGCTATTATATTTTATATTTTGACCTTGTTTTTCACAACCAAATTTAGTATTTGACAGCAACAGCTGTATATCTATTTTTGCATGCAGCATAGATATTGGAATTTTTAAACAAGTGGCAATAACCCCTCTTTGATAATAGTTGATTTGTCTTCGGGGCACACATGTTTTATGTATCTGGGTGTTTACAATATTTCTAGAAACAGAAAGTGAATACGGTGAAACATTATTGAAGTCAAAGATAGAAGATCTAGTAACACTACCAAGTCCGTCAAATGACGCCACAGAAGCTCCAGCTGCAAAAAAGACGAAAGGTCTGTTTTCAACTATTTTGACTAACAATTCGTACAATGCCAAGAAGATTTCGGGCCAAGCTATTATTGACAGAGAAGTTAAGGAGTATTTAGCAGAGGATCTTGAGCCAGAGTTGTCTTTGCCAAATGTATACTGGAAGAATTGTCAAGCCTATCCAAATTTGAGACATTTGGCTGAGCTACATATGCCTGTATTAGCATCATCTGCTCCTGTAGAGCGTTTGTTTAGCCAGGCTGGTCAAATCTTCCGTGCAGATAGATCTAAACTGACTGACGCCAACTTTGAAAGGCTAATGTTCCTTCGGTCTAATAAACATCTTCTCTGAACAATATTGCTTATCAATTTTGCCATCAATATGACTTACTGTTTACATGATACTGGTTTATCCAAGGGTAGATTTTCTTGTTGTACATAGTACATTTATGTAATAAGAAGTGAATTCTTCCATTCCATGCTTGCTTAGTATATTTAGTTATTGTAATTGTAATACATTGCAATATTTTATATCTGTTGTCATCTGCACTATTTAATATTGAGCATTATTGTAGGTCTATGGTTTGTTTGAAATTTTAGGTGAGGCTAGTTTATTTGACAAATACATGGCTGACATCCTTTGCACGGCTATAATTGTACTATTGCAGTGGATAGCAGTAGATGTCTGTTGATTAGCAAGCAATTCTTGCAGCTGCTATAGCAAAAAAAGCTCATTGGTCTAGTGCCTAGTGAAGTTTAATAGTGAAGTGCCTAGTGCATTTATGATTTTACACTGCACTAGTGCAATGTCTAGTGCACGAGAATTTTTGCTATTGCAGTGCCTAGTGCATTTTTGACTTCACTTTTCGATGCACTAGTGCTAGTGCAGTGCCTAGTGCACAAGAATTTCTGCTAGTGCAGTGCCTAGTGCATTTTATATTATTACTATGCCATGCACTAGTGCTAGTGCAGTGCCTAGTGCACCTTAATGTCGTCTAGCCAGCAAATAGTGCAGTGCGCTCAATACTCACTAGTGGCCCCAAGCCTGCATACATGTATATAGATTGTCCTTTTTATGTAACAGCTAAAGCACGGTCAAAATCTGACATAAAAGTTGATCTGTTATGATACTTGATTCATATATGTTAAATCCACCATATGGTGAAGTGCATCTACATGTATATATATAAATTTCAAAGTTGGTCTTTTGTTTGTTTTTTGTTTTCTGTCTTCACGATGTCCACCTATAGGGATAAAAATCCAGCGATAAAAATATTCCCATCGTGCTGGAATTGAATTCGCGACGACTGCAATATCAACTATGCAAACACGCGCACCTAAACAGTAGGCTAAGCCATTCTTATCATATTCAGCTTTAATCTACAGCGATTAAAGCTAAATACGTATATTTCAATATGAATTAATATTATCTTCTTTTCTTGAAATTTCTTTTAAAAGCCATTTAGAAATCCATTATTGATTTTTCTTTATTTGTATTTTTCAATTGTGCCATTTCAATTTGAAATGTTCCATTGCAGTGCGACAGTAACGGCACAATTACATTCTCGATTTTCCGATTATGGCAGTTGCTAAAAATTGTAAAACTAAAAATGTTCAGATAGATATTCTCCAGTAGGAATCGCCTTAACATTCTATCTCGATTCAATCAGACAAAGTACCTTCGTGCACTTCACTGATGTATTTAATTTCGATATCTCATTTTACGTCTGTGCCATTATCAACTATCGGAAAGTACCAGTATCGTCGTATTTAAAGTTTTTGATGGAGCAACAGTAACCTTTTTTTTAAAAGTTATTTATAAAAAAGTATACACTTCTATGTACTCTTTGTTATTATTAATTCAACATATTCATGACTTTTATTGTTTTATTAGTTCGTTCTAATTGAATTAGTATCAATTCACTTTTCATTGTAACCATTGTAACAAATCATACTTCATCTAGCCATTACTTGCTAATTATTTCGAATTTAAACACATTTACAACTGTTAGAGTTTTTCTCTTTATTTGTTCAAACTGCGAAAAACACTTTTTTGGTGATATTAAGTTTAAAAGTTATGATGGTAAATGTTGTAAATGTTAAATAAAAAGCAACTTTCTGTGCAAAGACTTTTATTACTCGAGCACGCTGGGCATTGATCTAGTATTTTTATAAGAGAATATCTGTGTTTGGTCAAATTCGTTCCACAACTAAACAACATTAATGATAAGGATTACAGGTTATTACACACAGCATAATAACACAGACATTTTAGTGAAATTATTTAAAAGCTAGATGTAAAATGTTGAGCTAATGCGATAAACTAAATAAATATGCAATAATCCAGAGTTTTTATATTGTCAGTTCTTTTTTAGGTTAATCCTTTCAAGTCTGATCCAGGATATTCCGGAATGCAGTTATACTCTCTTCACCCTGATCCCGCAATCACCAGGATTCCAAGCGGGAGCAGTTTAGACATAGTCTACTGACTGTCCAGTAATTTCAGAAAAAATAATTATTTTATTTGATGTTTGGACATCTTAATCCTTTCACTGTCGTAATCGCATTTATGCGTTTTCTATGTGCATTCTCATGCCATATCCGTGATTCTGTACAGTGTTCATAAAGGATAATAATTAACCAAACACCACAGCCTGGTAGGGAAATATGTCGGCTTTCTAATGCAAAAACTAGAGCAAAATCTGACAATTCTAGACCAAGCCATCACAGTTTTAATTCACAGTTGTTTTCATATTGAAATTGCATGAAAAATTAATTAGTCATAGCAGGACAGTTGATGCATTCATAATTGGAGTGAAAAGGGTTGATGACCAGTAAATTGAAAGCAGAGTTCGCAAATCAGGCGCTGATACAGCTACAGAGCTGGTCTTACTTGGACTAAAAACCTAAAATTAACACAACTTTTTTATATCAGACATTGATTTGAGATAGAAAGGTTTGACACACAAGCTCTGTCCCAGAACTCACTAAGCTCAAACATCAAAGTAGTACTGTACATGCAAGTACATGTATCTCCCAACCTCACAAAAATACAAATACAAGCAAACAACATGCAGTAAACTTATTGTTAGAAGATCATGAAATTTTCTGCAACTATGATCGGCCAAATGGTTCCTGATCAAAAAAATGGCTTCAGATAGTTTTACCTGCAAGCATAAAAACTAAGACCAGTTGACCATGTCTTAGATCCAGGGAATGTGGGCTTATCTAATGTCGTATAAAAGTCTACAATCAAAGTTTGCAAAAACCTATGTCAGGCATGGCCTTGATCAATTACAGTCTGAAAAAGACACCAGCTCAATGCTTTAGAAGTTTTATGACGAGCACAATTGGAGAGTCAAATATACAGACTGTCTCCATTAAATTAGCAGTCCAATAAGAAGGTAGATAATGGTAAATTTTATGGTTAATTCTATGCGAGAATTGAGATATCTCGAAAAGTATCAGGTATGTAGAAATATTCAACAAAAATTTATTTGTTCTTAACTAGTTCAACAAAAGTGGTGTGCCGTGACAAAAGCTAAAAAGAGCCCAATCACAGTAAAGTACATGTATTATGATTAATTTACTAGAAACCATTTTGTAATGGTGATTGTGTTGAGAAACAATGCATTACGCCTTAGTGAACACTAACTGACTAATGTTTATTTCATGTTATGATCTGACTGGTCAATTATCTTTTGTCTTGTTTTTTATCACAACAATCCTGTGTTATATTACACTCTGTTTCACATTTTTTGTTCTCAAAATAAAATTAAGAACTATGGCGAATATATCTAGTAGGCTCTTTATAGGCTCAATGGTAAGCTCAAGTAGAAAATATTAGTCATTCACCAGCAACTCCACACTCTGCTGCCAGTCAGTGACCTACCATTGATTCATGGCTACCTCAACAGGTTGTAGGCCCAGGGCCAGTAAAAATGAACTACTGCAGAGACTGTATTTCAATGGTGACATGAATTACTACGACATTTGGGAAACCAGATTATTGCTCACTTGTACACTCAAAATGAACTTGTTCATCAGACAATTTTGCCAAAAGAAGATGTAAATAATCATACATGTACATATTTCGATAAGCACCACAAACGGGCCTACAATGAGTTAGTTCAATACATAGACGAATGTTCTTTACAACTTATTATGCGAGATGCTGGTAATGACAGACATAAGGCATTACAAATCTTTCGTAATCACTACATATCCACTGAAAAACCAAGAGTACTAACACTATATGAACAACTCACTACCATCCAGATGACTAAAGATGAAGACATAATAGGATATCTAATTCGTGCTGAAAATTATGCAACTGGTCTGAGATCAGTTAATGGAACAATCAGTGACAATCTGATAAAAACTATGATTTTGAAAGGCCTTCCTTCTTCCCATCAATCATTCATTGTTGTACATACGCAACTGGATAAAACTGAAACTTTCGCTGAATTCAGAGTAAAACTCACAAACTTTGATTGACAGCAAAGAAGCCAGCCAGCAACTGATATGACTGTTAGCACACAAAGGCCGACATGGAAACAAAATCCTTCTAGAATATTTTCTAACTAGAAACCAACAAAATCACACAATATTTCAAGCCAAGTCTGTCAAGCATGTAGGCAAAAAAATCACAACACATCTCAATGCTACTCCCGAGATAAGCTGAAAATGTGGGTACTGTCACCTGCCACAGATAAAAGATAACAGCAGTTCATGTCAAATACTGCCAATGCAACACATGATGGTGACGACTCATTTGCATTCAAAATAGATGCATTCAACACCACAAACTGTTCATCCCATGATTCCGAATCATTCAAAGTCATGGTAGACTGTGGCGCAACAAGCCATGTAATAAACACCAAAAAAGCTTTCATTGACTTTGACAACTCTTTCCAACCGACAAAGCATTTTATTGAGATGGCCAATGGCCACTCATCAAATGAGATCATCTAGGCTCGTGGGACTGCAAAGTACGCAATCATAGACAAGCAGAATCAAGGGAGAACTATATTCCTTAAAGATGCACTCTACGCCTCCAGCTTTCCTCAAAGCTTTTTCTCAGTATGTGCAGCCACTGCATGCGAAGCCAAAATCTCATTCTCACCAGAAAGAAACATCCTAGTTGCAAAAAACAGTGTTCCCTATTATAAGCAAAACTAGATTGTTCTTCCTACAAACAACCGACAGTAAAAAACAGAGTTCTGCCTATGTAACGAAGTCACTTGATGAATGGCATAAAACTTTGGGACATGCGAATCATGACGACATAATCAAACTACAGGAGGTGACTGATGGAATGAGAATTGCCGGTCACACAAAAGATATTAAAACCTGCATCACCTGCCTAGAAACAAAGATAACCAAACAACCACACAAACAAGATGAACAACAGCTCCTTGCTACAAAACCTCTCTAAATAATACAGATCTCTGTATACCGATATCTCCGACATCTAAGGAAGGCCACAGATTTGCTATCAACTTCATGGATGAATTCTCAAGCACGATACACACATACCTACATCGTCACAAAGATGATGCCAAAACAGCCTTGAAACAGTTCATCACAGATGTTGCAGCAGTGGGAAAAATCCAAGAGCTCCATTCAGATTTTAGACAGAGGAAGAGAATACGTTGGTGCATCTTTCACAGCCGCATTGGGAGAGCATGAAATCAAACACACTACCGCAGCCCCGTACTCATCTTACCAGAATGGCGAAGTGGAAAGATCCTGGCAAACACTCATGGAGAGCTCAAGAGTGATGATTAAAGACACAAACCTCCTTAAGAACTTGTGGCCCTACGCACTTCGTCATGCCCAATACATCAGCAACAGAAGTTGTCAGAGACTAACCGGGTCAACTGCTTTTCAACTGATGACAGATATCAAACCAGACATGAGGAAACTTCATCTATTTGGCTCACCATGCACCTACTACTCAGAAGGTCACAAGAAGTTACAGGACACAAGGACCAGTTACAGGACCTTGTATATATACTTGGCACCCACTTAGGTGTACACACAAGAAGTCAGAATTACATGGTGCTGACAGAGAGAAGCACAATCGTAACTTGAATAAATTTTCAGTTCCATAAAACTGGAGCCTCGGATATGAACCACGATTCAATTGAAGACCCAACAAATATCGACAGAAATGGCACATCAAGTGATGTTATACCACAAGAACCTGCAGAAGAGCAATCAAATTCTAGCAGAAATGGCACACCAACAGGTGATGTCATGCTACAAAGACCTGCTAATGGAAAAACAAACAGCAGAAATGACACCAATAAGATATGTCATACCACAAGAGCCTGCTACAAAACAAACTAACAAATGCAGAAATGACACACCAAAGGGACCTGTGGTGACACACCACACCACAAGAACCTGCCAAAAACCTTACAAATACCAAAACGCATTCCAACATACAAAGAAAGGAACTAAAATATTTTTCCGATTATGTTCACAAAACAGTCCATGTTGACCATGCGTACAGAGCAATATACAACATGCTCCACACCTATGAAGAAGCCATGACATCTGATTAAAGTGACAAATGGCGGGAAGCAAGGGACATTGAAGTGAACACTACGGAAGAAAACGAAACCGGAGAAGTTGATTTCTTACTTACAAACAGAAATGAAACCAAAGGACGTTGGGTTTATGCCCTGAAGCAAGAAGAAGCCCCTGGTCAAGTGAAATATAATTCCAGATATGTGGCCAAATGCTATTCCCAGACCCAGGGAATAGACTATGAAGAAACTTTTTCACCTACCACAAGACTCGCATCAATCCGGACCTTACTGCAAAAGGCTACTAATGAAGGTCTGGAACTCCATCAAATGGATGTTACGAGGACATAGCTTAATGGCCCTGTAGACAAAAAGATTTATCTTGAGCAACCACAAGGATATGAGGAGAAAACACAAGATGGCAATAAAACTCAGCTGTCGCCTGAAAAAATCTATCTACGGCCTGAAGCAAAGTAGCCATGACTGGTATCAGACTCTGACAGAATTCCTGACATCGAATGAATTCACCCCAAACTCGAGTGACCTATATATCTATACAAAGGCTGATCACGGAAATCAAATTCTGATCCTATTCTGGGTTGACGGATATCATCATTGCGAGCAACAAACCAACAATCATTGACTATACAAAGACATCTCTGAACAAGAGATTTCTCATGGATGACCGAGAGAGACTCAAATGGTTCTTCTACATTGACTTTTCATTTGACAAAAAAAGGGATATTATCACATGAGCCAAGAGAGGTACACAACCGAGATCTTGCGCAAGTTCAAAATGGAAAACTGCAAACCGGCAGCAACACTCGCTGAAAAGAGAATCCAACTAGTATCTAACAACAACACAGAAACTGACGACACGAACGATTATCCTTACAAGAAGCGATAGACGGTGTTTTATACCTCACGATGGCCACTCAACCAGATATCTGTTGGACAGTTTCCAAATAATCTCAATATCTGAACAACTCTGGGAAACCTTAACTCGAGGCACTGAAAAGCATGTTCCAATACATTCAAGCAACCAAACGCTACAAGCTGACGTTTACACAAAGTCACAGAAATTTAACCGGCTATTATGGCTCAGACTGGGCAGGAAACGGAGAGTCCCTAAGATCGATCACTGGATATGTTCACACTAGGCAGTGCTCCTATTAGTTAGAGAACCAGGAAACAACCGACTAATCTTGTGAGGCTGAATACATTGCTCTCGCTGAAGCTGTGAATGAAATGATTAATCTACGTGAATTCTGTGTATCACTAGGACACTCTAGCGCCCAACCCCTAAAAACATTTATTTACTGTGACAATCAAGGTGCTCTAGCACTTACAACAAAATGTCCAGGTCAGATGAACCCCACAAGGCATATAGATGTACGATATCATTTCATCCGTGAGCGTGATGATGCCGAATATCAGTACATATCAAGTAGCGATAACCTAGCTGACATCCTGACGAAGCCATTGGGGAAGGTACAACACCAGCATCTGACACAAAACATTGGCATAAACATTGCGGGAGCGTGTTGAGAAACAATGCATTGTGCCTCAGTGAACACTAACGGTTTGGTATTTTGCATATATATCTTTACACCACTAGTTCCGGTACAAGCGCTAAATCATACTATAGTATTGTTAATTTTCTGTTATCGAAAATTACGAGAATAAACGAAAAGACCACTTTCTTCCGGTTTATGTTCCTAAACTGTAACACGCATTTTTTTCATGCTATCAAATTAGAGCAAAACTTTACATGGTGCCACAAGTGAGGAAGCGACCTTAAAACTTACAGAGATCAATACACCACACTATGGAGCAACTGTTAGCACCAAAACCACTGGCCGATTGCCCTAACTTAACCGAAGAATGGCAGATCTTTAAATGAGATTTCCAACTTTTTCTCATGGCAACATCAAAGGACAACGCTGAGAACAAAATCAAGACTGCTTACCTATTGAGAACTATAGGTCGTAGAGGCAATCAAGTATATGATTATTTTAATTAGACAAACGCTACTGACAAATTAGTTCACAGCGAAGTCATAAAGAAATTTTATCATTACTGCAAACTGAAAATCAATCTCGTAGCCAAGACACACTCATTGCTGACATTAAAACAGGGGAATAAGGCGATACAAGAATTCCTCACTGAACTACATGCTATTGCAAAACTATGTGACTTGAAGGAACTATATGACAGACTAGTGCTGCAAGCACTCATATTAAGTATTGACAATGACAAGAAACAAACTTTTTGATTTAAATGACACTGACTTAGACAGAGCTGTTGAATTATGTAGACGTGAGGAGATGACCGCTATTGACTACAGATTTATGACTGCGAAGTTAGAACCATCAACAGAACATGCGAACGCCGCTGAGTGTAAGACTGACAAACCCAGACTGACGGACACTTCTTGCTTCAGTAAAACAAACACCACAAGACTGTCAATGAACTCAAACTGTAGAAATTGTGAGGAAGCTCACCCGCCGCGGTCATGCCCAGCATATGGCAAAACGTGCAACTATTGCAAGAGGTTCAACCACTTTACTGCCTACTGCAGATCCCAGAGACGTTCATCCAACCACATTGACAAGCACCCAGAGACCGCCAATCATGCGACTAGAAATTGCTCATCAGACGATGATGTTTAACTAAACAATGTAAGTGCTATATTTATATCAGTACGAGACCATAAACTACTAGCTACTCCTTTGACCAAACCGATTGGAACTGATTATGAGTGCAGACTAGGATTTCAACTGGACACAGCAGCTTCTTGCAATACCCTAAACTCAAATGACTATGACAAACTAGGCAGACCAAGAATAGAGCCTACTAAGACAATTCTGACTTTGTATGACCAAAGTACTTGTACTCCTTTAGGCTGGACGCATATCCTACTACAAAACAAACAGGGTCAGTACATGACTCTGAAAATTCTAATTGTTAAAACATGGCAGCACAGTCTTTTATCTTGGAAGGCGTGCTAAGAACTCAACCTACTTCAATTGGTACCAAAGGACAATTAAGAGAATGTTAACTCTACAACTACTGAGGAACACATTGACACGTTACTGACGGACTATGATGACATTTTTACTGGGCTCGGAAAGCTCAAACAAGAGTATAAAATAGAACTCACACCCGACTCTCGACCCATACAAGTACGCCTTCGTAAAGTGCCATTGTCTATGAAAGATGACCTCATTGATGCCATTTATGGACTGGAGCAGCGTGGAGTCATTGCTAAGGTGGATGAACCAACTGAATGGATCAGCCATTTACAGCATGTACGCAAGCCAAACGGCAAGATCAGGATATGTATAGATCCACAAAACCTCAACCAATGTATTAAACACAATCAATCTGTTATGCCAACTCTAGATGACATCTTACCATACCTTAACAACGCCAAATATTTCTCACTATGCAATGCTGAAGAAGGGTTTTACCAAATTCCTCTGGCTGACGAATGTACTGATCTGACCATTTTCTAGACTCCCAAAAGAAAATATAAGTACCTGAGGATGCCGTTCAGAATTGCCTCAGCGCCAGAGGAATTTCAAAGATGACTGAAGGAGGCTCTCGTAGGACTAGATGACATAACGGTAGTGGCTGATGACTTACAAGTCCAATTTGGGCGTGCTGGGCAAACTGGACTCAAACTCAAAGTCAACTTCCAAACTTCCCAATCAAAGTCCTTCAAGATGAACTACCATACATTGGACACCTACTCACAACAGCGGGGTTTCGACCTGATCCTAACAAAGTGGCTGCTATCAGTAGAATGAAACCACCAACAGCCCAGCAAGGCGTGAAACGTTTTCTAGGGAATGTGTCACATATGTCTAAATTCATCAACAACTTGGCTGCATATTTTGAACCACTACAACGTTTACTCAAACATGACAATGGAGTGAATGGGCATAACTTTCAACGAACTGATGACCAAACAAATGCTTTCAACCAACTTAAGATTTTGCTAACAGACTCCAAAACTTTACAGTACCTTGACTGCAACAAACCTATCACTGTACAGACGGAATTGGGGCAGATCTTATGCAAGAAGGCAAACCTGTAGCATATGTGTTCCGCAGTTTGACCGATTCAGAACAGAATTATGTACTGCTTGAGCTCAAATGCCTGGGTACAGTATTTAGCACAGAACATTTTGACCAGTATATCTTTGGACATTGTAATGTAACTATCCACACGGACCATAAACCTTTAGTTCATACATAAGGCTTCAAAGAGACTACAGGCAATGTTACTGTACCTGCAACGCTACCCTAACATGAAAGCGATTTGGCGAAAAGGGACTGAACAGGTGACTGCTGACTTACTATCAGAAGTTACAGAACTTTATCTTAAGTTATCTTCAAGTTAAGTATCTTCAAGTTATCAGAACTTACAAACCACCAGAGACTACCCGAACACATCATTCAGATTGACCTACAAGCGACTGACTCCCCTGTCTCCCTGACTTGACTCATGAAATCCGAACAGTTACTTCACAGGACAATAAGATCAAAACACTCCAACAACCTATCAACTGTGGCTGGAATGCTCCTAAATGCACTACGTATGACAAATATTATCATTTTAGAGAGGGATTAACCATTGAGAACAACATTGTACTCAAAGTACAACGAGCAATTATACTGAAGGTGTTGCGATGACCATTCCTTAAACTCATGCGGACTGGGCACAAAAGTATAAATTCAACACTTTGATGTGTTCGCACGCCGTCTTTTGGCTAGGTATCAGCAATGATATTACAGACTATATTGCGAATTGCCCTCAATGCCAGAAGGACGCTCCTCAACAGCAAAGAGAGACAATACTCAATCACCGAATTCCCATCCAACCATAGACTAAGGTAGGGATCGACTTGTTTGAAAACGACAATGCACATTCCCTTGCCATTGTTGATTATACCTCTGACTATTTAGAGTACAAGCTACTATATAACCAAACTGCTGAGACTGTAACTCGACGCACCAAAAGCTGCTTTGGACGACCAGGCGTTCCTGAAGAGGTTGTAACTGACAATGGACCTCAATTCACATCTAACCAGTTTGCTACTTTCAGCTAAACCCAGAACTTTAAACACACTACTAGCTCACCCTATTACCCACAATCAAATGTAAAAGCAGAATCAGCTGTGAAGATCATCAAAAAGATACTGCGCAGATGTGCTGAGCCTGAACTAGCGCTATTAGAATACAGAAACACAACAAAAGAGAATATTACCACAAGCCCAATTCAGCATCTAATCGGCCGACCAACCAGGTCAGTGCTGCCACATTGTATTGGGTCGGTAGCAAACAATGGATATTGGGAGAAACAAACCAGAAATCAAAAGTGTCAAGACAGTTACAATGCTAAAGCCAGAGATCTTACACCATTAGCGGAAGGTCAGCCATTCTTGGTTAGAGGGTGGAGACACCACGAACAGCAATGGTGAGAGGCACAGATCGACAAACAATTGACCAGTCGATCGTATGTCGTACAACTCGACAACGACCTAGCACGCAGGAATAGGCAGGACATTAGACAACTACTATCAGAACATAGTGCACCCGCAGAACCTGAATTAGCAACTTCACAAACCATGCCTGAGAACAGTAGTCACGACACGAAAACTTCCATTAGCAACCACACTAAAACTGTGCCAAGGCTACAAACCATGCCTGATAACGCTAGTCGCGACACGGAAACTTCCATTAGCAACCACACTGAAACTGAACATTCCAACCGTAACAATAATGAACCTGCCAACCTAAGACGTTCAACCAAAAACTGCAAATCGCCCACTTGGATGAAGGACTATATTCTACCATAACCACACACACTTTCAAACCACGGGGAATGTTTGGTATTACGCATATATATCTTTACACCACTAGTTTCGGTACATGCGCTAAATCGCACTATATTATTGTTATTTTTATGTTATCAAAGATTACGAGAATAAATGAAAAGACCGCTCTCTTCCGGTTTATGTTCTCAAACTGTAACACGCATTTTTTACATACTATCAAATTAGAGCAACACTTTACACTGACTAATGTTCATTTTATGTTATGATCTGATTGGTCAATTGTATTTTGTTTCATTTTTTCTCACAACGATCTCATGTTATATTACATTTCGTTTCACGTTTTTTGTTCTCAAAATAAAGTCAAGAACCATAACAAATATATCAGGCGGGTTCTTTCCAAGTAGAAAATATTAGTCATTCACCAGCAATTCCCTACTCTGCTGCCAGCCAGTGGCCCACCAATGATTCATGGCTGTTGTGTTTTGCTTTGAGACTATAAATATAATTATTGATATCACCACAATTGAAATCGTTAATAACCGAACCGCACGATCCAGAGAACGAGACGACACACGGCAGCTAAAAGGAGATGTGCGTTACGAATTAACTCCAAGAATTCTTCAGTCTGGCCAGCCACATTCCACTCAATATAAATACAGAAATTGACACTAGAATAACGTCATACCTATACAACGTGAGAATACAACATGGTAGCAGCACGATCTTAGTTATAGATGATTATGACAACAGCATCTGATGTCAAGGATTCTCGAGAGACTCACGGACAACAGCTGCTGACATAACAAAATCGAGATCGCGGACCTACTTCTACTAATATTAACTAACATTATTCTTGCTGTAGCAACATTGTTTGTTCTGTCAACTATATGTGTATTAGTTTGTTGCTAAGATGGAAGGATTGAAGCAGCCTGCTGAGATGTCATTTGAAGGCAATGTTTCAGACAACTGGAAGAGATTCAGAAGGAATTTTGATAATTACCTGTTAGCAGTAAACTTGGTTCTGGAAGTGAAGGCTGCGGATACAGGTCAGAACTTCCAGGTAATGCTGCTATCTCACAAAGACAAATTGCCATCTTTTTGCATGTTGCTGGTGATGAAGCGAATGAAATGTTTGCTCAGTTGGAAGACCAACAGGTAAGAGCGAAGCGGTTTTGAAAGATGTCCTGGAGATGTTTGATGACTACTGTAACCCTAGAAAGAATGAGCTATATGAGTGGTATTTATTCTGGTCTTTGTCACAAAATGAGGGTGAGCCCATTGATGTTTACTTGAAACATTTCAAGTTGCAGGCTGTCAAATGTGATTTCCCTCAATTAGTTGTCTAAAATGTTATTGTGCCGATTGGTATTTGGATTATCTTCTGTCAAGCTGAAGGGAAGGCTGTTGAGAGATAACACTAGAACTCTTGAGCGGGCCATAGCAGATATTACGGCTACAGAAATCACTGATGCTCAGTTGAATATAGTAGCTGATGAAGACAAGACCACTCAAAGCTCACGACAGATAGCTGTTGTTGGTCATAAACCAGCAAGTGATGAACCAAAGAAGATTGAATGTAGGTTTTGTTCATATGAACATGTCTATGGCAAATGGTATGTCTATGGCAAATGGCCTGCCTATGGAAAGAGATGTAAAAAGTGTAATGGAATAAATGACTTTGCAGAGATGTGCTCTAAGAAAGAGGTTCAAGTGGTTGAAGCAGGAGGGGAGCAAGTTGATCGGCCAGTGTCTACCCTATTTATTGGCACTGTGGACTCGGATATCAGGAAAAGGTTTTGGGTTGTAGACATGGATATTGGTTCTGAAGCAAATGTATCCTTCAAGGTGGACACCGGTGCTGAGGCAAATACACTCACTGACAGGATTGTCAAAAAACTTGGTACTGAGGTAAAACCATCAAAAGTGAGGTGGCTAGGATACAACAAGACTGTAATTGAGAACTTGGGCTAATATTTCGATGCTAGTTCGTCGATCAAACAGTAGTTCTGCTTCACAACAGCTGAGATTTGAAGTGGTTAAAGGCAATCTGCATCAATTCTTGGTTTGGAAGCTAGTGAGTCACTAGGGTTGATAAACCGTCTAAATGAGATAACCTCTGGTGATATATTGAATGAGTTCCTGATGTTTTTAAAGGCATTGGTCGTCTGGATGGGGAGTACACAATCTCTGTGGATGAATCAGTGAAGCCTGTAATTCACCCGCCAAAACGAGTACCTATAAGCATGCTGGATCGTGTCAAAGAAGAGCTAGGTAGAATGGAAGCCATGGGTGTTATCTCCCAAGTAAAAAAAACCTACTAAATGGGTGAGTGGAATTGTGCGTCTAGAGAAAAAGGACGATACAGTGAGGATTTGTCTCGACCCCAGAGATCTGAACAGAGCAGTGTAGAGAGAACATCATAAGATTCCAACGCTAAAAGACACAGCTTTCAAGTTTGCTGAAATGAAATACTTCACTATTCTTGATATGAAGCATGGATATTGGCGTATTGTTCTGGATGAACAGAGCTGTTTGCTTACAACATTCACCACTCCTTTTGGCCAGTATTGCTACAGACGACTGCCATTTGGACTCCACTCACCTGCTGAAAGTTTTTGAAAAATGTGTGGAACAGATATTTGGTGATTTTCCTGGCTCGATATACTTTGATGACCTCATTGTGGCACGGGAGAGAGACACGGGAACAACATGACATTAACTTGAGAAAATTGTTACAATTGTTGTTGTTACAACAATTGTTCAACTGAATCGGTCTGAGGTAGCTTATCTAGGACATATTGTATCAGTGGAGGGACGTAAACCAGATCCAGCGAAAGTTCGTGCTATCTCAGAGATGCTAAACCCAACTGATAAAAATGGTGTACAGAGAGTTTTACAAACACTCAACTTTCTTCACAGTTATATACCCAATTTGTCAACACTGACACAGCCTCTTCGCAGCCTGCTTAAGAGTGATGTAACTTGGTTCTGGAAATAGGAGCAACAAGATGCTATAGATGCCATCAAAAATATACTGTCTAGTAACCAGGTTCTCAAGTACTTTGATGTAAACAAAAAGCTAGTTTACAAGTGGATGCATCACAGTATGGCTTAGGTGCTGTATTGCTTCAGGAAGGAAGACCTGTGGCGTATGGATCAGAGGCTTTCACACCAGCTCAAATAAATTACCCACAAATCAAGAAAGAGCTTCTGGCTATGGTATTTGGATGTGAGTACTTTCACAGCTAGTTGTATGGTCATCCCATATCCATTCAAACAGACCACAGCCCCTTACTACCCACCATAAAGAAGCCACTTCAAACGGCGTCGCCACGGCTACAAAGACTACTGATCAGACTGCAGCGATACTGTGTTGCCAAGGTTACTTATGTGCCTGGAAAGTATCTTTATTCAGCTGACACTTTATCTAGAGCTTTTATGAAGGACATCCCATCTGGACTAGTAGATATTGAGGATGAGATAGTGATGGTGCACTCATTAGAAATAGATGATGATATGTCAGACTGGCTTTCCAGAGCTTATGCTGATGACCAGACTATGGCTGAGCTGAAACTGCTGTGTCAAGATGGATGGAACTGGCCTTACAAAAGGCATGCACCCTGCAATTTTCATCCATACTGGCACATTAGTGATGAGCTATATGAATCAGATGGTTTCCTGTATCTAGGTGAATGTTTTGTCATATTAGCATCTGCACAGAGAAAAGTGTTTGAAATGATTCACAAAGGCCACCTGGGAATGCAAAATGCAAAGATAGTGCTAAAAGAACAGTTTATTGGCTAGGCATGAATAAAGATATTGAGTCAAAAGTGAGTTCCTGTCATGATTGTGCTGTATTCGCCAACAGACAAACAAGAGTGACTCTGATGCCACATGAAGTTCCAGAACTACCCCGGTATACAGTAGCCATGGATATCCTAGAGTTTAAAGGAAACAACTACTTAGTGGTTGTTGATTGTATGTCTGATTTTTTCAAACTTAGAATGCTGAGGTGAAAGACTGCAGACCAGGTGATATTAGCTCTCAAATCAATATTTGCTGCGCATGGCATGCCCAAGTCAATTATGGCTGATAACATGCCTTTTAGAAGCTATGATATGAAGGAGTTTGCTAGAGATTAGGGGTTTTCTATTGTCACTTTTAGTCCACATCACCGCCAGTCTAACGGACTGGCTGAACGCTATGTACAGACTATAAAGCAGTTCATGAAAAAGTGTGAAAACTCTGCAGAGGACATCTATCGCTCACTTCTAGCTTATCGGGAAGCTGCGCTGTCTGGATGCCTGTACAGTCCTGCTGAAATGCTATTTAGTAGAACATTGAGAACTGGATTACCTATAACTACAAAGTCGCTGAAACCTACAGTAGTTGCTCCATTTGAGATGCTGTGCAAACGGCAGGAGCTAGCTAAAGATCAGTACAACCAGTACAACCATGCTAAAGCTTTGCCTGGCATACAACCTAATACCCCAGTGCTCGTGAGAACAGATCAAGAGAAAAAGTGGTCTGCAGGACAAGTAATTGCTACTCATTCCACGCCAAGGTCTAATATTGTTGATACTGGCAAAAGTTTGGTGAGGAGAAACACAATACACCTGAAGACCAACAAAACACCAACTATATTAATGCAGAGCCTAGAGCAACCAACAACCACACCAACATCTAGCTAAGACGACACAGAGCCGTTTATACCTACTGAGAACTCTACTCTCAACAGCTCGCTTATGGAACCACCTGCAAACCCATCGACAGCTCAACGTCAACTGCCGCCCACTACACCATCCAGGACAGCTACAACTAGGGCCGTTCGACAATCTAGAGGTACTCTACTTGTCCGCTTCAAGGACTACGAGATGTAAATTGACAATACCGCGACTTGTATATATGTTTGTATTAACTTTCGTTCACTACTTCGTTATAAAGATACATCACACTACATAGTATTATTCTTCCATGGAAAAGGAGGATGTTGCGTTTCGCTTTGAAACTATAAATATGATTATTATTATCGCCACAATTGGAATCGCTAATAACCAGACCGCACAATCCAGAGAATGGGACGACACGCAACAGCTAAAAAGAGATGTGCGTTACAAGTTAACTCGAAGAATTCTTCAGGCTGCCCAGCCACGTTCCACTCAATATACATACAGAAGTTGACACTAGAATAACATCATACCTATACAAGGTGAGAATACAACAATGGCTACTTCAACAAGTTGATCTATCAATGCTTATAAACTATTCTATCTCTCTAAAGCAACATATGATTTATTGAGAGACTTAATCTATATGCACCTGAACCAGATGAAGAAGCTTAGACGTACCAACGATTCCATCTTCAGAAAGACACACTAATGTCAACACAGCAGAAGTTACACGAAAAGACTAGAAATCAATCAAACCTCCAGATGGATATGAACTATACGAACTTCACTTAGACGGCCAGTGAGATGAAGCGAATTACATAACATCTGAGCAAACGATAGCGAAGATACGCTATGAGTTAGTTGTTGAGAGACAAGCCTACGCACATGTTACTGTGTCTGATTTACAGGCTACATTAGTTTAGTTTATAGTTACATATTAGAAGTTGTGTTGTTTCATATTGGTGCAGACAACTCCAATTTACATATGCTATGTTGGTTACAAGCTCACATATACAAATGCTGCCAATTGGTTAATAGGTCAATTAATCAATGTCTATTGGTTCATTTATTTTTCTGTGCATACCTCTACTTGTAAAAGCAACTTCCTGTTCTGTTCTAATTACAAAGCATGACAGCAGCACATTCTCTCCTAATCTCTTAATTATGGCTAGTAACACACAATCATCAACTAGCTTCACAGGTATAGGCCCAGGAGCAGACTCTATTTCAATGGGAACCAGGCATCATATCAAATATGGGAAACCAGGTTCATAGACTAGTTATACACAGTAAATAAAGGGCTCCACAAGGCAATACTTCCCAAAGTGTCAGCAGTTGAAGATGATACAGATTATGATGAAAAGACTAGATGGGATTATGCAGAATTAGTCCAAGCTCTTGACGAACGGTCTCTTCAACTGATAATGAATGACAGTAAAGATGATGGTAGGAAGGCTCTACAAGTGTTGAGAAACCACTTCGCGAGTATAGAGAAACCGCGTGTACTTACACTTTATGAAGAGCTAACCACACTAAACATGAAAACTACAGAAGACATCACAGATTTCATCACAAGAGCGGAAAGAGCAGCTATATGACTTAGATCCGCTGGTGAAACTATCTCAGACAATTGGATAATAGCAATGATACTAAAAGGTTTACCATATGCATTTCAGCCGTTCGTGGCAATACATACGCAGCTAGACAAGGTTAAATCTTTTACAGAGTTTAAAGCAGCGGTACACAACTTTGCTAACACAGAATCCGTACGTATAGCAGCGCAGTCATCTGCTCTAGCTGCAAGTAGTAGACCTAACCTAACACTGCATTCACACCACGACAACCAAGTGCATCAGGAAAACCTGCACAGCAAAAATGTATGGCATGTGGAAAGATGAATCACAAATCGTCGCAGTGCCGATCGAAAGCCAAACTTCAATGTGGATACTGTCAGACCCCAGGACATATTGAAAAAATATGCTTAAAAAAGCAGCATGAGAAATCATCTGACACACGTGCGAAGGTCACTGAAGAAACTACAACACAATTTTCGTTCACTACCTCAATCGACAGTGAAGATGTCAACCATGCTATGACATCACGATATGACAATAGCAACAGATTATTAGTGGACTGTGGCGCAACCTGCCATAAAGTAAACAATCCCAACTACTTTACATCATATGATGATAGCTTCAATCCAAAGCAACACTTCATTCAGTTAGCTGATGGACATAGGAGTAATGAACTTGCTACTGCTCGAGGTAATGCTCAATTCACCAGTGCTGACTCTGAAGGTAAGATGCATAAAATATCTCTTCATTATGCATTGCTAGCTCCAGACTTCCCGGTGAGCCTCTTCTCAGTACAGTCAGCCGTTCAGTCAGGTGCTGAAATAACATTTACTAGGCAACACACCACGCTTACAGCTAATGGCACTGACTTTAGCATTACTAAACTTAGCAAACTATATGATTTGCAAACTGACAGCTGTGATGACTCAATAAATGTCACTAGGAGTATTGAGGATTGGCATGTGTCTTTAGGTCATACTAACTATGATGATATTATTAGCTTACAGTCAGTTACCCGTGGTATGACAGTACAAGGCAAACCAACTAAGACTTGTACCGCATGCACCACAAACAAAATGACTAAAATACCAAAATCACATGATGACCATCCCACGTACGCTACTAAGCCACTTGAACGTGTACACTCTGATTTATGCGGTCCAATCGACCCGACCTCCAGAGAAGGTCATAGGTACATTATAAACTTTGTTGATGAATATTCTACCATGTTTTTTGTGTACTTTTTGCGTTGTAAAAGTGAAGCACAAACCGCTCTAAGCAAGTTCTTGTCAGAGGTTGCACCTATAGGTAGCGTTAAAGAACTCCACTCAGCAACGGGGGAGAGTACATGGGTCACGCTTTTCAAAAGGTGTTACTAGACAACAAAATCAAACATACAACAACTGTCCCATATACACCATACCAGAAGAGTAAATCCGAGAGAGCATGGCATTCCCTAATGGAAATGTCTAGATGCCTCATATCAGAAGTGAAAATAGCCAAAACGTACTGGACTTATGCAGTCAAACACGCCCAATACCTACGTAACAGGAGTTACCACCGCCGTACAAACTCCACAGCATACAAACTATTAACTAACACTAAACCTGACATGAGCAAAATACATAAGTTTGGTTCAACATGCACATATTACGTCGATGGACACAAACAAAAACTAGATGCTCGAGGCCAGATTGGTATTTACCTAGGTATTGATACTCAGAGTAAAGGGTATTACGTGCTGTATGACAACAAGGTTACTACTACACGCAATGTAACTATACATGTCAATATGGAGAGCAAAAAATGTCATGAAGATATTGGAACAGAACCCTATGATTCACCTCACATTGCTACCAGCCAATGCAGTGAGACCTACTAGTTTAGGACCTCCTAACAGAGTTTCAGAACTCGTAACACAGCCTGTAGACCTAAAGCAAAAGCAGGCTAACCATGAAAGGCCAGAGCAAGAGCAACTAGCACCAAACCTAGAGCCTGAAACTTATGAAAGGCCTAGCAGGGAGAAGAAAACTCCAAAACATCTGTCAGACTACTATCTGTATCTCACAGACCCACACACTGACCATGCTTATAACACAAACACACTACCACTCATACCTAACATATATGAGGAAGCTATTACTTCAGAAGATGCCAAACAATGGAAATTAGCAATGGATACCAAGATATCCACATTTGAGGCGAATAACACATGGACTCTCAAGCAACTACCTGCTGGACGTGAGGAGACAAAAGGACGTTGGGTATTCACTGTCAAACAAGGCAGACAACTAAATGATATCCAGTATAAAGCTAGATATGTAGCACGAGGTTACTCACAGAAGCATGGGATTGATTACGACGAGACTTATTTCCCTACAACCAAGTTTACATCCATACGCACATTGCTACAAAAAGTGGTGAATGAAAACTTGAAGTCACACCAACTAGATGTCAAGGGAGCATACCTTAACGCACCCATAGACAAGGATATCTATATACAGCAACCACCCGGGTATGAGAAAGCCCAAGTTGGAGATGTCCCACTCACGTGTCATCTAAACAAGTCTTAATATGGACTTACACAAAGTGGGCGAAACTGGCACACCACTTTCACAGACGAGCTCAAATCTATGGAATATACTGCTAATAGTGTTGATCCCTGCTTGTACAACAAATACATAGGCTCAGATCAAATCATCATACTCTTCTGGGTTGATGACATCATCTTCGGCAGTAACAAACAAGAACTCATTGACTATACACACACTTCATGAGAGATTCAAAATGGACAATAGAGGATAATTGCAATGGTTTCTGGGAATAGATTTCCGTTCCCTGAGGAATGGCCATTATCAAATGAGCCAAGAACGTTATATTGAAGCCATTCTCAGACGCTACAATATGACAGAATGCAAATCTGCCAATACACCAGCTGACAAAGCCATTGATTTGAAAAAAGCCACCGATGGAGACGAAGTAGATACCAATTATCCATACAGACAGGTGATCGGAAGCCTCATCTACTTGATGACAGGCACTCGCCCGGACATAAGTTGGATAGTCTAAAAGCTATCACAATTTCTGGAGAAGCCAACTTATGTTCATATTACAGCAGCTAAGAGAGTTTTGCGCTATCTAAAGACTACTAAGTCTTATACGCTGACATTTAAGCCCTCAGATCCTACACTAATCGGGTACTCTGACTCAGATTAGGGTGGAGATTTAGACGAAAGGCGATCAACCACAGGCTATGTGTTTACTCTAGGTAGTTCCGCACCTATCAGCTGGATATCGCACAAGCAAACAGCTATAGCTCTATCATCAACTGAAGTCGAGTACATTGCAATGGTTTAAGCTACTAAGGAAGCCATACATCTACGACAATTGCTAAACTCACTCAACATGCAACAAGATAACTCGACAACTGTCTACGTTGACAATCACAGTGCAATTGCCCTGGCTAAGAACACTGACGAGCATCACAATCGCAGCAAACATGTAGACATACGATATCACTTTATTAGACTACAAACCGATGTTGTATACACCTACATTAAAGGTTGACTTGCAACAAAATTCACATTACCGTTATTTGATATGAAAAGATTCACCATGTCTTACTCTGTTGTGTTGTAGGTGCAAAATATGTGGAAAGGTGATTACAAGCTCTTAAAAGCTCAAAAACGAACAGAAAATCGCAGCCACATGAGACCGCCGTAGTTTGGATTCCCTTTCCAAAAGTTGTAGTTGATGTAGTTGTGAGAGATGGTTTCTGTTTACACTTTCTTGCAACCTTATTCCTCGAAATATTTTCACAAATATACTTCACGCATTCAATAAAACCATGTCTATTGTTCTTATGCGTCTGTTTTATCGTCATTGTAATGCTGTCACTTTTAGCACTGATATCTTATAACTTACCGTAAAAATTCATTTAATTCTTTAACCCTAGCTCGAAGGAGTACATATCATTGTCGGGCAATTATGACGAGCCTGTTGGTCACCCGTGATAATCGAAAAGCGCTGCAGAAATTATTTGCGAAGTATTGGGTCACATGATCAGATTACGACTAGACGATTATCCCAGGCCGAAACAAGACTGTAAAGCAGCGAGCATCTATATTTGATACGGGGTCTTCGGTAAAACCTGAAGTGTTTGTCATAAACTAGTACTACGATAAGTTTTATATTGAGCTTTTTATTGGCTTTTCAATTCACGTGAGAACATACGTGACAAGACGATAACCAAATTTCATGGTTACGTCATCGAAATAATGAGATTCCTATCTACGGCAGCTTTTCATTTTTGAGCTTGTAAGAGCTTGAAAGCATATTTCCACATATTTGGCACTTACAACACAACAGAGTAAGACTTGGTGAATCTTTGGATACCAAATAACTGTAATGTCAATTTTGTAGCAAGTCAACCTTTAACACTAACAATAATATGGCTGACGTATTCACTAAGCCACTCGACAGAGTCGCACATATGCGTCAACGAAAGATGTCGCTCCAGCTTGAGGGGGCGTGTTGAGAGACAAGCCTACACACATGTTACTTGTTATGTCTATTATATATATTTGCTTTTATTTACTAGTGTTATATTACCGCGCGTAATATTATATTGGCGTATGAATATGTATGTAAGTAGTCGGAGCGGAAATTGCGGTCATGTTGCGGGCAGATATGTAAAAGTGTTTTTTCAGGCTGTGAGTTTGTAAACTGAATAATAAATATAGCTTGTTATTACTGTGAAAGTGTCTTGTAAACATAACAATTGGCGACAAGGATGGGATGGTGTTTAATAGATAATTAAACATCATCGTGAAGAACAGCATGAAGATATTCCCTACGGAGATTCACTAACAACAAAGCGAAGAGTTAAGTATTAAGCAGTTACTATTGTATTGGTTGTTGATTTAATTAACTCCAATCATTCAAGTCAACCGAACAAGTCAAGAGGTATACTAATAGTAGTAGTAAGTAGCTGTACAAAAAAATTTTAGCATTGTGATCCTGGAGTGACACTTTGTAGTAGTAGTTGTCAGCACTGGTCTACAGTCATACCGTCGTTTGAGTAAATTCAATTTTGGTGTAAATCACAAATTTGAAATCATGGCAGACTTGGGTGATTTGAGGGGGCCAGGTAAATTTGAACCTGATGGTGATGCTAGTACTGTATCTTTGAGATGGAAAAGTTGGTTAGAGGAATTCGAATGTTTTGCAGACTGTAAGGGTGTCGCTAACCAAGCAAATGATGGAGCAAATGCAATTAGAACTGAAAATAGAACTAAATGCCGTGCTCTGTTGTTATATTTAGCTGGTCCAAAAGTCAGAGAAACTTTTAAGAGTCTGGAAAATTCTGGTAATGCAGACCAATATACGGAGGCCATCAATGCACTCGACAGACACTACATTGTTGCACCAAATCCGACATTCCAACGACATTTGTTTAGGAAAACCACTCAAATTTCTGGAAAGACTGTTGCACAATATGTAGCACGTTTTAGGTCTATTGTTGAGGGATGTGAATACGACAATGTTAATGTAAAAATCAAAGATCAGGTAGTAAGTAGTTGTTTGTCAGATACTCTAAGGTCGAAATTACTCAGTAAAGGGGCGGATTTAGATCTTGCTAAACTATTAGAAATTTTTGCTAATCTTGAGGCAGTTGAAAAACAGACTAGAGAGATGAAAATAAGTCATGCCCCAGTTCAAGTCAATACAGTAAAATATCAGAAACCCAGTCATCAACAGGCAGCTTCTAAACCAGTTTACAACCTTGAATGCTATAGGTGTGGCAAGCAGGGACATATAGATTCAGATCCCAAGTGTCCTGCTAAAAGAAAAACTCGTAAAAAGTGTGGTGGGAAAGACCATTTAGCAGTTACATGCCGAACAAAAACTAAGCCAAAAGCTAGTAGCCACCCAAAATCAGCTGGAAATTCACAGAAACGTAAAACTCAAGTTCACCAGGTCACTGACAAGAAAAATGCCGATGGTGATGACCAACAGGCGAGCCAATATGCTTTTGCAGTAAAGTCAAGTGTTATAGAGTCTGACAAAGTCGTTGTAAATGTCGATGGTGTTAACATGACTTTTATTGTTGATTCCGGCAGTGACTGTAATATCCTTAGCCGCAGCTTGTGGGAAAGAACAAAAAGTGAAAACATCTCATGTAAAAGTAAAGGTGAAAATCGAGAAATCTACGCATATGGTGCTGACAAGCCTTTAAAGGTAATGTGTTTTTGATACTCTTGCTAGGCATAGTCAAACTGAAATACACACCGAGTTTGTAGTGGTAGATCATGATGTTGAGGCTCTATTAGGTAGAGAAACGGCTAAGTCACTCAGTGTGCTCAGGATTGGTGCGAACGTAAATAGATGTGCAGGCGATGGGTATGCAAGTTTGTGCAACAAGTACGAACGAGTTTTTAGTGGTGTAGGTCTCTTGAAAGATCGTGAAATCAAATTGTACATCGATCGGTCGGTAAAACCAGTGATCCAGCCCTACCGTCGAATACCCTTTGGGCTGAGAAGTAAAGTTGAGGAAAAACTCCAAGAGTTGGTTGAGGCTGACGTGATTGAAAAGGTTCATGAGCCTACTGATTGGGTAAGCCCAGTGGTCATAACCCCCAAACCTAATGGTGACATCCGCTTGTGCATAGACATGCGACAGGCTAATCAGGCAATCAAAAGGCAAAGACACCCCATCCCAACAATTGAAGAAATGTTGCTGGATATGAATGGCTCCAAGTTTTCAGTAAACTAGACCTCAAATGGGGCTTTCACCAAATAAAACTTCATGAAATCTGCCGAGGTATAACAACTTTCAACACACACACTGGCCTATATAGGTACAAACGTCTTATGTTCGGCATAAATGCCGCACCTGAGTTATACCAATATGAAATACAAAGTTGTGTCCGGTATACCAGGAGTTTCAAATATGAGTGACGACCTGGTTGTGCATGGCTCTACAAAGAACGAGCATGTCAACAGACTAGAACAGGTCCTAAACCGGTTGTCAGAGGCAGGGCTGACATTAAACCGAGAAAAATGTGTGTTTGGAGCCACTGAAATTGAATTTCTGGGCCACAAGTTATCCAGTGAAGGTGTGAACCCTGGTGCTGGCAAAGTTTCAGCCATTTTAAATGCAAGTCAGCTAAGCGATGTCTCCGAGGTACGAAGTTTTTTAGGCCTTATAAACTATTTAGGTCGTTTTGTCCCTAATATGTCCCGCATCAGTGAACCATTGAGAAGGCTCACCTGCAAAAATGTACCTTTCATTTTTGGTACTGAGCAGATTGCCAGTTTCGACCAACTTAAGAGGCCCTTGCTCAACACGTAACACTGGGATACTTTGACAAGGATGCAGAGACCAAGATTGTTGCAGATGCTTCACCTGTCGGCCTGGGCGCTGTTTTGGTTCAAATCCATTGTGATGCACCCGGTGTCATAGCTTTTGCTAGCCGCTCATTGACTGAGGTTGAGCGCAGATATAGTCAGACGGAGAAAAAGGGTTTAGCGCTAGTTTGGGCTTGTGAACGGTTTGCACCATATGTGATAGGTACTAAATTCGACCTAGTGACAGATCATGAGCCGCTTCTAGCTATATATGGTCGAAAATCAAGACCTAGTGCACGCATAGAAAGGTGGGTTCTCCGCCTACAGCCATTTGACTTTAATGTGGTGTATGTAAAAGGGAAAAACAACATTGTAGACCCACTTTCGAGGTTGATATCACACGACTCTAATGCTAAAAATTGGTCCAAGGCTGATCTTGAAGAGTTGTCAGTAAGAGCAGTAGTTGTTAATTCCACCCCCAAAGCTCTAACTGCTAGACAGATTGAAAGAGCATCCGATCTAGATAAAGAGTTAGTGGAAGTAAAATCATGTCTTGAGAGTGGAAATTGGTCACAGTTTACTGGTCATAAACTTTTCCGAGCGCTATCCCCCGAGTTGTGTAGTGTAGGCTCAGTAATACTCAGAAGCTCTAGAATAGTGATTCCCAAAAGTCTGAGACCTCAAGTACTGTCTCTCGCCCATGAGGGTCACCTAGGTATAGTGGGTACAAAAAGTAATTTAAGGAGCAAAGTTTGGTGGCCAGGTGTAGATGCTGAAGCTGAGAAATTGTGTAAATCGTGTCATGAGTGTCAAATCGCAGAGAGGGGTTTCGGTCCAGAACCTTAGAGATCCACAAAACTGCCCACTGGCCCATGGGAGGACTTGGCTATCGATTTCTTAGGCCCACTACCTTCAGGAGAATCTATGCTAGTTGCAGTGGACTATTACAGTAGGTTTTATGAAGTCGCATACCTCAAAAATACCACTGCAGAAAAGACTGTGCTAGCCCCAGATTCTATGTTCTTTATACATGGTCTTCCTAAAACTGTGAAGTCAGATAATGGACCCCAGTTTGTTTCCCAAGTATTCCAAGACTATTTAAAACACAATGGCATTGAGCACTTAAGGGTGACACCAAGATATCCACAAGCAAATGGGGAAATTGAAAGACAAAATTCCTCACTCATGAAACGCATAAAGATTGCTTACAGCCAAAATCGAGATTATAAGCCTGAGGTTCAAAAGTACATGGCAGCATATAGGTCTATCCCTCATCCTAGCACTGGCAAACCGCCAGCAGAGTTGTTATATGGGAGAACTATTAGAACAAAAATTCCCAGATTTGAGATCTATGCTGGTGACCAGGCTGTGAGAGACTCTGACGAAGAGTACAAAGCTAAATCTAAATTGTATTTTGACCAGAAAAATTCTGCAGATTTTGCATCCATAATACCAGGTGACACGGTGCTCATGAGGCGGGAGGTCTAAAACAAAGTTGACACACCTTTTCAGAATACTCCAGTCACTGTCGTAGAAAAAAATCAAAATCAGGTGACTGTTGAGTGTCCAGGTTAAAGCGCAATGTAACATGTTTTAAACCCTACATACTGCCGAGTGATACTCTTGTAGGTAGAGAAGAAGCGGAAAGCCAAGAGACAGGTACATCCAGTCTAGCTGAGCAGACGCCACTCCCAGATCTTGTAGATGAGACGCCTTTGGAACCTGAGCCGACACAGGAGACACCTACTACAACCAAGCCGAGATGGACAAGAGAGAGAAACACAAAGCCACCAGGCTATCTGGAGGACTATGTCATGGGAAAATAACTCCCACTTACATACAGTTTACTTCTACTCATACTCGTATACAGCCGAGTGATACTAATACTCCGTTACATTTACTCATATACAGTCGAGAGATACTCATACTCAGTTACACTACATACAGTTTCACAGATATCCATATTTTATCACATTTTGTCATTTGTGGCATAACAAACTTTATCGAGAAAAAGAAGGATGTTATGTCTATTATATATATTTGCTTTTATTTACTAGTGTTATATTACCGCGCGTAATATTATATTGGCGTATGAATATGTATGTAAGTAGTCGGAGCGGGAATTGCAGCCATGTTGCGGGCAGATATGTAAACGTGTTTTTTCAGGCTGTGAGTTTGTAAACTGAATAATAAATATAGCTTGTTATTACTGTGAAAGTGTCTTGTAAACATAACATTACTGTGTCTGATTTACAGACATATTAGTTTAGTTTATATTTACATATTGGAAGTTGTGTTGTTTCATATTGGTGCAGACAACTCCAATTTAAATATGCTATGTTGGTTACAAGCTCACATATACAAATGCTGCTAATTGGTTAATAGGTCAATTAATCAATGTCTATTGGTTCATTTATTTTTCTGCGCATACCTTTGATTGTAAAAGCAACTTTCTGTTCTGTTCTAATTACAAAGCATGACAGCAGCACATTCTCTCCTAATCTCTTAATTATGGCTAGTAACACACAATCATCAACTAGCTCAACATTAGATAGGCCTGCCTACCCATCTTTTATTTATTCACTTACGACCAAATAAACATATTTATTTGTTGGCAAAATACGTAGCACAATTGTTTAATATTGGATACAACGCGGACAGAATAGATAGGAAACCTAAATATATAATGCAAAATATGAACAGTATCCTGGGTTTGACATACCTGCCAACCCTCACGCATTGGGCGTGAGACTCACGCAATCGCCCCGAAGAAAAAATGAAAACGCGTGAGATTTTTGCCCCAATTTCCACAATTTTATATATACTATCATTGATACATCAATTGCCCCAAAACCAAATCTCACGCATTGCCCCACTCTTGGGTTGGCAAGCCTGGGGTTTGATGACACAATCACATAACTAATGATTCACAAATTATTCTTTTGAATACGCAAATTCACTTAACTAAGCTATCGTTAGCTTGCTACTCAAGTTAATGCTTAGTTTCAGTTTGTTCTTTAAGAAGCTCGCTGAATATTTACGAAATGCAACTCGTCTTAGAAGTCTCACCGCTGCTATATCGATGATAGATTATGGAGCACGGATACTATGAGAGGGCCGAAGGGCCACCGATCGCAAGGCGCACGGTGGCCCTCGCGCTATTGGCTAATCGTGTTCCGCACTTTTTGCAAAATCAGCTCGTTTTGTCCCAATGGAGGGACAACTTCAAAAGTGCTTTAGCAATAGAACAGAGTTTAAAATCGTTGTTATGAAGGGCCTATAAAGGCGCACCTTGAGAAAAAATACAAACCCTATGCTAGATAGACCTACATGTAAGTAAATGATGTGATGAACGTTCAAAATAGAATTGGGCATATGCAAAAAGTATAATTTCGTGCAGACATATACATACATTCGTAGCTTTATATTCACTTCATTACACTCAAAAATTAACGAACTTCTACATTTTTAACTAATGTTTCACAATATAATAATGAATACCTGTTATTTATTTCATAAATTTATAGACGTACTTTTGTGTAAGAACAACTATATTGATTAAGTAATAATATTGTGAGTATATTTGCGTTGGCTTATCTTGGTCATTCCATAAAACTATGTAAATGTTTATGGGCACTTATTATGGTCCTCACCTATTAGTGTTATAAATTTAATCATGAAGGCTCATGTTCTTCACTTTACAATATTGTAAATATAATCATGAGGGCCTATGTTTATCACTACATCTTGTTATAAATATAATCATACGGGCCTGCGTTGTTCATTCAGTAAAAGTTGAAATGGTCACTCATGTTCTTTACTCAATATCTCATCCTGTGTACATGTATGCTTACATTTCCCAATCAATGGTGATATAAGTAGCATCACTAGAGCCTATGTTCTTCATTACATGGTATTAGAAATATAACCACAAGGGCCATGTTCAACGCCACAAGATGTTATATATAATCATGCAGGCTTATATTCTGCACTATATTATTAATATAATAATCAGGCCCTATGCTTCTCACTACGTGATATTATAATATAATTGTCTAGGTCTATATTCTTCAATCATAAACGTTTTATATTATGTTTATGAGTAATTTATTACAAGTTCACTATCTTGCTCTGTCTTGAAAAGTTGAAGAAGGTAAATAATTTTAGAGTAATAAAAGCAACCAAAAATTGGAACAGAATTGTATTACCTCATTCATTTTCATTCAGGTACTGCCATCTGAAATGTTTATTTCAGCATCAGCCTGGTGCTTAAATAACAGCTGAGTACTATTCAGTCTACCCAGAAGGCAACACTTTTTGATGTGCAGAACGCAAAAGAGCGCGTCCATTTTCTCAATACTAGCAAGATTAAGCATGATCAGCAGCAACAGAATCTGAAAAAATTGACCAAACAAAGAGAACATCCACCATAAAGGGCAGTTCAACAACAAACTAAACTTCAGCAAAGTATGGTGTTGTTTCAAAAGTGATGAATTGAGGAAGAAAGGTTGAAGCAGCTTCTGGCACGCCATCCTTAAATTAGGCAGGTCACATTGAGTTGTACATAAAATCAGCAGTTTCACTGGAAAAAGAGCTTGCGAGATACTCTATTTAAATTTGAATTGTTGAGTACAGCAGATCTTTTGTTCTGTTAGTTTATCTACGTAAGGTTTAGCATAGTTGATGGAAAAGTATGTCATATTTTATAGTAGATGGGGGTGCATCTACATTAACAAAGCTACTTCAATCTAAAAGCATGACTAAAAAGATATCTCACTTTTACTTTTAAAATTAATTACATGTTATATTGTAAAAAGCAAACAAAAATATTTGTAACTAGAACTTTACCCAGACTATGATATCTATAAATTGCTATAGGTTTTAGCATAGTTTGAGTAAAACATAAAATACATTTTATTATACTTTTATATATAAATATATTTCAATTTCTTGTTTTTTTGTGTTTTTTGGAATTGCTTTTAACAAGTTCAGTAATTTACTCAGAATATCTAAAGTTTGAAGAGTTAATTATGCTATTAGGGTGGCAAAATATCCATAGCAGGCCAGCCATATTTTTTGCACCATGATGGTAAAGCAGTAAGTATTATATCAAACTAATACTAACTCAACCTATCGATCTAAACTATCAAACTAAAATATAAAAAGTTCAAAAGTTTTTTTGGTTATACCATGATCCATGTAACAGACAATAGCAACCTATAGTAAAGTAGTACAGACTCAATTTCAGTTACAATTTATAACTGCTTTTACCACTAGGTGAAATAGGGACAAATAGCTCTTTGCTGTAGCTACTACTACTAGCATAACAATAGCTGCTAGTAGTAGTAGCTACTACTGTTCATGCTATTACTGTCACTAAACATCGCTTAGCACTACTAGTACTGTAATAATATTAGGTACTTGTCTTTTTGTAGAGGGAACTTATCGTGATACCTAAAGAGATGGCAAACGATAGCCTCCAGTGGATGCAATTTTGAAGCTTGCGGAATAACTTCTGGTGCTGATCACGTCTTTCTATTAAAAACCCTAACAGGCCAATTCCTGTTTTTCTGATGTTCTCACATATTGCAGCCAATATACACATAGCACATTGTAGACATATTGCCTGACATAATTGTTCTGATATATTTACCTGACATATTGCCCTCAGAAGAAAGCGCCACTGGGGCTTTCAAACCGCTATTCATTATGAAAGCCTAAGGCCCATCTAAGGTAGCCACAGCAGTAGACTTCAGCTACAGAAAGCAAATGAGAAAACACTAGTTCAAGCAACAGAGCAAAGTCCAAAAACTTCAGCTGCTACTATGTAATAATACGTACAGTGCAGTATGTGCTATGTCACAGCATGTCACATGTCACAGCCTGTCACAATATTAAAGCGCAAGTTATTATATACTAAATGTATTATATAGAAGCAGTTGAAGTTTTTGTACCTTGTTCGTTGCTTGAACTGGTATTTTCTGCATCTGCTTTTTATTGCTGAAATTTGCTGCTGTGACTACCTTACACTTTCATGATGAATAGTGATGTAAAAACACTGTAGAGCTTTCTTCTGAGGGCACTATGTCTGGTAATTAGAGAAAGTGGCGGATCTTCCTAGAGAATTACTTGCTAGCCACTGATTTGGTATAGAAGCTCGATGTGAGTGGTATGCCCCAGAAAATGTTTCAATTGACAGGTGTCAGATAGTTATACTGCTTAATCAGTCAGGTAAGGAGGCTGCAGAAATATTTAGCCAGGTTGAGTAAAAACCTAGTAAAAATAGGAATGTACTCGTTAAAATTTTGGAAAAATGTGAGGAGTGCTGTAATCCTAGTTGCAATATGCTCTATGAATGGAGTGTCTTGGTCAATGCATCAACCTGATGGGGAGTCTATAGACATGTTTGTCAAATTAAAACAAGTTTGAATTTTATATGCTTCATGATTAAACGCTACTGTGTCATATCGTCTTTAGATTATCTGATGCTAAAGTGAAAGAATGCCTCCTCAGGAACCGTAATGTCAACATACAGAATACTTTAGATGGCTCACGAGCTGCAAAAATCACAAAGCAGCAATTGGCTAGATGATCTCCTGGTGACACATCTGTGAGTTTTGTATCAAACGAGCCACTTAAATCTTGCGTCAACTCAGTTCAGATGCTATACCTTAGAAGTACAAGCTTGCTTGCAAAGAATGCAGACATTGTAGATATACTAGTCATACTGAAGACCAATATCTGGCCTACAGCAAATCCTGCAATAACTGCAGGTTACAGGGGCATTTTAAAAAGGTATGCAGCAAGCTCAAAAACAATGCTGAGAATTAAATGAACAATCTGTTTATCGGCTCTGTAGATGCTATCCTGAGTAAATCTATTCATTAGTCTGCCAAATTTTACCTTTAATCAATTAGTGTTTAGCACAAACAGAAAGTGACTGAGGTTTCATTCAAGATTGATACAGGAGCCGAAACAAACTGTATCACTTTGAAAACCATCCGTTCTCTTGAACAGTTGAAGTTGAACAGATATTTGATGACCTACCAGGTGTTTCAGTAAACTTTGATGATACTATTGTCGCTAGAAAGACACAGCAAGAACATGATAATAGTTCCTAAAAGTGATTTGCAAAAGCTAACAATGCCGATGTAAAGTTTAATTGCAAGAAAATCCAATTCGATCAGCTTGAGGTGCATTATCTAGTAGTATAGTCATGTAGTATCGAAGGATGGTCTAAGATCCGATCTCAGGAAGGTGGCTGCGATCAATGCTACGTCAGACCTGACTGATTGAGAAAGAACGCAGAGGTTGATAGGTCTTCTCAATTTTTTCAGAGCTTATATACCCAACATGACTGCCTGTATAAAACCACTGAGGGTACTACTGAGAACTGATTTATTCACAAAATAATAAAATGTTAGAAATTCTAAGCAGTAATATTAGTAATTAGTCAACATGATATCAATCAAACGCAAAGACCAATTCTTCACCATTTAAATAGTCATCATAAGGGTTCTCTTCTGAAAAATGTCATTCTCACTGTTGAGAGAATATAGTCATCCTCTCTCTTCCCATAAAATATCATTCTCTGTGCAGTCTATCACATTAGTAATTCAGATTTTTTGAATGAGTTGACAACAGTTATTGGATCAATAGAGTCTCAGGAATGGTTCACCTACTGACACACTGTAAATAAAAATGAAGCAAGCAGATTTCCGCCAACTGTGTAAGTTTTTGGACCCAATGCCATCCACTCATTCCACTTGGTACGCATGAAATCCTTAAATGATTTATTTAACGAAACATCCAGTAGTTGCAGTACAGATGTTAATTTACCTGAAACAACTGATATATCTGTTGTCCAATTGAATGCTGTTTTGGTAGCATCCATTAAATTTGGCTTGAACACGTCAAACAATAATAACGATTTAGGTTTAAGCATTGCGCCTGGCCAACAACAAGCCCACACTTCATTATCCCATTTGAAACATCCTCTATTGCTCATCCATCTTTTTCCCATAACATATCATACTCTGTACAGTTCATCAAATTTGCAATTCAGCATTTTTAATGAGTTGACAACCGTTTTTAGATCAATAGAGTCCCAGGAATATGTCACCTACTGACACACTGTAAGCAAAAATGCATCCATCATTGTACACGAATCACAATTCCTGACGGGAACCTCTCTTTTAGCATTGTTTTCTTTTAGATATTATCATCGGTGACAGTATCATTCTATTGGCAAGGCAGGCCATATGACAAAAAAGCATTGTTTTTTGTGCCCTGTGGTTTTCACCGAGACTGTCTTTTCTCCGGATTTGTAAAATTATAGTATTGTTAATGACATCAAAAACATGGGTGTTTCATCCATATTTCCAATGGTTGCTATATTGCATTCATTTCGTTATCTTTGATGGAGAATGAATATCTGGACTGCCTGAATTTGTGGTTCAAATCTTTCGATAGCTGTTGATAATTTTTTTTGGTTTTGAAGAATGACCAGATCATGAGGATGCATAAAACGAGAACAACAACTGACTGTTAACTTAAAATCCATACTATCTTCTTCTTAATCTTCCATACTATCTTAGGTGGCCCTTGTAAAACCTTCAGTAGGATAAGAGAACTTGTTACGATTCTTGACACCCATGCTGCTATTTCTCTCTCTAACCTTAGCCATTTTTTTAATTTTGGCCTTGATTTGCACATTTGTAAAGGGTAATTTTTTGATAGTGCTTTTTGTCTTTCTCCAATCTCTGAATGATGTTTTAGTTACAAAATGTCTGCGCTGTTGCCACTGTCTTTGGCTGCATGAATGACTTTTATTTTGAATGCTGCATCATATTTCATCTTGCATTGTGGTTTGCTGGACATCTTGCCGGTTTAACGATATATAAATATTTAAAACTTTCACACTGAAATCTTTAACTAAACTGGATAGATAGTTAAAAATTCTTTCAGAGCTTATTGGTAAGTTAATCTTCTAGCTAATATGGACTTTTGGAAATTGACCATCTAAAAGTTTGCTAATGGCACACGCGATTATTGAACACCGTTTCCTAAGCTATACCTCGCCTGCCTCTGATGCCAACTGAAATATTCCAGTCAAGCAACTTGAACTAGAGAAGAAACCGATGTATATGTCAGGTGCATGTCAAAACCAGGATTTTCAAACCTGGTTTGAAAATACCAGAATTCACGATACTCATTTTGTCAATCATATTGAAAAAGGGAGATGTAATAATATTAAGTATATGTAACATTGTTGACAGACATTATTATGATATCTGGAGAAATTACAAATGACAGCCTTTTTTAGGATCATGTCGAAATTTGTAGAATAAACACTGACTTCAGATGCTGATCACATTTTCCTGTTAATCCCCCTAGCCAGCCAGCCTCTGCCTTTGTATTTCTGGTAGGTTCTGACACTTGCTACAATACAGATACGCAGGTAGCTACGTACAAGACATAGTATAACAAGTGCTGCAGTCAATATTAGTAATAAGACGACACAAAATAATTTAAGTGTATGCTCTGTACATATATTACCATACAGTGTGCAGACCATAAATGGCTTTTCCATTTTGTGGTAGTAGTAGTAGTACTAGTACTAGTAACACTGCCACTGCTACTCATATTGCATACTTACAGTAATAACAGGTTGTAGTTATACCATTTTAAAAAACAGGCAAATTGGCTTTTATCCAATTAGTGTGGTATTAGCCTGGCTAGACTGTGACTAGATAAAGGGAAAAACTCTTGGGTGTATCAACTCTTTTGATCATCTGGAGCGAAACAGTTTTTAATTTTGGATTTGTCGAGAACTCCCACCTTGTGAAAATATTTTTATGCTTTGGGAGCAATCGAAAGCCTAACGATTAACTAAATTAATGACTAATTAAGCTAAATGGGCGGAATGATAAAACCAGTAGATATCATCATGTATAATCAGCTACCAGCATTAGGCTCCACCCGGTGGGTGTATGGTAATATGCCACTAAACGATGAGTTTTTTTGGTGACCTTACTATCTATGAACAGTGGCATTACACAGATAAACTTAAGCGATAAGATGTTCTACATGCGCAGCTGTAAAATTTATAGCGCACGTACATAAAAGCATATTTTTTAGAATTTAAATGCTTCATTTGATCTCCATTTTTTTTTAATTTAGCTTGTACTTGCATGTAATTCTCAAACAGAAGTGTTGAATAACTTGCTATCTTGTGGAGTATTCTGTAAGGTATATGCATGAGCACTTGGGTTCAATGATGCTCACATATGTTAGATAATGTGAATGATAGCGCTGAGTAAATTTTCATCAAGATGAAAGGCCATCAGCTGTAGGCCAATTCAAAAACAGAGTAGAGAATAATAAATACAGCAATTAATGTCAACACAATTTTATGATTTCATGAATTGTCCCGTGATCGCTCTATGATTAGTGATAGGATCGTATACTTGTCTTTCATCACACATTCTCAAGCATGAGATTTAGAAGTGAGTAACTCTAGTGCAGTTTGGTGATTAACTCGAAGTAAGCTCTTAGTCATAACATTGACTGGATTCTCTTCTCCATTGATGTGTCAAAACATTATCGTGGTTTACTCTATGACGAAAGGAAATCTGATGTTAGTGTGTTTGCTCTTGTGGTGTGAATACGACTACACCTTAATAGAAGCAACAGCTTCGAGGTAGTTGGTGAATAAGGTTTTTGTGCTACCTTGTGCAATCCAAAAAATAGAGTTCATGGGTATAGCATCTCCTTTGCAGGCGTTGCAATTGCCATACACTTGTCCTCACAGAACGCTGAGGCCACTGTAGGTTGTCGATAGTTGTTTTAACTGATGGGAGCTTTACCTAATGTGAACTGAACACGTATCTTGTTGTTGATCGGCTTGTGGCGGTTTTTTCACCCCAATCTGCATCTACATAATCCACTAGCTTTTGTTGGGTGGTGTAGTAGCCACTTCACAGGGATAATGTGAGCAGGTCCAGGCTTTTCCAGGTATTGGGACAGTTTCCCAATAACTCATGGATGGTTTGGACATGTAGCAGTCATTATTTATACAAAAGAACCTATATGACCTATCTATAAGGGTAGTCTTTTACGAGCTTCCTGTCTGCTGACATCTATTCCAAAGAATCAGCTTATTTCACCTCTGTCATCTATGTTGAATATCTGTTGCAGCATCGACTTGGTTTTTACAATTCTGATGTCATCTCGACAGCAAAGAATGATGTCATCAACCCAGGAAATGATCATGATATTGGATGTTTTGTCGACAGAGTCCTCTTTAAAGTACAGGCAAAGATCTGTAGCACCAGGACCGACACCGTGTTCTTTGAGGAAACTTGTCAGCGTGTTGTACCAATTACACTGGTTTTGCTTAAAGTTATATATAGATTTTTGAGGCGGCAAAAAAGCTTCGTTGTTATTTTATATCCTTCAGGTTGTTGTAGGTAGATTTCTTTATCAATCGATGAGTTTAGAATGTGCATATTAATGTTTTCATTTGCTGTTTTCTATAAAAGTAGTCTGCTTTAAACCCATGGTCGAACTGTATGTTTGTATTAGTCAACTCCTTGTATCTGTGAGTATCCTTTTGCTATGTATCTAGCTTTATGTTGAAGAAGTTCATCATGAGTTTTCCTTATTTGAGAATAAACACCCATGTGCCTTTGTCACTGTCCTACTTTTAGGCAGTGGCTGTATGGAACAGGTGTTGAAATCATAAAAAGCATTTATTTCCTTGTTTATAGCTCTCTTCAAGATTCTTTATCTTCTGACTTAACACATATCTGATAAGATTGTGGTATGTGTGTCATCATTGAGCAGGGGTAAACTGTGTCGTATAAGCGATAGACTTGCAGGTAACTTGAGTCATTTGTGTCTCTGTTCTGCGTTCTGTGTAATCCTGTGTGTGTGCATGCGTGTGTAGTGGCATTCAACGCATGGTCTTCAAGATCTGATGTGTGTTCTTGTAGTGTCTTAGGTTATGTACCACTTCTGCAACTTTGTGCGGGTTCTTGTGGTCTGACCTGAATTGTGACATTTCCTTGTTCTTCCCTTGTTTCCAAATGGGAAAATTGTTTGAATCAAAGGCAACAAGAAGTCTGTCTTTGAAGCCACTGGGCATATAACCTGTTGAGTAACTCACTATCACGCGGGGTATTATTTAAGATCTATGTCTGAATTACTTACCCTCAACATATCTGCATACGTGAGTAACAGTGTCAAATAAACTTTTATTAGAATGAAGAATGATTGTCTGTAGGCAAACCGGAAACAAAACAAAAATACAGCAATTCAAGTTAACACATCTCTATGATTTTATTAATTGTCATGTGATTGTCATGAATTTAGCGATAGGACTGCATAATAGTTTCCATAGATGTGGATAGAGTTCAAACTTACCAAAATGTATTAACCCAGCACGAATCCAATTATTCTTATTGTTGGAGGGACATTTCATTCGACGTTCACCATGGCAATCACTATGTATGCAACAAAAACCTGATAAAAATGCTGGAAATTTAAATAGGTGTAACCATCATTTGACTTGGGCTTTTGGAGTACTTGAACCATACCATCCTCAACTATTTTTTTCACCTGTGGAGATCAAAGCATGAAAAGGCAACTCTGAAAGATTGACCAAAATGCGATATTACAGAGGACTCTCTGTGATGAGAGATAATGGATACCGTGTACTTTATCATACCTATGCTTCATTAGATGGCTGGTGTTTTTCATAGTTGTATATATAACATGCTATGCAACACATAAAGATTGAAAAATATTTTATAGTTCCACAATTGTCATAATGCGCATGCAAGGACGTATATGAATATGCCATTTGCAAAAATACTGCCACACGCGAAATGAAAACTAAACAAAAAATATGAAAATGTTATTACTAGTAATATCTAAACAAAAATACTATGTACATCAATCCACTAATATATATATACTACATGTGTATATAATATAATATATATATAATAATGTAAATATACATAATGTGTATATACTATAATATATATATATAATTATATATATACATATATATACAATTATATATATTATAGTATATACACATGTAGTATATATATTAGTAGTTTGATGTACATAGTATTGTTGTTTAGATATTACGAGTAATAATATTTTCATATTTTATGAATATATATACAAAAAACCAGAAATATATATTATAGTACATATACATGTAGTATATATATTAGTGGATTGATGTACATAATATATACATATATATAAATTTGTTTCTTTACCCCGGTTAACCCATGTGGTAATTTCTGCTCTAACTCAGGTCTCCTACCAGAGATCTGGGAGTTTGAGCACTCTTCTCAAGATCTTAGCTGTTCCAATAGTGCACTTTTCTGCGACTCACTTGAGTTGATTGCTGCCGGTATATGGGCAAGCCACATTTTATGCCCAGATGTTATTGCGCCCAGTGCCCCAATGACTACTAGAATTGCAAGTGTTCTTACATCCCAGCATTTTTCAATCTCTTCTCCAAGAGGAAGATATTTCTCCCCTTTTTCTTTGCTGGCTATATTGTAGTCATTGGGTACTGCTATATCTATTATAGTAGCTCTCTTGTTCTCCTTTTTCCACCACCACTATATTTAGTTGGTTTGCCAGGACATGCTTGTCAGTCCGGATGTAGAAGTCCATGAAGATTTTAGCACGGTAATTCTCATTTACCTTACCAGAAGCTTCCCACTAGTGTTGTGGTTTATTAAGGCAATACTCATCACATAGACTTCTGTACACAACACCTGCAACATGATTATGCCGCTCAGTGTATGCATTTCTGGCTAGCTGCTTGCATCCACTGACGATGTGTTAGATGGTCTCAGGTGCATGTTTGCAGTCTGCATCTAGGATCGTCTATGGTGCGATAGATCTTTGTTTAGAGTTGCCTTGTGGGGAGCACTTGCTCCTGGGCTGCCGTGAGGAGTGATTCTGTATTGATTGTTAGGTTGTCTTTGTTCACCCACATATATGTCTCGTAGAGATCACCAACCTTTGATATTTGTCGATGGTATGCACCATGAAGATGCTTCATGTGCCAGTCAAGTTCCTCATCATCAGTTGACTTCCTGCCATGAAACATATATATATATATATATATATATATATATATATATATATATATATATATATATATATATATATATATATATATATATATATGTATATATATACACATGTATATATATACACATGTATATATATATATACATGTGTATATAAATACACATGTATATATAACACATGTATATATATACATGTGTATATATATATACATATGTATATATATATGTATATACATGTATATATATATATATATATATATATATCTGAATAGTTTTGAGAAGAAAAAGACCATGCAAGAGTATAAAGATGCCAAGGATCAGCCAGGATACTGAGAAAGGTGCTGGATATCCCAGGTTAGGGCCCTAGCTCGGTACCAACGTATCACCTGCTGAAGAGTAGAGAAAATCAACAAGGATAATAATAATAATAATTCTAGTAAAGCAGAGAATTGTACTCTATCTACTTCCTTCTTCTCTATGTCCAGCAGCTGCATTTTGCGTGCAGGTTTGCCACTGCTCCCAGTGGCAAACCACGATGATTGGTACTACCGTTGCTGATGTTTTCCATATTTTTCTTATCTCTTTTGCCAGGTCTTGATACCTTTCCACTTTCTCTTTTTCTGCTATCTTTGCGCCTCCTGGCATGGCTATGTCGATGATCCATGTGTAGTCAATCTCTTTGTCTTACACAACAATGTCTGGTCTGCCGTCTGGTATGATTTGGCCTGTTTGCATAGAAAAGTTCCACATTATCTTTGCTTTGTCGTTTTCTGTCACACTCTCTGCCTGATGCTCCTACCAATTCTTCTTGTGATCTAATCCATACCGCTTGCACAGATTTCAATGAATCAGTTGTGCAACCTTGTCGTATCATTTTTTATACTCGGTCTATGCCATTTTCAAACACTCGCTGAGTATTTGAAAGACTGTCTCTTCCCTTTCATTACACATTCTACACAATAATGTTCATCTTTGTTTTTCTGTATGAACTTCCTTCCATCGTGTTGGTAGTGCCTGATCCTGTGCCACAGTAAATAGTCCTTCTGTTTTCTTTTTCATAAATCAATTTTTTAGCCATTTGTATGTTTTCTTCATGTCTGTTTTGTCTGCGATTTTGGTGTATTGTCCATGTAATGTTTTTTCTTCCCGTTGTTTCTCTTCTACCTTGATGGCTTTGTACTCTTGCTTGGTCTCTTCCTTCTCAAAATTCTTCAGATATTTGTTTGAGTCCTTTGTCTTCACATTTCAGGTAGTCAGATAATCCATATTTCTCTGTCCCGATGGTTTCCTCCCCATTTTTCTGCCCTCGTTCTTCTTCGCTACTTGTCAGATGCAGTCTTGCTACATTAGCCCTAGGCGGTAGTGCTCTGTTCATGGTCATCAATGTTTTTGTTTTCCTATCCATCACCTGTAATTCTTCCTTTGTCCAGTCAAGTATTTCTCCAAAGTATCTGAGGACAGCAACCGCTCATGTGTTTATCGCTTTGATTACATTTCTTCCATTCAGCTTTGATTCCAGTAGTAGTCTAGTTCTCCTGTAAAATTCCTTCCTCACTTTGTCCTTCATTTCTTTCATTTTATGTCATCTGCTTCCAGCACCCTTAGGTACTTATAGTCTTGTTCTTCGAGAGCTTTCATAATCTTTCCATCAGGTAGCCATATGCCTTCATCTTGCTCACATTGACCTCTCCTCATAACCACTGTCGCACACTTCTGTATTCCGAACTTCCTCCGTATATCTTGGGTAAATATCCTCACTGTTTGTACAAGTGACTCCAGCTCATTTTTGCTTTTTCCATATAGTTTTAGGTCATCCATATAAAGCAAGTAGTGATCCTACCTAACTATGGTCTGGCAGAAAAATATCCTAGCCTTGTCTCCCGTAGTATAACGCTCAGAGGAATGAGACACACCATGAACAGCAGTGGTGACAAAGAATGTCCTTGAAATATCCCTCTCTTGATTTTTACATTCGTGAGTGTGCATCTTCCGCACGCCAAGTTGGTATTCCACTTGCTCTGGCTTTCCTTGAGAAATTTCCAAGTTCTCTCTTGTACCCCACCATGTCCAGTACCTCAATAATCCACGAGTGTGGCACTAGGTACGCTTTTTGGTAGTCAATTTAGCCCATGGTTAATCCAATTTTTCGGCTCTTACAGTCCTTCAGTATCACCTTGTCCAGCATCAAATGGTCTTTGGTTCCCTTGTATCCTGATCTTCATCTCTTCTGCTCTTCCCCTATGAGATCGTTTTCCTCCAAGTGCCTGTAGATTTCTCCAGCCACCATAGGAGTCAACAGCTTCCAAACAATCGGTAAGCAGGTAATAGGTCTATAGTTTTCTGGTGCCCTTATTTTGGTCTTGTCTCTCTGAATAAGAACAGTTCTTCCAGTTGCCATCCAGATGGGTGTCTGTGCAGTCTCCAGGCCGTCATTCAGGTGTAATACAAGCTTCTTGTGCAGATTGGTCAGGTTTTTTGATCCAGAAACCCTGTACAGAATCTGGGCCTGGAGCTGTCCAGTTTGGTAGTTTTACTAATGTACTTTTCAGCATGTTCTCTGTGATTAGTATCTCATCCTGGTGTTTTCCTTCTAGTTTGTTTCTAACTCTCTCAATCCATGGTGCTGTTCTGTCATGTTTGTTCGCATGTCCTCAAATCCCTGTTCAGAATTTCTTAGATTCCTCCTCGTTTGGTATTTTGTTCTCTCGATCCTCTTTATTCTGTATATCATCGTAGAATCTCTTCTGGTTGTTTTCAAACATTCTGTTTTGTTGGTATTGTTTCACTCTATCAGCATGTCTCTTGATCTTTGCCGCTGTTGCTATCAGTCTTTTTTTCGGCTCGTCTAACAAGAGTTGGTATCATTTGCATTTGATGTTGTGTTTCACTTCTATCTTCCTTCTGAATCTGTCGCTGTGTGGTTTGTTTCTCGCTTGTACTATTCTGCTTATGTCTTTTCTTAGTTCTGTCATCATTTTTTTCAGCCTCCTTCATGGTTGTTCATCTTTCTTTTCACTTCGATTCTTTATCAGTTTTTTTATGACAATCGCTGCGTTAACGTAGAATGTATCATTCAGTTTGGGGATGTTATCAATCGGCACATGTTCTATTAATTCATGGATTTTTCGTAATTCCTCTAGTATCTTTCTTCTGTCTATATACAGTATCTGATGTTAGGCAGCTTTTCTCAACCCTCTGCAGCCTTTCTCTCATGGCTTTAATTTCTTCAACTAATTCCCTCTTCTCATTTGGTAATCTTTCGGCCGAGGTGTTCTCTGATCTCACTTGGTGTTCGAGTTCCCTTTTTCCACCTTGGTATCTATCTTCTAATACAACTGTTGGCATCAACTTTACAGTCGCCCGCTTTTCCTCTGTTGTCTGTACACTCTGTTGTTCTGTCTCTCGTATCCTGATCTCATCCAACTCCTCTTTTGTAAAAAATTCGTTTCTCTTAATCATCCTAGCCTGTATCGCTATTTTGTTCCCCGTAAGCTCAAATCCTCTTTGATCGTGCCAGATCTTTGCCATCCTTGCCATATATCCTCTCCTAGCAGCATTCCATCAAGATCATAGAATGCTACCAGAATAGTAGCAATCCATGATCTTGATGTTAACATCCCTCGAGTGGCTCATGCGTACAGCTGCTGTTCTTTGTTTCATTAGTAGTAGAATGACGACTGACCCCTGCTTGGTTCGCCACAGAAAGCCTGCCAGGCGAGGCAGCTCGAATGTTGCTCTCTCTCCCATTCACACCATTACTCTGTATTGTATTGTTTGTGTTCACCATGAGGTAAGAGTGTGATTTTCTGTCGGGGTTATTTCTGTCGGGGCAGCATCTAGAACATGTATTGGAGCTATGTAATCTTTCTGGATCCAGATACAGAGCCGAAACAAACAGGACAAACATGACTTGCCGGCTAAAATGGTGACAACGTTCCTCCAACAAAAGAATTTAGTGGATCTAGATCGGCCCGCCCTCATGCATAGTAAAGTCGGTTAGTTACGGCTCTATGTGCCTATGGGTTTCTTAACTGGGTACTTTTTGTCAACATATTATCAACCAATGACTTTTATGTCACATTCTGAGTAGTACATAGAAGAGTATGGACAATCATCAACACATTGTTTTATATAGAGCCTCACTTCCGGTAGCGGCGTACGTTCAAAAAACTTGCTTACACTTGCATTGAGCTGAATTTTTCTAACACTTTTTGAAGCTTACAACCAGTGCTAAAAAACAAATATTGACTGGAGGACTTTCATATTGGTCTAAACTAGTAAAGAATATAAATTCTAATAAGTATTAAAAAATTAATTATTATTCAAAAAACGGATTTTACTAATTACTTGATATACAATTTTGGAGTTTTTTAAACATTTAGGAAACGAAAACTTCTAATATATGGGAATCACCAACAAAGTAAAAATGGAAAAATAGAATTGTTGTAGATAAGTAACCCTAGCTACTTTTTGAAGTGGGTTTTTGGAAGGTGAAAGTTAATGTCTCGGTAATATGTTATTAACTGGAGGCGTGGCATTTCCGCCGCCACGGCTACTTAGCTATGACGTCATTGTCCAAACTCTTATAATCTTAAACCCAGGTCACACCTATTACATGCCTTGTTTACCGTTTTATGAGATTACTAAAGAGAAACTTTCTCAAGGGGTTCTCTGATTGGTCAATCTGTCGGATACGCGTTAATAAATCATGTGACTGTAACGTGATAAAAGTTTTCATTATGTGGTGTTCATTGCTGTTGTTAAGCATAGCGCGTAACCCATTACACGAATAACTCTTTCTGCAATGTTGTTTTACGTGGTACTCAGTTAAGCCAAAATTATTTAAATGTATTGTAAATAAAGTATCAGCGTACGATACTAGAAAAATCACACTAATGTTACAAAAAGTTGAAGCTTGAAGAAGTAAAGATTCCTTTGGCTGCTCTGGTAAGGGTATTAACCATTTTCGTTTAGATAGTTTATTTATCATTATTCACAATTTTTATTTGGTTCTTGCTTTAAAATCGATCAACGGTGCGTTTGATTAAGATCACTATTTTCACAAACACTGCAGCTAATTACCGGTATACAGTCATTGCATAAACTTTAGCTGGCTATAAACTTTTGAAGATTCCGCATGTTATTTTTTTAAACATTGTAATGTCTTACGTAATGGTGCGTAATGTGACGAGTTTGACTATTGGTCTTCTGAACCGCACTTGAAAGTAATTATTTAGTTCATATATAATGTTTTGTGGCGCCTTACAGTGCCTCGCGTTGCGCGATCGCAACTCGAGTTGTACAACTCGAGTTGCTGTTTAAATAACTCGGCTTGGGTTTTTGATGAAGTCGAGTTGTGTTACGCAAAACTAACATGGGTTTGTGAAATAAGCAAAGTGAGTAATTGGGGTGTCTCGTTTACAGAACATTTACAGAAATTTAATAATAATTTAAATATATATTCATATTTAAATTATATATATTGGCGATGTTTACGCATATTTAATTCTATAAATATAAAGAGACAAAAACAATTGTAGAATGTAAAAAGCAAACTAAAAAACAATATATGTGGGGCTGGGCCACTTCTTTTACAAATGAAAAAAGAGTTATCTTTGCATCTTAGTGTTGCAACAAATTAGGTTTTAGCGTTCTTATCAATCATTTTATCTCAAATTTTATGTTCATATAATGCCCTCGGGCGTATTGGACAGATTCGAATATATATATATATATATATATATATATATATATATATATATATCTTTCTAGAACCCGACAAAAAACTGAATGAACACCGACAATGAACAAACAGAAATTATTTCAACGGCATTTAATGATGCGCCAAAAAAATTCCATATAGAAAATGTAGCTAGAAAAAATGAACCGATGGGTTGTTTAGTACTATGCCCCCTACAGTGCTTTGCGTTCCATGCTCTCAAGCCAAGTTGTTAAACTCGAGTTGCTGTTGAAAGAACTCAACCTGGATTTTTGATGAACTCGAGTATGTAATTCGAGTTGTGCAACTTGAGTTATATTTACAAACTCATGTTTGTAAATATAAATCAAGTTGTACAACTCGAGTTGCGAACTCGGAACACTATAATTCGCCATTAGCTCTAGTTTTACAGTACATACATACATAGTTTAATTTCTATTAGATAACGAGTGCCTATTGATGCACCATTGTTAATATAACCAGATCTACGGTTATGCTACCGTAATGCCAATATATTGCACCTTACTTTTACAAACTAGCGTTGCGTGTTCACAGCTCGAGTTGTGAACACGGAACGCGAGGCTCTGTAAAGCGCCATATGTTTTACGTAATGGTACGTAAAACAACATGGTGTTTTTTAACTTTTGCTTTAAAATATACTGGTAGGTCATTTTTTTTCAAAACATGTAAAGCAGAGATTCTTTAAATACCAGCAAACTTTCAATCGCTTTTCGGGATTAAAAATGGGAACTCTATGTGGTGGACGCCAGGCCATGACAATGTAATTCGTTTAGATATTTTTATATGTTATATCTTGCTTGCTGTGTTGTTCTTTTTATTATATCGTTATTAATTTGTCCTTATATTATATCGCTATTATGTCTTCATTTATCGCTCTATTATAACTATGCCAACGGATTAGCGATTCTGTTTATTACTAATGTTATGCGGTTTTTGCTCGGTTCCGTAAGCCGGAACGGGCGAGTTTATTGTATATAAAGGAGTGCGCTCACTCAGTTGGGCGGAGTAGATAGCTGTACGCTCTTCGGCTAGTGGGACTTCCTTCCATAATAAAAACTGGAACGAAATCACTAGCATTTTATTTCTTTATGACATAGTCTTGATCATGCCAAGTATAGCCCGGCAAATTCCTTTACACTGGTGGCAACAGTGGAATTGCGCCAAACCCAGCAGGCACCATCTAGAAATTTGTAAATCAAACTCCGGCTTACCTCTGCCTTTCTTGCAAAAGCAGCCTCAGTAGAGAAAACCGGAGTAGTACGGCAAACACCAGGAGTTCCGAATCTGACCAAAATAGCTGTACAGCTATCCCCCAGTCGTAGAGAAACCTGGTGTTTTAGAATAAGCAAGTTATCCAGCACTCCAGAGAAAGGTTGATGACTGGCACTACGCCAACCAACCCCCACTCTGTAAGGTGCTCGATACTGCCAAAAAGGCTTAAGCACTTAAAGTCAGGCCACAATCGTCTATAATGATGGTCCTCACTCGGAGAGAAGCTCAAGTCATGTCTCAAAGGAGGGCAAGGAGTGTAAACCGGGACACTGACCGAGAATACTTCATTACGGCTTCAGAGACCCAAAATACTTCATTACTAGATTTAGAGAAATCGCAGCTGCAAATAAGTGGGCTGAGGAGGCCAGCCACTGCACCTTTTTGAAGGGAGAGGCAGAGTCTTGCGGAAGGGCAGTCGGCGTGGCAGCCATATTTGAAGCCATCTGAGCCTGATTTGGACTATCTCCCCGACAAGCCAGAGTAGAGTTTAGCAGTTTCAAAAAATAAACCCAAACCTCCCTGCAGGAACACACAACGGAAATTGAACAGCTAGTCCAAATAGCCTACGCTGAACTGCACGAACTGTTAAGAAGTAACATGGCAAAAGAGTACTTCTCAAACTCCCTAAACCATCTTGCCCTACAGTGGCACCTTTTAGCAGTAGCCACGGAGACTCTCGTGGATACAGTACGGGCTGGAAGAGAATTTCTCCAGATCAAATCTAGAGAATCGACTCTGGACAGAGTCGTCCAGGCTATAGAAGACTCGGAGACCAATACAGGACATGGTGCGGTACGCATTGTCAAACAAGACACCTGGAATGTACTGCTATCCACAGTAAAGCAGCTGGCAGAACACGTCAAACAGTTGCAAAACAAGCCAACAGAGCCTCCAGAAAGTAAGCCAGCCAATTGTTGGGGATGTGGAGGCATGGAACATTTCCGAAAGGAGTGCTCCAGTCAAAAAAAGGAGTCGGAAAATGGAAAAAGGCTGCAGCAGTAGCACCCACTACTAGCTGCAATAAGGCTCCTGCAAAAACTAGAAAAAAAAACTAAGTACCTATTCAGCCAAGGCTTCACCCAGATGGACCTATCCGTAAAAAGTCAGGCCGACCCAGAACCCCACCTCAAGCCACTCCCACAGCTACCCAGAACACGTTCCAAACACTACATCTAGAAGAGTCAGGCATGAGTCCTTCCGAAGTAAGCACTATGCCTTCTTCTCAGGTACCTTGGCGCCCTGTCTTGCAGAGGACACCCTCCCGCCATCCAAAGAGAGTCGCCCAGGCACGTTCTCTACCTGCCCGAATGGCGCAATTCTTGGCATGCCCTTCTTTATGGCACACCAATGCTCGATGGAGTTTGCACGACATGTGGTGAAGGTGGATGGGAAGCCATTGGCTTGTACCAACCAAATGGGGAAGCTCCTCCGGAACAAAGTCTAGGTAGTTAGGGACTTGGTTGTGCCAGCTAGAACAGAGCTTGCGGTCAGGTGTAGGTTGACCACACGAAATTTCTGTCCACACGGAACAATAGAAAGGTACCCTGAAGGCCCGCTTCTAGCTACAAGCCTGAACGAGCTCAGAGCAGATGGAAAGGTTTTGGTTAGGTGTCTCAATCCAAACCTCCCACCTCTTACAATTCGTTTGGGAACCGCCGTAGGCACTTACACTAGTGTGGAAGCACACCCTCCCATCACTAGCGCCACTTCCCTCAAGGGAGGCCCTGTTGTGCCGATCACCCAAGTCGAGGCTGAGACACGGATCCCCCAGCATCTCTAAGAATTATACCAGACTGCTGGCGTGGAGCTCGCCTATTGTGTTGGTAAAGAAGAAGGATGGAAAATGGCGGCTCTGTGTGGATTACCGAAGGCTCAATGTGGTAACAGAACACGACGCCTATCTTCTCTCTCGGATAGACGAAAGTCTGGATGCCTTGGCTTGAAGCCGATATTTTAGTACCCTCGATCTCGTCAGCAGAAACTGGCCAGGGAAGATGCCAGGAAAAAATCAGCCTTCATCAACCGATCGGGATTGTAGAAATGGAGAGTCCTCTCTTTTGGACTGACTTCCACTCTAGCCAGCTTCTAGCGATTGAACTGGCAAACGTTACTATTGTATCTGGATGATGTGATTGTCATCGCACCTGATTTTGAGAGCCACCTCCAACGGCTGGAGGAAGAGTTCCAGCGGCTCTGGCAAGCCGGGCTCAAGCTCAAACCAACAAAGTGCGAACTGCTACAGTCTCAAGTGCGGTACTTGGGCCACATAGTAAGTAGCAAAGGGGTTGCCACGGACCTAGCTAAAGTGGAGGTGGGGGTGCAGTGGCCAGTCCCACATGGAGTCTAGGAACTGCAAGGGTTCTTCGGTACTGTCGGGTACTACCGGCAGTATATCCTTAGGTTTGCCACTATTGCGAAACCCCTCCACCGGCTGATGGGGAAGGAAGAGCCCTGGCGATGGACAGGCGAGGATCAGGCAGCGTTTGACACCTTGCGCTACAGCCTCACTACAGCACCGGTGCTGGGGTGTCCAGATCCGGGGAATACCTATATCCTGGACACGGATGCCAGCGGGTACAGCATAGGAGCTGTGCTGTCAAAGCAGTGTCGCGACCGGGAACGAAAGATTGCTTACTATAGCAAAACAATCACCCCCTCAAAGCGGAATTACTGCGTGACACGCAGAGAGCTGTTGGCAGTAGTCAAAGCGGTAAAACACTTCCGCCCGTACTTATACGGACAGGAGTTTTGGCTTCGCACAGACCATGCCTTCCTGCAATGGCTCTGCTGCAGGAAGGAGTCCTCCCACCAGGTGGCGCGTTGGCTAGAGCAGCTAGCCGAGTTCAAGTACAAGCTGGAGCACCGCGCAGGATTAAAGCATGGTAACGCCGATGGCTTAAGCAAACAGACCTGCAGAGACTGTCGACAGTATGCCCAGATAGAATACCGCAATGGGGGTCCAACTCGGCTAGAGTTGGACCAAGAAGACCAGGATGAGGCTAGGGTGATCGGTAAAAACTATGTTCTGTCAAGGATCGCCAATCCGGCGTGCGAAGTGGCCGGTTCACGGGTGCAAATCCCTTTTACCACCGAAACAGCCAAGGTCAACCCGGGATCAGTTGAGGCTATCTTTGGATCCCCTGACATTGAGCAGGTGATGACCCGAGGCATTATTAATTGCCACCTGGAACCACGTAAGAGCTGGGCAGAGGACACCAGGATTGCACGCGAGACGACTGACCATATGGGCCGGCAGCCTGCCCCCACGGGGGCACGGACCGGCTCGAGGTTGGTCGAGGCTACCCTGGGACCTGAAGCATTGGCTCAGATAATTAACCAGTTGGCTCGGCTGCAGAGCGAGGGCAAGAATGCCGTAGCCATAATGTACCGAGCACTTCGGAGCCACACCCCAGTGCCTTCGGAACAGTTGGAGAGCCAGGAGCTCAGGGTTCTGCATAGCAGGAGGGAATCCCTGAGAATCAGGCAGGATGGTGTGCTGGAAGCCAGAGTGGCGCCTCATGGTCAAATCCGGTGGTGTGCCGTGTGCCCCCAGCTATGAGGGAGCTAATTATCTGGCAGGCACATACCATGACCCACTCCGGAGTGGAGAGGACAGTAAGCCGCCTCCAGCTTACATGGTGCTGGCCCAAACAGACAGTCGCTGTTCGCAAGTTAGTTTGAAGCTGTGAGGTGTGCCAGGCCGCCAAACATGGAAGGACTAAGCCGGCAGCGGTTATACGCTGGCCGACCCTGACAGAAGGTCGCCATTGACCTGGTAGGCCCCTCCCCACCACCCCGAGGGGCAATAAGTGGAACTTAGTCCTCTCGGACCACTTTACTCGGTGGCAGGATGCCATTGCCATTCTGGAGGCCATGGCTCCAGTGGTGGCCAGTGCCCTCGATTAAAGAGTGTTCTGCTACCTGGGGCTCCCAGAGCAAATCTATACAGACTAAGGCGCTCAATTTGAGAGCCAACTGATGGAGGAGCTCTGGAAGGTGAGCAAGACACGGACTACTCCTTACCATCCCCAGGCCAATGGGATTGTAAAGAGGAACAATTGAGGCCTAGGGGACTCTCTGAGGGCCATGTTGTTGGAACGAGGCCAGAAGGAATGGGGTGAGTTCTTGCCTCAGCTCATGCGGGCGTATCGAGGCACCCCCACAGCGTGACAGGCAAGACGGTCGACTTCATGATGTTCGGCAGGGAGTTGCGTCTGCCTGACCAGTTAGAATGTCACCCCCCCCCCTCCCACAAAAATGCAATCTACCAGCGACTGCAGGCAGCAGAGGCTGGAAAAAGCACATGAAGCCCTCAGGGAGGCACAGATAGAGACTAGGAGGCAGACCAAGAAGAGCCACCGCTCTTCACACCTGGGGATTGGGTGTGTGGTTGGTAAACAGGCAGCGGTGAAGGGGGCAAATGGTAAGCTACAAGCTAAGTTGGTGGACCCCTACCAAGTTATAACCGCCTTACCCAACCACACTTATGTGGTGGAAAGACAGGGCCAAACCTCGACTCCACGTGAGTCCAAGTTGAAACCCTAGCGTGCCTGCTCAGGGAGCTCTGGCCGTGCTTCGACAACGGTTGAGCCTCGAAGAGGGCCAAATATGAAGCCAGGAGAGGATGAACCTGATGAAGAACAATGATAAAGAATTGATGAAGAATGATGAAACCTGATGAAGAATTAATAGGTGTTCTGTTCCCAAATGAGTCCAGCTAATAAGCTCGACGAAATGGGAAAAGCAAATCTACAGACCAAGCCTTAAAAAAAACTCGCACGAGGGTTCAAACTCCAGACTTCCTGCAGCACCTCCCCAAAGCGGAGTTAGAGAGGGAATAAACCTTTCTCCTCTAGAAAGCCCCGGTGAGTTAGCTACGGACCTGGACTCCGAACACCTAGCGATGTCCCCCCAGGTCATGGAAAACCCCATCACCGCTACAGAAGATCTAACCCATCATTCATTTCGTACTAAAAAAAGCCGGAACGATACGGTGATTGGGTCTATCAGACAACAAGAAGATGTGATGACCTAGCCACAGACCAGATGACCCGGGAGCCTAGTCCAGACCGCCGGACCACTCTATTAGGACAGCCTCCAGCTGGTCACCCATATTCAGGCCATGCTGCGATAACTTCAGAAAGAAAAGAAACGGTTCCAAAAGGCAACTCGCAGTACCAGAAAAAAGATACGCCAGCTACTGACCATAAATATTTGATTGATCAAGAAATTAGCCACCTTGAACACCATGTTAAAAGGCTTGAGACGTGGGCCCAGCTGGTTGCTCCACCCTTTTTGTATTAGTTAGACACAGTCTCTAATAAAGGGAAGTGTGTGGTGAACGCCGGCCATGACATTGTAGTTCGTGTAGATATTTATATGTTATATTTTGCATGCTGTGTTGTTTTTTTTATTATATCATTATTAATTTGTCCTTATATTATATCGCTATTAGGTCTTTGTTTATCGCTGTATTATAACCATGCCAACGAGTTAGCGATTCTGTTTATTACTGATGTTATGCAGTTTTTGCTCGGTTCCGTTAGCCGAAACGGGTGAGTTTATTGTATATAAAGGAGTGTGCTCACTCAGTTGGGCAGAGCAGATAGCCATACGCTCCTCAGCTAGTGGGATTTCCTTTCATAATAAAAACTGGAACGAAATCACAAGCACTTTATTTCTTTATGAAATAGTCTAGATCGTGCCAAGTAAAGGCCAGCAAGTTCCTTTACATCTAGAACACACTCAAATGTTTAATACTTATCTGTGTTAAGTATGGCTATATAAAATAAGTGTAATGAAGCAGTTCTACAAACGAAATGGGTCATAAAGAACAAATAACGGAAAATGAACAGCAGTCATATTTGTACATGCTTTGGCCATTGTGACATGTTTACCATTTAAAAACAATGCTTTTGTAGTAGTTAGTTCTATCAGCTTTTTCTTTTGAGACTTGCGTGATGAATCCTTGTACTCACACAAACTTACCATTGGTTATTCTCAAATTTAAATTGTATAAACTGTTTTTTTTTAATTACAAAAAATTCAACATAGACATTGTAATTGTGGGAAATAAAAATAGGTGACATAGCTATAGACTAAAATATTTCAGCTTGGTGGCTATTTATTTCAAATATCAAAGCAACTACCTTTTCTAGCCCGTTGATAAATTGCTCACCCGTTGAAAGTAAAAATTCAATGACTCAAAAGTTACTGAGTATGTTTTGTTAAGTGGATGTACACATTTCTTATTTGGATATTTTTGCTATTGGTTTTCTGAACCACACTTAAAACTAATCATTTGGTTCACATTTTTTAACAACTCAGAGATTGCCAAAGTTAGGCTCATTTGTTGTAGACTGAGAAATTTGTTTTTGGTAATTCTAAACACTGTTTAAATCTACAATGAAATGTATGCATTTTGGCATGAGTCATGCGGAATCTTCAAAACATTAAAGAGATGCTCTGTGCTCAAACGGGTCATACCAAAATTATGTTTACTTATTGCTTCTAGAGCGTAGGTTTATCACTCATCATTAAATTGAGAGCATTTATGCTTTAAATCTGCCTTCTATACTAACCTTCTACACTAACCTTCTGTACTAACCTTCTACAATAACCTTCTGTACTAACCTTTTATACTAACCTTCTATACTAACCTTCTACACTAACCTTCTGTACCAACCTTCTGTACTAACCTTCTGTACTAACCCTCTATATTAACCTTCTATAGTAACCTTCAATACTAACCTTCTACACTAACCTCCTAGACTAACCTTCTATACCAACCTTCTATACTAACCTTCTGTACTAACCTTCTATACTAACCTTCTATATTAACCTTCTATACTAACCTCCTATACTAACCTCCTATACCAACCTTCTATACTAACCTTTTGTACTAACCTTCTATACTAACCTTCTATACTAACCTTCTGTACCAACCTTCTGTACTAACCTTCTATACTAACCTTCTATAATAACCTTCTATAGTAACCTTCTATAATAACCTTCTATAGTAACCTTCTACACTAACCTTCTATACTAACCTTCTGTACTAACCTTCTGTACTAACCTTCTGTACTAACCTTCTATACTAACCTTCTATACTAACCTTCTGTACCAACCTTCTGTACTAACCTTCTATACTAACCTTCTATAATAACCTTCTATAGTAACCTTCTATAATAACCTTCTATAGTAACCTTCTACACTAACCTTCTATACTAACCTTCTGTACTAACCTTCTGTACTAACCTTCTATACTAACCTTCTATACTAACCTTCTATACTAACCTTCTATAATAACCTTCTATAGTAACCTTCTATAATAACCTTCTATAGTAACCTTCTACACTAACCTTCTATACTAACCTTCTGTACTAACCTTCTGTACTAACCTTCTGTACTAACCTTCTGTACTAACCTTCTATACCAACCTTCTGTACTAACCTTCTATACTAACCTTCTATACTAACCTTCTGTACTAACCTTCTATACTAACATTCTATACTAACCTTCTATACTAACCTTCTATACTAACCTTCTATACTAACCTCCTATACTAACCTTTTGTACTAACCTTCTATACTAACCTTCTATACTAACCTTTTGTACTAACCTTCTATACTAACCTTCTATACTAACCTTCTATATTAACCTTCTATACTAACCTTCTATATTAACCTCCTATACTAACCTTTTGTACTAACCTTCTATACTAACCTTCTATACTAACCTTCTGTACCAACCTTCTGTACTAACCTTCTGTACTAACCTTCTGTACTAACCTTCTATAATAACCTTCTATAGTAACCTTCTATAATAACCTTCTATAGTAACCTTCTACACTAACCTTCTATACTAACCTTCCGTACTAACCTTCTATACTAACATTCTATACTAACCTTCTATACTAACCTTCTATACTAACCTTCTATACTAACCTCCTATACTAACCTTTTGTACTAACCTTCTATATTAACCTTCTATACTAACCTTTTGTACTAACCTTCTATACTAACCTTCTATACTAACCTTCTATATTAACCTTCTATACTAACCTCCTAGACTAACCTTCTGTACTAACCTTCTGTACTAACCTTCTGTACTAACCTTCTGTACTAACCTTCTATACCAACCTTCTGTACTAACCTTCTATACTAACCTTCTATACTAACCTTCTGTACTAACCTTTTATGCTAACCTTTTGTACTAACCTTTTATACTAACCTTTTATATTAACCTTCTATACTAATCTTCTATACTAACCTTCTATGCTAACCTTCTGTACTAACCTTCTATACTAACCTTCTATACTAACCTTCTATACTAACCTTCTATACTAATCTTTGATACCAACCTTTTGTACTAACCTTCTATACTACCCTTCTGTACTAACCTTCTATACTAACCTTCTGTACTAACCTTCTATACTAACCTTCTATACTAACCTTTTATACTAACCTTCTTTACTAACCTTCTTTACTAACCTTCTATACTAACCTTCTATATTAACCTTCTATACTAACCTTCTATACTAACCTTCTGTACTAACCTTCTATACTAACCTTCTGTACTAACCTTCTATACTAACCTTCTGTACTAACCTTCTATACTAACCTTCTATACTAACCTTCTATACTAACCTTCTATATTAACCTTCTATACTAACCTTCTTTACTAACCTTCTATACTAACCTTCTATATTAACCTTCTATACTAACCTTCTATACTAACCTTCTATATTAACCTTCTATACTAATATGAGTCTACTCCAGTATAGTCTGCACAGTTTCTAGTGTATAAGTTCCATTAGTACTTATCAAACATCAATATAGTTTATTCATTCGACTCGTTGTTAATAGGTTGCTTAACAAATTATTTAAATTTTAATTTCCAAATGTCAAATTTGTTAAGGATAGTTATTCATCAGTTTTATGTACTCTGCCATGAAAACTGATACAATCATTTGGGTGACTTCTTCTTAGTTTTTTATGATACAATCTGGCCTCTTGCTTGAGTTTTGCATGTTAGACTATCATGGTTTATAGGTCTCCATGAAAGTCAACTGCAAGAGCGCATAAAAAAAAATTTTAATTTTCAAATTGATTGACCTGGATGCATTGCCAATAGCATCTAAATCAAATTTGCTCTGCCTGTTCTTGTAGGAAGACGCAAACTATTAGATATTAGCAAGTTTTAGTAGCGGAAGGTTTCCGAACCCACCATTGTTACGAGCCACTACTTGTGTTACTGAATGCCGAGCTATGGCACTAGACGGAGAGCGACTACCGTTGTTAGGAAATTTCACAGTCACCCGTCCTTCCCATCAGCGCAAGATAGCATGCACTATGGTCCTTCTTGCAGAAATGTTTGAGCGAATGGCTTGCTATAGCCTTTCTGGAAATCTTATATACTTTCTAACTAAAGAACCTTTGTGCTGGAGCAGTTGGATATCTACGACAGCGGTTCTTGTTTACACTGCTGTCATGTACATCACTGGACTGTTCGGAGGCTGGATATCTGACAGCTATCTGGGTCGTTATCATATGATAGTCATTGGTTATGTAATATATGTAGTTGGTTATGCTTATCTCCCCTTGCTAACTAATTACACACGGGAAAGGGAAAAACAGTATACACCAATTGAGACCCGTAATGATTCTACGTCGTGCAATACTACCTGGCCTACCGGAAAGCCTCCCTTCTTCTGTGTTTCTGACCAGTCTCCCTGCAGTATCACCTTCTTCATATTCATAACTGTGATCGGTATTGGAGCAGGTGTGGTCAGAACCAACTTGGCACCCTTTGGAGGCGATCAGGTAAGTTAGTTTGATAATAATTCACAAGGAAGTTGCCTAGTTACAGCAAACAAAAGGTTTATTGTTAAAGCTTTTTTTATCATGACTAGGCAAATTGTTTGTTTAGCTCATAAAGTTTGTGGGTTCTGCAGCATGCATCTACTATACATGCATTTTTTTTAATTGTTCTCAAATATTATGTTGGTATTTAGAAACATGTAAAGTTCAAGGGCTAAAATTCTAGCCAAACGATTCGCAAAATCAATTTTAGCATTTGAATTGAAGCTATTTCAACATTTGTTGCCAACTTCTTGTGAAGTAGTAGGTATGTGGTGGTTTTGGAATGAATGGCAACTAGTGTGACAACTCAATTAGGCACGAGGAGCTGGTTCTGAGATGACCCAAACGTTCTTCTCCCTGTACTACTGGTCCATCAACATCGGCTCTATTCTCGCATTTGTTGGAGTCGCTTACCTGCAAGAATGGAACTTCTTTTACGGATTCTTAGTCTCTGGCAGCGGCCTTCTTCTCAGTCTCATATGTTTCCTGCTAGGTAAGTCTACTGCTAGGTAAGTCTACTGCTAGGTAAGTCTACTGCTAGGTAAGTCTACTGCTAGGTAAGTCTACTGCTAGGTAAGTCTACTGCTAGGTAAGTTTACTGCTAGGTAAGTTTACTGCTAGGTAAGTCTACTGCTAGGTAAGTCTACTGCTAGGTAAGTCTACTGCTAGGTAAGTCTACTGCTAGGTAAGTCTACTAGCGGCTCTAGTGAATGACAATATAATGAAATGGATAAATAAGCAAATTAATTTATTATGGCACAGCTGCTTGTATTGCGAGGAACTGGAAATATGACTGTTGCTAATTAGTAATATATATATATAATAATATAACTAGTTTGCTCGTGATGAGTTAAATTATTTTAGGTTCAAAGTTCTATCTGAAGAGGCCAGCTGGAGAGGTTAATGTTTTTAAGAATGTTATCAACCTCATTGCGAACGCCTACAGTGTCAGGAAGAATAACTCGGGGTAATCTTTAGAGCTTGTTCTATTTACAAAGCATAGTTGTGGTTCACAGGCTATTCTTTGTAGCTGAATAAGAGAGTATCAATCGTCATGAATGTACTTTGTCTACTGTTGCTAGCTGACCCTGGTAACTACGTCTACTCTTTTATCTACCCATCCAGTGTACGTGAGTGTTCATGATATTTCATCTGGCAGATTGAGGACCACAGTCTATAATTTCTTAGACCACGCTAATATGGAGTATGAAGGAGGTGAATTTAACATTCACCAAATAAATGATGTGAAAACATTGTGGAAAATCTGCAAGGTCTTTCTGCTAATGGTACCATACTGGATCTGCTACAGCCAGGTCAGTAGATGGATTTTTATTAAATAGAGCTGGAATTGTTTTCTCTGTCTCGCCTTTGTTAGCATCTTATCAAGCGATTAAAAATTATATAACTGTTATATAACATATATAATAGTTTAGATATACTTTCACATATATACATGTACTAGCTGTTGCCCGGGTAATAAAAAAGTCTTTGGACAGAAAATTGATTTGTATTTAACAAACAACAACATTTGCCATTATAACTTTCAAACTACATATCATGAGAGAAGTGTTTTGTGTAGTTGAAATAAATTAAGAGAAAAATAAAAACAACTGTAATGGTTTTAAAACTTTGTCAAACGACTGTACCTTTCAAGCTATTAGCCTGGCATAGTGCCAATGGAAAATTCCACTAAGCTAGTTAATAAGGCTAGGCTTCTAATGACAGTACTCCATGACATTACGTCAGCATTTTCCAGCTCTGCTGTTCTAATAATAGCTATAGCCGGAGGGCATAGACCTATTAACTATACTATAGACCTATACAACTGTATATATATATATAACTATATATATATAACTATATATATATATATGTAACTATGTATATACATATATAGTTATACATGTATATATATATAACTATATATATAAAGTTATATATACTATATATATAGTTACATACACTATATATATAGTTATATATTAACTATATAACTATATTAGTATAGTTAATAGGTCTATGCTGGAGGGACAGACATACTTTCACAGTTATATAGATATATATAATATATATAAGTTATATAACATCAATTGGTTGCATTGTTCTTTGATTTACTAGTGTTAACATCAGTGTAATTGTTAAGACCCATCGAACTGTTAACGTTCATCCACAAGTTATCACGAGTCGAGTTCTCAGCTTTCATCAAGTTTTCACATTTATACCAGCCTACGTTTAATGATGTCTATAGATATGTGTCTGATCACATTTATAGTTCGAGTTCCATTGTGTGCCAAGAACTTGTCACAATCTTCACTAGTTTCATTTATTTTTACCATATGGAAATCAGGCTATATCACGTATAGGTGTAACAAATAGCTATATATCATCTAGAGTTGTAAAAGTAGGTGGCCGACCAATCCTGCATTACTAATTAACTTTCAGATGAATGCCAATGCCTTCCTTTTACAAGGACTTCATTTGAGGCTCAACTTTGCCAACAAGTCCAAGAGTGATCTTTGTCCAGAGCGCAATCCTAATAACTCTTCTTTCAATATCTTCACCGCCCTCGACTGTAGACAGGAGTCTGAGAACTTAACCTCCAACAACTATGCTCAAGAATCTGAGGTCAGTCTTTATTCTTCTCTACTCTCTGTTTGTCTGACGTCAGACACTCAAAGCTTACAGTATGTTGTTATTCACACTGCAATAAAAATGAACTGACACAAAAATTTTAGTAGATTTTATCAGAAGGTATCAATATTTTTCTATCATTTGCGATTGTTTTTGATGTTTGAGGTGATCTTATTAACAGGATTTTTCAGGATTAAAGTCGACAAAACTTGATCGCAGTTAAAAAATGGAAATTACGTGCGAACTACATTTAAACATACGTAACAACACCAGTCGTTATCGTTGCGATAGTCGATATTAGCGGCTGCGTTCAAGTTGCAATATTACGCGTTTCTACTCTGTCAGTCTCAATGCAACTATAGGCATCATAATCACACTCCTAATCACAATTTTTTAAATTTTAATCTCGAAACATTTTGGTAGTCATACCGCCTCAAACATAAAAAACAATCACAAATGCCAGGAAAATACTGATGCTTTCATAAAAAATTCAACTAAGAAAATCTTCAAAAATCAACTAAAATTTTGTGTAAATTTATCCCATTTTTGAGCTATGCATTAATGGCACAACTAATGAATCTGCCTGAGATGTTTTATGACAGGGTTGACGCTATACTAAGCTTTCTGTATATTTCAGCACAAATTCAGCTGTTCTAGTAAATATATATCAGATAGGAGTAAAAGATACATCTTTACAAGTTGCCTGACACAGATATTCAGCTGTATTTTCACTCGCTCTATTAGCAACAATAACTTTGAAAAGTTGCATCAACTTGTTAAACACTGTTTTACAGGGCTAGTTCATGAGTTGTACTAGTTAGATCTCATCCATGTGGTTATCTTTCTGATTAATCAACAACTTTTTCACGGTCAATTGATGTTGGTCTCTGTTCTATAGGCAATAAATATACTTGTGGTTTATCTGTCTTTACAGCTATTATATACAGTATATTATTATATACCGTAAGCTGTATATAATCATCAACTGTTCATATCTATCATGCTACCAATAGTAATCAAGACTTTATACAGATAGCAATTGCTATTATAGCAATTGCTATCTGTAGACAATCTCGATTACTATTGGTTGCACGATAGATACAGAATCTCTTTCAATCTCTCGGGTATATCCTTGATTTAAACTCGCACCTGTTAAACTTTCGCCACTCATATGCATTATTTTGAGCTCACCAGCTGTTTGAAAGTTTTACGTTCTCATTGTTGACTGGAGTCTCAACACTGCTTTACATTGTAATTATTCAATACTGTTATCGAGTCAAACAAAGTTCAAGCTTCTATGATTGTCTAGCTTGTTTTGATGTTAATTTTCTCATAGTTTTTGTAGAACCTAGTTACACTTCCTGTCACCTTGTGGCTTATTATTATTGTTGTTATTATTCTTACATCTGTTTATTGAACTTAGACAAGAGCCTTTTCATACTGCATTCAGATATTTTCTATGAGCAACTTGTTTAGATGTCCCTCAAAAGTCTGTCCAGCAAGAAGAAAAAGCTGTTGTAAAGAAACTAGAATATGCATAAAGTTTTCAAATTGCATCAAATTGGTTTTCATAAGCATCACTAATACACCGAAGTAGCTGATTTTCTGTTAGCTAGCAGTGACAGTTTTTAAGTATTTGAAAATATCTTTACTTGTATGCTCAAGTCATCTGTTCAGAAGGCATTAACATCTCAATCTCAGCAATGGGAGATTGATGTTTACAAACGTGAATAAACTATTATACAGGGACTGTAACAACTCCCGGATTGTCAAGCTTTAAGGTTAACTGATGTAAGCTGGTAGAAAGGTGTGTGGTTGTATATTTTGTTCAATATGTATTTCTACCGTGTAGTAGGCTACACCGTGACACTAAAAATTATAACATAGTACAGTTGGTAAATTCACAACGTAAACGATATTGTAATATATTAGAGTAAGTCAGCAGCACGCATATGCAAATAGTATAAAATTTATTATAACAACAATCATAACATACAGTAAAATGCCAGGTTCGTGGTTGCAGAAATGATACAAATACAATAAAATTGCAATATTGAATTTATAAACTTAAATACCTTAATGCGGCCTTCTAATCCTGAGAGTTATTATGTTAGTTGATTGAATGTCTAAGCAGAATTAATTGTTCTTTGTATATCAAAAGTTTGTTCTATTACTTCGTTTATATGCGTACTGTATCTCTTGAAATCTGAGCTGTAACTGTCTGGCGTTGGTGAACTCAAAGGTAGATGTATTGACCTTAGTTATGATTGTTTGGTAGGCCAACAAATATGAGTTAAATACAGGTGTAAAACACTAAGTCTGAAGCAACTAATCGACTTGCCATATTATTGCCATTCAAAGACCACAGATTTATGTATTTTTTATTATGTGACAGCCCAATGGTTAATCATTCTGGCAGCAGCTGCCGTCGCGTTTTTACTAGTAAAACAAATCCTTTACAGGGACAGTTATAACACACACAACATCCTCATCAACTAACTAGGAAAAAGTTGAGTCTGTGTGAGTGAGTTTGGTAATGGGCATCAGTTTGTTCAGTGGAGAGAAATCCTTGTATGATTCCTAACGCACTGCTGTGTATGCCACATATAGCCATTACATGTACATGTATACGGTGATGCCCATTACCAAACTCACTGTCATAGACTCCACTTTACCCTAGTTAGTTGATGATGTTGTGTGTTATTACTGTTCTTATCAGTATCAGTATATAGTAAACCACAAAATTGCAGCACCATCATAAAGAGACACACAGTATGACACACAGTATGACACACAGTATGACACACAGTATGACACACAGTATGACACACAGTATGACTCACAGTATGACACACAGTATGACTCACAGTATGACACACAGTATGACACACAGTATGACACACAGTATGACAAGCGTGATCTCAATTAAATTAGGCCACAATTTCAGTAAGAGGATTCATTAGTCAGCTCTTCTGTGATTGGCTCTGATGACCAACTTAAACTTTGAACACTGGCATCGAGTTCAGAGTAACTCATGTCTTTATTGTTACTCTACAATACTCTTTCGTTACTCCACAATGCGATGTCTGATTATCCTTAATAAACAAAGAAAGTCTGTATATGTCTAGTAGGAGCTAACAGAATATTGGTTGCCCTCTAGTGTATTGACACTAGTACGAAAAGGAAATGAGTTCAGGGTAAAGCATAAACACGTAGCATTAATGACAAAAGCATTCATTGGTGTTAAATTCACTAGAAGTTAACTAACTAACAGAATAGATCATTAGAAACGAGCATGTTATTTACAAACTTTTGCTAGTCTAACCAATTCAGTTCAGGGTCGTCATTAGCCTTGAAAAGTTACACTGGAAATAAATAAGTGAATCAAGAGAAGAGGCTAAACAACTAATGTCATCTCAGTTCCAGCTCATCCCATTCTAACAACACAGTCATATCAATGATTAATGAGTGTCTTGTAAAATAAGTGAATCAAGAGAAGAGGCTAAACAACTAATGTCATCTCAGTTCCAGCTCATCCCATTCTAACAACACAGTCATATCAATGATTAATGAGTGTCTTTGACTTCAGGGAAACGATACAAAGAATTCACAAAGGATTCACTCGGAAAAATATCCTCATAGCTAACTGGCAGAATTAACGCAGACACCGGCTGCTAAATCTGTCATACTCCAAACTGTGTAACGTTCTGACAGTAACTAGCAGCACCAATGGGTTAGTTAAAGAGTTCACTGATTTGCCTGTATCAAATATTTCAAAAACAACCAGTATTGACATCTTTTGCCCAAATTATTTGATGTGGGTAATTTTTCTATATACTATATATATAGTATATAGTAGAGCAGTGTCATCTACTAATGCAATGTAACATCTAACAACAAGACAGAAAACTATATAGGCCTCACTGAAGGAAGCTTCAAGACACAATTCTCCAACCATGAGTCATCATTCACGCACGCAAAAAACCAAAACGCTACTGAGCTGAGCAAACACATATGGCACCTAAAGAACAACAATATAAGATATACAACATCATGAAACATTGTCACCAAAGCGCAGTCGTACTCCAACGTAACCTAGACTTGTAACTTATGCCAGACAGAGAAACTGTACATTATATTTAGACCCGAGCAGGCAACTTTAAATGAACGATCAGAACTCATGTCATCATGTAGACACAGAAACAAATATTTACTTGAGAACACATAATGGCTAATTATACCTCTATGGAGAGCAATTCCAACTTTGAGTTTCAAGCTTTTAGCTTTTTAATCTGCTTAGCATTTAGTGATGAAAACAACTGTTCTGTACACATTCACACTACCTGACGATTGTAGCTAGCTCGCTGGCTGTATGAAACCAATGGTTGCAGTAATAAATTGAATAAACTTTACCCAAATACTTTTATGTACTATATATATATATATATATGTGTGGAGACTTTTACGTCCCGATTATAATTACTTGGGGTTGCTTGAAGAAGGAATAAGTTTCACCGCTAGTCTTCGTCATATTTAGACTACCATGAAGTCTGTAAAACATAACTTCACATGAACTAGGCAAAAATATTACATAATACTAATTAATTAATAAAACATAAACTAAACAACACAATAGCGTAAAATAGCACACAGCATTGTAATATAAAAGTCATGGAACTAATGCTGGTGGCTGCCTAACCTTTCTATTAAAAGTCTTCCAATTGCCAAAATTAACTTTGTTGAAACATGTATCTTTACAGCAAATAAAAGGTATTACATCAAAATACATACACTAAATTTACTGACCTTTGTCTCCTTTTAACAACCTTTGTTTAATAACATTTTTCTGTAGTAAACTGTTTCCAGTACTAAGGCTTGTAAATTAACTGTTTCCAGTACTAAGGCTTCCAATTAACTGGCTCTGAAGTCAGCTGACTTATTTGAATTTGAAGATATAACGCAACGGGTCAACGGAACAAGCCAACGCAACGAGCCAGCGCAACAAGCCAACGCAACGGGCTAGCGCAACGGGCCAACGCCACGGGCCAACAGTAAAAACGTATAGAATTCACCACCAACATTCATAGATGTGTTTGAAAAGGTTTCTACACTCCCACTTAAATTTGCAAAAATTTACAACCAGTAAATAATATGTAATTAATATCAGGATAAATCAAGGCTATTGTAATATATAATGTAACATACGTAATGCAATATGTAAACATGAAATATTCTAATTTTTACTCAGCGCTCATAATTCTGATTCTGATCAATTTTTAGCGGGCCTGTCTACGGTTGTCTACGGTAACTCTAGGATGCCTCCCACTTTGATATTTCGTCGGGGTGCCTCCCACTTTGGCGGTTCTCTGGTGGTTTCGCTGGGGGTCGATCATTTGCCATCAGAGGGGTGTTCTGGATCTCAGCTTGTTCATTTATTAATGAGTGATAATCATGAAAATCAGCTTTCCTATCCCCGTTCCTCTCTAACTGTCTGCTAAGATTCACCCATTTTGTTTTCATCCATCGCGGAAGTACTCTGGCTATTTTCTCTATCTCATCACTGTCGTTGAGGGCTTTCAGTTTTGGCACTGAAATCATGGCACTTTTGATTTGTGACAGGAAGTCTGGATACTTGCGTAACTTGTTACCATCTGTCACACCAATGTTTGGCCAGTTTTCTAACTTTGTTCGAATAGCACGAGCTATACTGCTATCCTTGCCATACCTTCTTCTCAGTTGCTTGCGGGCATCCTTATATGCAGCTTCCGAGTTGAGTGTAAAGTAGCCTGATATGCAGTCTTTAGCTTCTCCACTCACATATTTTTTCAAATACCTAAGCGGCTCTTTGCCCACAAGGCCTTCAGCTTCTATATAACCTTCAAAATCCATCTCCCAGTCATTAAACTCTAGTGGGTTCCCGGTAAAAATGCTGGGTTCTAGAGCTGTGCGTTTAGTGCTTTTCATCGTTGTGACAAGGCATTGTGCAAGCTGGTGAATGGGTTCAAGGTCATTATGTGTTTTTGACTTGACATCTACATTGCCAGGGTTAGGTTCCCTCGGTTGTGGTAGGTCGCCTGGACTATGTGACCTGAGCTCATCTGATTGTGGTTGTTGAAGTGTGAGATTTTGGATCTGCACTGCAGTCCTGCTAGAAATAATTAGTGTGGAAAGCGGAGGTTGTGGTGAACGTGCGTTGCCAGGCTCTAGTCTTTTTCTTGTAGTGCCTTCTGTTATATCCGTTTTAAGGCGATTCTCAGGTTTTGTTGGTGTACTGGTAACTGAACTGTGTGGAGATTGTAATGAAAGAAGTGAAATAGGTGCTAATCTCTGCCCGCTTTGCTTTCTCTCGTTGTACAACCTAATTTTTTCCTCCAGCTGCTTCCTCATCTTTTGCATTGCTGCTTCTTCATCTTGCAGCTCTTTCTCTTCATCTTGTTGAACTCCCAATTGCTCTATCTTTTGCTGTAAGTGCTGCTCCACTGTTTGAAACTCACTGATATGCTCAGTGTACATACTTGTAACAGTTGTATCAACTTTATTGTCAGAAATAACTTGCAAGTCCTCATACATTGAATCAAATTGATTACGAAACTCATTTAGCTCTGTCACATCATTTTGTAACGTTTCAATGCTAACATCAACACCATCAATGTTTTTTCTAGCCATATCGATAATATTCTGGTGATCTAAAATGGTTGCGCCGATAATGTTCATTAGCTGCATAGCGTCATTGGACTTCTTTAATGCAGCCAATCTTGAAGAGCGTCTAACAGTGCTTTCACTAATTATAGCAACATCTACATTATTGTTAGCAGTACTTGCTTGCTGATGACTAGTAGTACTAGCACTATCCGAACTGCTCAGTTTTTCAGTTTCAACTTGATTTTGCAAACGTGTACCTTTGCTGTCCGTGTCTGAGGCGTCAGTATGTGACTCCACCGTTTCCTCGCTCAGCTCGGCATCGGCCATCCCGGCGCAGCACAAAAACACACAAGCAGCACCAAAAATTAATGAGTTAAGCCAATACCGGTTAATTTCTAGCGCAAGAGATATTTTTGTTTTTAGATTTTGCGTAACAATTCAAAGTGTCAGCCGCTTTCAGATACAGTCAACCTTACAATAACTGAAAAAACAGACTCAAATGATGCACATTTACGTAGAATAAGATCCTACTAAAAGTTAAAACGGTTTGAAGCAAAAACAACGTGAACCCAACTATTTTATGAAGTGTAATTGCCCTACGAATAAATCGTGAGAGTGTTTGTGGTATGAAGTATCATCAAGGTTCACAAACAAGTTGTATGATTGCACTAATACAATCTGATAAGTTGGTGATCTGTTACTATTGATCAAGTAAAAGTGCTATATATTAGCAGGCAAGAGTGTTATTGCATATAGATATGCAAAGTGTTTTGGCAAATGGCCACTGAATATTGCCAACGGCTACTTAACTGTTGTGCTATGAACTCAGGCTTGTGGTGTTGCAGCAGATTGGGTCCTTGGTGATCCAAGTTCTCTGCAGCTTTGTTTCTTGTGCTCAGGGTTGCGGTCGTACAGCAATCGTCTTCTCTTGAGATAATTCTGTAGCCGTGCCTTCGCTTGCTTATGCTCAGGGTTGCGGTCATACAGCAATCGTCTTCTCTTGAGATAATTCTGTAGCCGTGCATTCGCTTGCTTATGCTCAGGGTTGCGGTCGTACAGCAATCGTCTTCTCTTGAGATAGTTCTGTAGCCGTGCCTTCGCTTGCTTATGCTCAGGGTTGCGGTTGTACAGCAATCGTCTTCTCTTGAGATAATTCTGTAGCCGTGCCTTCGCTTGCTTATGCTCAGGGTTGCGGTCGTACAGCAATCCTTCTCTTGAGATAATTCTGTAGCCGTGCCTTCGCTTGCTATTCTTTACCTTCTTTTAGAAAAGACTTCACTTTCTTGTGCTAAGGGCTGCGGTTGTACAGCAATCGTCTTCTCTTGAGATAATTCTGTAGCCATGCCTTCGCTTGCTATTCTTTACCTTCTTTTAGAAAAGACTTCACTTTCTTGTGCTAAGGGCTGCGGTTGTACAGCAATCGTCTTCTCTGGAGTCGGCTGACTTATTTGAATTTCAAGATATAACGCAACGGGTCAACGCAACGAGCCAACGCAACGGGCTAGCGCAATGGGCCAACGCCACGGGCCAACAGTAAAAACATATAGAATTCACCACCAACATTCATAGATGTGTTTGAAAAAGTTTCTACAATATATACTATATATATATTATCCCACGACCAAACAAGAGTGAAATGATTGATTGGGAGAATTATAATAAATGCACATGTGCACACAACTCCCGAAAAATTATCCGTTAACGGCCGTCACCAAACCCTTGCAACGAAATCCTATCAACAAATTTAACTATTTTTCAGTGAAGTCGTTTAAGTATAATAATGATACAAAACGCATATAAACCTATTTAAACATGTTACCAAGCCTTTGAAAGGTTACCGCAAATTCCTAAAACTAACTCATCTGATCGGATTATACACAAATAGACAGATTTTTTTGGACGAAGGTCGCCACAAAACGCTTGAAAAGCTTGGATTAATAAAAGTTAAGACCGGAAATTGAAACGCCGGGCGACAGAGAATAGAACGATAAAGTCTTGCGCATTTCACACAAAAAAACGTGCACTTTTCACCAGTCTATAGCATTGTCGAATTGCCAAAGGTTTCGGCAATTAACATAGGAGTACAGAAATCGTTTCATTCTTGCCGATTTCAATTTTTTCATTTTCAATTTCATTTGCCGAGATATTTGAATACTTTCGCATTCTAACTGATGTCCAACGCAGTGTCAGTAAAGCAAATGACGATGATATTTTTTAACGTTTCTTATGAGATTATTACAATAATTAATTATAAGTTTGGATGACTACGGAACAATGACTACGTAGTACAGAGTTTCTAAAAATCTATATAAATATCACAACTTCAGGATATTGTTAGCTATGCCGTTTTGAAATGTAAAAAAAATTGTGCTTTGGATTTATATTATTACTATATAAATAATATTGGTTATTCTAATAATATCAGTGCATTTTACTTCTAATACTGGCCAATATTGCATTTCTCTTTTTGCAGGAGAAGAGATATAAACATATAATCTTTTCCGTTCATTATTGCTATTTGTTGTATATAATAACACCCACACCCAGTACATTACAGCTACCATTGCAGTTATCCTATTTGACTGCTAATATTGCATTTCTCAACCATCAGTACCCTTTTCTTTTTTCCAGTATCACTTTGGTCGTGGGCTGTATGACAGTAGAATTTCTAGTATATATACATATATATATATATACATGTATATGTAGGTAGTTTTTGATGGATAAAAAGTTAGCTGTAATTAACATACATGTATATTTAAATGAAAATACTTTAATCTTACTGAAAAAGGCTAAAGCTATATTTGATGTATAATTTGTATACAGAATTAAAGAATTGTAAAGAATTAAAAAAATTAGCTTAGACAAGTTACAATACCTCAACTGGCTGTAAGTATCATCACCCGGTTTTTATCTTAATATTGTATATTATAATATTTGTATGATTTATATATTTCTTTATCTAAATTTTGTATATTACACACACATCTGATGAATATGTACTATTTTTCTCTAAGTACGATACAGTTTTAGAGTATATAGAGTTATAGATGTATCTCTAGTATTTGTCTAATATGTTATTATTAGTTCTATAGAAATATTGTTCATCAGAAAGACAAGATTTACAACAAGGTTATGTTAGATGTATATTTACTTCAAATAAAACAACTGTCTGTTATCCAACTCTTGGCTGTAGAAAGTAGCTTATATTGATCAGTGTCTGCCCTTCTGTACGTCGGGTTAACTATTGTCAATCATCTACCAATGTAACTCTGGATATCTATTCTACATGGTCAAGTTTGTAGCAAACAACCATTATATGCTGATTAGTGAATCTCTTATATTTGAGATTTATATTTGTTTTGTTTACGTTGTTTATTGAACTTTCAAAATATGTCAAGTTACTTATGTGACATATATTTTATTGAATACAGCTTTCGTTCCCGCCAGCCGCTCTCGCTGTCTTTAACAGCATCTTTATAATAATAATGCTCCCTCTAACCAAGCGCCTCTACCGAGCATGCTCTCGCAAGATCAAGATCATGACCTACAGGCGTCTCTGCTTTGGAATGTTCCTCGCTACTTTGGCTCTCGTGGCCGGAGGCGCACTTGAGTTTCTGCGACGCAGGGACATTTACTTTTGCGGATATCATCATCAATTACTAGGTATGGCTTCAGGTGGTTTTCTCAGTACCTACTGTAATAGCTATTTACACTCTGATGAAATGTAAAGCTGATGAGTAACATAGACATCTGCTGTGACTAAACACGTCAATGTTGCTGAATAGCCGCTGTGTTGACGAAATAGACCTGGTTGCAGGCTATGACATCTTTGATAGATTGTCTAGTATCATTTTAGAACATTGTCTTTGTATCATTAATTAGGATAATCAATAATTTGCGTGGTCAATATGTAAAGTATAAAAGGAAAAGTTTGTCGTATGAGATGAATTAAATAAAGGAGAAATTCGGTTTTCAATAAATTTACTCAGATAAAAGATTAGTCTCAAATGTTTTTTATGTAGCGCTAATTGACGGCAGCACATTTTGCATATCAGTTTTATATCTCTGCTCACAGATCCATAGTTGTTCTGTCCAACACCTTTTAGCTGTCTTTTAAAAGTCTCTAATTAGACAACTGATGAAAATGGGATCGGGGTTACTTTCATTGCGAATGAACACTTGTGGCTAATTTTTACTGGCATTGATCATCAACCCATTTCTATATAGATGACATAGTCAAGCAGTCTACAACGAAGGCAGTAGTTGCAAATGACACATGTCATCGCTGTGTCTAGCCGTGGCGTAACCCTTTGAAGAATGGGAATAAAATAATTTGGAGAAATAATTTCCCACTTGTTCTTACGAGCGAGTAAAGTCGGTTTTCAAGTTTCGCTTTGTTTTTCCATACTTCCAGTGTACGTATGATTACGAAGGTTCAGGAGCTAAGTGTGGTACAAATTTTCAGTCGGATTTTCTATGTTTTAAGTCGATTGGACTATCAGCTCTTGAGATAGTGTCAAAATGTGGCACTTTTAACCAACCAAAAAATAAAAAATGGCTGCTGACAGAACAGTAGTTCTTTTCGTATTTCTGAGCTTCCTGTTTGGGTAAGATTGTGAAATTTTTTTGCCGCTTTGTGAGATATAGGTCTATATGTTTTCAGTATAATTCCAAAGTTTCCAGATGATTGAATGGTGAGTTTTTGAAATATTGCTAAAATATCAAGGTGCTTCTAACCGACCGAGAAATTTAAAATAACTGCCTACAGAACATTAGTTTCCAATGACACACTGATTAGAATTTTTAGTAATAGAGATTCAAATTGACAAAACTAGAGAGCCTCTTCTCCTTAGCAACAAGAGCTCCCTACTAACACACTCCTTGATTTTCTATTCATAAAAATATACACTATCACTCTCGGTCCACATCAACCATTATCTAACTAAAACATCACACCTTTGAAAGAGTGTAAAAAGCCTATTTACTACATTTCATTTCTATTTCTTCATCATATTCTAAAAGCTTGGAGCTTTAAAATGCTACTCAGCTCAAAAGGAATTGTCTTTTCCTAAAAGCTTTCTCTGGCAATTGGAAGTCGTCAATAGAATCAGGGGACTTGTCTGTGTAGAAAAGGTCCAACTTTAAAGTGTTGATCTTTATCTGTAGATAGCAACTGCATTGATAGAAATTCTATCATATTTTATCATAGAATAGTGAACTTTGGTTGATACTTTTTCAAAGTAGGTTCTCAAACGCTCAAGTCATGTGATCCATTCAATCTCCAATAGATTATGCATAAGTTTGGTCTACTGATGTTTTTCAGGTCACACCGTGTACGATGTCTCTCCTCGTCTCTCTATCTTTTGGCAAATTCCTCAGTACTGTCTGCTCGGTGCCAGCGAAGTATTTTTCATTGTCACAGGTTTGTACCTACTGCCTATCAATCAAGCCTATCCTAGATTAGTGCACAGTTCTGTCAGTCACAACACATGTTAAAAATACAAATTTGTAGTTTAGCTGCTAGAATGGTCTCTAGTCATCACAATTATTACAGTTACTGCTGACGTCGTCGATTCTCCTTGCGGATGAAAATAACAATTGCACATTTTCATCATACTACTCAAACGAGTTCTGAGTTTCATTAAATTAATGAAATTCAGAACATATTATTAGTTCTGTATTTTTGTGCAGGCGCAGTTATGCTTAACTGGACGACCCACTTTATTTGTAGAACGGCTCACTTACATCTGTATTTATATACAAAGTTTTTTTGTAGACGAATGCAACAATCTCAAATCTTTTTGTGCCCAAACTCTCCGAACGAGCAGAGTTTTGGTACGATTACCAGTTTTTCTGCAAACTTCAGCTAAATTATTAAAATATATTTTAGTGAGAAGGAAGTCAGCATTTTTTCTTAAAGCGTTATATTTATAATTTGAACACAACAAATTTGAAACTGTACGCAGGCGTTCATCTGTGAACAGTCTGCATACATCAACATATATATTATTTATCGGTTTTTTGTTTTATGTATTCTTTCTGAAATTCTAAAAATTTTACTATCAAAACTTTTGTTTTATTTAGTTGCTGCTCGGCAAGAGACTCCATTTTGAGTGCCCATACAATTTTGTTATAATTGTATTTTAATTAACCTTTTAAAAGCAAGTTATTGGTACTTCGTTTCTGTCATTTTGTGCACTGTCGCTGTTAATATTTAATGTAGAGTTTAGTAGGTGTGTGTTAGCATTTCTCACAGTCTCTACCCTATTGACCTTTGACTTTAGCTGTTAGGTAACTGCTGATTATCAGAAAACTGAACCATCAGGTTTGCCGTAATAGGAAGGCTAGATTAAGATGAAGATAGCTTTCATTCATCACTATGTACTGGATTCTCCTTTAAATATAAAGTTGTACAAAGTTGTTGTTGATTTTATTAGAAAGTATTAATATTTTTTAGAGCTGCACAACAATTATAAAATTGATCGCGATTAATAACTGGTCTGAACCAGTTAATCTACGATTAATCTTAGAATTAATCTAGCAAAAACCTGCATATTCAAAAACAAATAATACAGCTACATATAGGTTAATTATATTTTAGACAATTGTTAGCAGTAGAACATGTTATGTACAATGTACATAGGTTACAATGTAATAATTATTATGAGTATGAAAACTGTCTATGAAATTCTTTAATTAAGTCAGCCAAGAGTTGAGGCAGCACAGTTTATTCACATTATCTGAATAAAGAGATGCCCTCTTTCTACATACAATATTGCCAGCTTTAGAGAATAGACGCTCACAGGGGACAGTAGTGCCGGTAGTCAGTAGTATTAGTTATTGTCTGTGACAGCTAGTGATGATTTCGGCGCGGTGGGATGAGAATTAATTAAAATATATCTTAATGATGATGTGATGTGGTGGTAAGCAAATTCTTTCTGGCATACACTGCACTTCGCTTTCTTGTTTATGCTTTCAATGGCTTACAGAAATGCGCTACTTAGGGCGGAAGACATTTTTCTGCTTTCATGTTCCAATAAAGTGTCACGCTTATATTACTAATATTCTGAAGCTGAAATATGATTGTGACTTTTTTGAAAAATGAAAATACATGTATAATTTACTTGAGAAAGTTTTTAAAAACAAACAAAAATAAACTAGGATACGTATTAAATAATACTGAAATCACTTTTGTTGCTATTAACTAGAAACATGTTCAAACAACTAACAACACGGCCGCTTACAACTAGATAGGCTCGGTGCTTGTGCATTGTACAAACAAGTTTAATGTTAGCGACTCACTTTGTTTTCATAGTTGAGTGCAAAATAATTGTGGTTGTAATTTATTGGTAAGAAAGTGTTGCTTGTCATAATATTTATTTGTTAGTAAATTAAATGGTAGTAACCTGCTACGTTAGTAATGCATGGTACTAAACAGTACAAAGGAAAGGAACCACATCAAGATCATCACCTCGGGTGCATTTTAATTGAAGATTAATTGGCCCAACTCAGTTAATCAGTTATTTGTATTAGTAGAGTTAATCGTTTAATTAACGCGATCATTGTGCAGCTCTAATATTTTTTATCATTTGCAGTTTTTTTTTTATGTTTAAGTTGATCTTACTACTGGATCACCTCAATACCAGGTTACCAGGATGTTTCAAGATTAAAAGCGACAAAACTTGATCCAAAATACATGTAAAATGACGTCATTAGTTGCGATCGTTGTTATAGTTGATATCGGCTATTGCATTCAAGTTGAAGCATTACGTGTCTCTATTCTGTCGGTCTCTCTGCAACCACGGACATCACAATCGCACTTTCGATTGAGCTGAGCATTTCAACCGTGATCCTGGCAGTCAGATCGTCTCATACATTGAAAACAGTTGCAAATGATAGAAAAATACTGATACTTTCTGGTAAAATCTACTAGAATTTGGTACAAGTTCACCTTTAATTGTTACTATTCCACTAGTCTGGTTCAACCCGTACTGGAGTCTCATGAAGATAATCAGTATGTTTCCACAATGCGGTTTGCATCAGTTCACATCTGTCTGTTTGCATCAATTCACATCTGTCTGTTTGCATCAGTTCGCATCTGTCTGTTTGCATCAGTTCACATCTGTCTGTTTGCATCGGTTCACATCTGTCTGTTTGCATCAGTTCATATCTGTCTGTTTGCATCAGTTCGCATCTGTCTGTTTGCATCAGTTCGCATCTGTCTGTTTGCATCAGTTCGCATCTGTCTGTTTGCATCAGTTCACATCTGTCTGTTTGCATCAGTTCACATCTGTCTGTTTGCATCAGTTCACATCTGTCTGTTTGCATCAGTTCGCATCTGTCTGTTTGCATCAGTTCGCATCTGTCTGTTTGCATCGGTTCGCATCTGTCTGTTTGCATCGGTTCACATCTGTCTGTTTGCATCGGTTCACATCTGTCTGTTTGCATCAGTTCACATCTGTTTGTTTGCATCAGTTCACATCTGTCTGTTTGCATCGGTTCACATCTGTCTGTTTGCATCAGTTCGCATCTGTCTGTTTGCATCAGTTCACATCTGTCTGTTTGCATCAGTTCACATCTGTCTGTTTGCATCAGTTCGCATCTGTCTGTTTGCATCAGTTCGCATCTGTCTGTTTGCATCAGTTCACATCTGTCTGTTTGCATCAGTTCACATCTGTCTGTTTGCATCAGTTCATATCTGTCTGTTTGCATCAGTTCACATCTGTCTGTTTGCATCAGTTCGCATCTGTCTGTTTGCATCGGTTCACATCTGTCTGTTTGCATCGGTTCACATCTGTCTGTTTGCATCGGTTCACATCTGTCTGTTTGCATCAGTTCACATCTGTCTGTTTGCATCAGTTCACATCTGTCTGTTTGCATCGGTTCACATCTGTCTGTTTGCATCGGTTCACATCTGTCTGTTTGCATCGGTTCACATCTGTTTGTTTGCATCAGTTCACATCTGTCTGTTTGCATCAGTTCACATCTGTCTGTTTGCATCAGTTCACATCTGTCTGTTTGCATCAGTTCACAAGATGGAAGCAGCAAAAATCGCAAGTTAAGCGAGCTTTGTTACTCACAGATTTCTACTGAACGTTTCTTGAGAAAGATGGACACGACGCTTGAGGATGATGCCTAAGGACGCGCCGTGCATGATATTCTATTTTAAACATTGTCCAGACTTCTGTCATTCTTATATTGATTGAAGCAGTTTTTAATGCGCCTCGCCATGACATCGGTCATAGGAATCTTTTTCTTTAAAGTGCCAAGGTTGATCCGGATCGTGCTTATGTCCATTCAAACGCTTATCGCACGGTAACTCAATGTGAGCACAACTCCAAACGCTTATCGCACGGTAACTCAATGTGAGCACAACTCCAAACACTTATCGCACAGTAACTCAATGTGAGCACAACTCCAAACGCTTATCGCACGGTAACTCAATGTGAGCACAACTCCAAATCCGCATCATCAATGTTGTGGAAACATAGTTAATAAATTTTGTAATTATATTATTCAGATGTATGATTATCTGAGTAGCCACATATGTTTCTTGTGGTGTATTCCTGTGATCTAACTACAGCAATCGCTCATGCTTCGGGGTTACATCGCAGGACTGTCCGCGAATACGAACTTCTGAGAAATGAAACTAGATTTTTTAAGTCTGAATCATGATATTAACACTTCAAAAAAATTAAACTGTTCTCTTAACTTTCACAATTACTATACATGTAAGTACGTGCACATGTACATTTACATGCAGCTTACTAGTGTGCTATACAGTTTATACTGAAATCTGTAAGAACTTGATTATAACTGGACAGAGAAGCATGACTAGGATGAGAATCAAAGACGTAAATTAAATGTTAAATATTTTTGAGCCAATCAGCATCAGGATTACAAAATGATGGAAAGCGCTGATTTTCTGAAGATGAAAAGCGAGGAATAGTCGAATTCCATTTAATAGTTAAAAAGTGGTCTAAAGCTATTCCTGTAAAAGATTCTATTTGTATCAATGACATCAACCAGCCCCTTGCTGGTCACTTATATCAATATACTCTGCTCCACATTGATATCTTAGCAACAATACTGACAGTGTATTACTATACCTATTCAAATGAAGCCTACTGCTGGTGTAGAGAACCATTCTGGAGCTGCTTAAGTGGCAATACAATATACTGTATTGCTGTACATTGCTGACACTTGAATTTATTCGTTTCAAAACAAGAGAGCAACTATGAATTTTAACCATAAGCTATCATTATTAAATGAAAATGAAGAAACTCTAGTGGCTGTAATAGTTAAAGACACACAGTAAGAATGATCGCTGTAATGCATGATCGGAAACATCATTGACTCCAAATAATATTTGGAGTCCAGAAGTACATCATGATTGTTTGAAGAACTTAGACTAGCATTTTGTAAACGATAACGCAATTATTTTTTAATTTTATTGCGTTACTTTTCAAAATCGTAGTTATTGTTTAGCCGTGGCCAAATGTGCATATACGGTTTAGCAAAAATGTACTATTAACAACATTCTTGACAATTGTTTTGCTTGACAGTTTTTAGAACAAAAAATTGTTTTTGTCTATTCAGGCAAACCTGCTGCCTGTTCAGGCAGCAGATTGTTTCTCTGAACAAGAATCTGTGGTTCAGGCAAAAACAACAGATTGTTTTTAACCTGAACATAACTCGACTGAACGTTTAAAAAAATGCTAGACAGTTTTACCCATAGATATATATACCTATAGGTATATATATATATATACATACATATATATATATACCATAGGTATATATATCTATGGTTTTACCCTACAGACAAATCTATGACTGCTTACGTATACAAATATTGAAAATGGATACATTAATAATTTGCAGGAGAATTCATGTCATGTTGTACAGAGTTTGTTTAGGAATTGAATAACAAGTGCTGACTATCATATCTAGTGTCAGCTCACTCTACCGTAATTCCTCATTGCATAAGGGCTGTTCTGTATCTCATGGTATATATACAGGTAGTCCTATTATAGCGCATATGGTAGTCCCAGAGTTGTTTTATCATGATTGTGCTTGCAGGCATTGAATATGCTTACATGGAAGCTCCTATGAACATGCAGGGAATAGTCATGGGACTATTTTGGTTCTGCGCTGGTATTGGCTACTTCATTGGGGTCGCGCTGCCCTATATATTCAGTGTAATCGGTGGCATCTGGAAAGACCCAGTATACATCAACTGCGATAAGCTTGATCTATTCTTTTATATTCTTGCTGTGGTACTGATTTTATTTTCGATCATCTTCGTCTTTATCTCTAAGAATACTGACCTTGGCCTGACCACCGAAATACATGTAGGACAACACCACCTGATCCCAGATAGTGTCACCACAACTCCTCAATTAGGGCGAAGAAATCCTGTCGAGGCCTTGAACCGGGTCGACTCAAATGGCGAGTCCTTAGCTACTTGATGCAGTCTCTCATGCAATATTATTTATTGCTAGGTTGAAGACTCAACTATTTGCTCAATGTTTCTGTGGCTCAATACAAATACAGGGAAGTCATCTTCTCCTGATTGTTTTTATTGTTGATTGATATTTTATAATGATCCATTTTATTATTTGGATATGTGGTCTGTTAAGTTTTATTATAGTTGTTTTATTAGGGATAATGATAATAAGTTATATTCTATGGAAACTCTATTACTGCTATAATACAAACATTAAGTGCAAAAAAAGTTATTATATTTAAGGAAACTATTATTATGATAGAATGAATTCTTAGGCAAATCATATATGGAATTAATATGTTAATAAATGTCAACAATTTGTTTTGTATGTCATTTCTTTGCAAATACCAACTTCAAAAAAGTGAAACGAACATGTGTATGTGTGTACAGAAAATATATTGCTCTCTATGGCGCGCATACCATATGCCTGTACACCATTTATGTGTACATCATATGCATGTAGCCTACACCATATGCATGTACACCTTTGCTAGTGCAAACCGTTAGTAAACTTTTCCCTCTTGACTGTAAGATGGTACTTGTTAGGGATATCCTAAACCTTAGTTTGACATGTTATTGTATGTCTTATCAGTCATAAAACATGGTGGAAGCATTCAACTGTTAAATGCTGCTAGGTTTCCCAAGCATGTACCCTGTGTATAATTGCATTTGTTTATAGCCTGTGAGACATATATGTGTCCTAATACCGCTCCTAAGTTTCTGCTATCACCCATAACCATGTGGCTATGGCCATTTCCGCAGTCAAATATTTGTGAGTCACACTTTGCTATTGCTTTGCCCATTTCATTGTGTAGATGAGGAAGTACTGTTAGACAGTTCATATCTCGCAAGCTAATCGTTGTGTTGCTGGGACTTTAGTTGAACTCCGGCATGTGAGCGGTTGTATTACTTACATTACACCGATGTCTATGATGAAATAGTTTTAATCTGGCGTGATATAGAGGACAGGTGCTCAGTCTAATTGGTGACATGTAAATAACTTTGGGTAATTTGAAGATATTTTAGAAGGCCTGTTGAAAGGAATCACACCGCTTCAGATTAAAGGTGAGTGTTGCCTCTTTCTTTTAAAAAAACTTTTGGAAGAACAGTTTTTTTTATGCAAAATATTTTGTTTAATACGTAGACTTTGTAAAAATATAAGCTTGGAATGCATACAATCACGAGTGAAGCTGATTTTCTCACAACGTTGGGGATACGTTCTCAACAAATAGTTTCTTAGTATATAATTATAACGCTATACATGTATATACATGTACGTACATGTATCAGCTCTGTCAGCTGATCATATTAAAGACCCCCACAAGCATATTCTGTTGCTGTCCTTCGGTATACTCTCCTTGATAATCTGACTGTCTATAGTATGTCACATTCTTTATGTACTTACAATCATAGCCTCTTTCTTATGATGACCTGACTGCAAGAAGTAAAAAACCTTGTAGCCATGTTTTGAAAACTTAAGCTAGCAAAAGTCTACTCACAATAGAATAGCTCAGGTTCCATTGATAGCTCTCTGGCAGCAAAAGAATATATGCTTGAACTATGCTTTGGTTGGATGTACTTGTCATATTTCAAATTTTGCGTTGTCCAAAATCTGCATAGGGAAAAATATGAACTTTCATAAAAAAAGTTTGTTTTGTGCAGTTACTGAAACAGCTTCCAAAATTGAAAGCAGCAGATTAGTTGGGAGTTTTTATAAGTCCGAAACTTGTAAAGCGCCTGATAGGATCAGCGCTCAGAACACCATTAAAGAGCAGCAGTTTAGGAAAATATGTCACTTATTTGTGTGCAATATTCACTACGGTTTGGTTAGCCAAATACTTGTTTGGTTGGATTCCCTACACCTGAGGTGGTATTTGTATAGGGCGCTAACTGAATGCCCTGAATGTATAGGGTGCTAACTGAATGCCCTGAATGTATAGGGTGCTAACTGAATGCCCTGAATGTATAGGGTGCTAACTGAATGCCCTGAATGTATAGGGTGCTAACTGAATGCCCTGAATGTATAGGGTGCTAACTGAATGAATAATAAAATAATTACCCAATGAATATGAGTAACTTACCTGGTAAGCTAGTAACTTAAGCTAGTAACTTAACTATAGTAAGGGTCGCGTAAGAGGCCAGCCTAATAAACCTCACGCGTAATGATCAAGCGCGCCAGTTAATAACCAGTAATAATTTCATAAGTGTCTGTTTTGTCTATATATAGTGAATATGTGCACTATTATTAATATTTATGGCCAGATAGACACATAGCTTAATGGGTTGGTTCGCCTGTCTGCAGACCCGGAGATAAGAGCTCAAACCCTCTGAAAAGGGGGTTTTCTTACCTGTACAGACAGACAAACACAGAAGTTTATATACATGTATATAAATGTGTGCAGTGTTCTATTTTTATTCTCACAAATTTCTAGTTGCAGAAAAATTAAAGTAGATTTTGCAATATTTGGGTTGCACACTGTCGCTATTGCATAGAATTATTATTACAGCATATCATTATATGGTATCATTATATTAGATGTCTTTGTTCATGTTTAATGTTTGTGAGCTATAATACTGGCATATTAGTAAAAGCTGAAGTTTTTATCCAACGCTTCTATTTTAGAAATATAGGCATCAAAAAATAAAAGTACAGATGTTGTAGAAGAATATAACTACTTGTAGCACAAGGAAAGCCTCAAATATATGGTTAATACACGGTTTATTAAAAGGTGGCTTCCGCATTTGACATTGTTTCCATACAAGAAAAAAAGAATGTATGTTACAATAGTTAAAATAATTCTAACATAAAATTTGACTAGAAATTCCTCTGTCATACAGCCCACGACCAAAGTGATGTTGGAAAAAAAGGGTACTGATAGTTGATAAATGCAATATTAGCAGTCAAATAGCACTGCAGTGCGATAGGATAACTGCAATGGTAGCTGTAATGTACTGGGTGTTATTATGTACAACAAACAGCAATAATGAAAGGAAAAGATTATATGTTTATATCTCTCCCCGCAATAGGAGAAATGCAATATTAGAAGTAAAATGCACTGATATTATTAGAATAACTAATATTATTAATATAGTAATACAGTAATAATAGAAAACCAATGCACAATTTTGTTTAAATTTCAAAACGTCATAGCTAACAATATCAAGAAGTTGTGATATTTACGTAGATTTTTAGAAAATCTATTTAACAAAACTATTTAGAAAAAATAATAACAGTAACATCTTGCCCAACATCGGTCACTATACACTTCGATCTTGTAAATTCGAATGATTATTCTTATAATTAAATCTTATAAAATCGAATAATTATTCTTACTGTATAATTAAACATTGTAATAATCTTATAAAAATCGTTCGGAAAAATGTCATCGTATTTCCTTTACTTTCACTGCTTTAGACATCAGTTGGAATACCAAAGTACTCATAAGTGTTCAAAATGTCAGTTACTTTGAAATCGGCAAAAAAGAAACGATTGCTTTTCAGTACTTCTACGTTAATTACAGAAACCTTTATCAATTGGACAATGTTATAGACTGGTAAAATGTGCACGTAAAAATAAAGACTTGGTAACATATTTAAATAGGTTTATATGTTTTGTATCGTTATTATACTTTATATACTTAAACGACTCCATTGAAAAATGGTTAAATTTGTTGATGAGATTTCGGTACAAGGGTTTGCTACGGCCGTTGATGTATAATTTTCGTTAGTTGTGTGCACATATGCATTTATCATAAATCTCCCAAACAATCGCTTCGCTCGCGTTTGGTCGTGGGAATATATATTGAGCTAATAAAGACGTCGTGCAAACACACAGAATCTTACAATGTAAAGGGTTTTCTATATAAAAGTTTAGAAATGATTCAATTGATTCTCAATTTTGATCAAGGAGAAAACACGAGGATAAAAAATCATCATGTTGATCCTATAGAAGTCTTCAACACCTGCAGAACACGATTTTATTATTGATTTTGCGGGTGAATTTTCCACTGCCATGGAGTTACGATTTAGTTGGTCATTTATATAGTGGACAAACTCTAAGCCTATGTTTAACATTAGGCAGAAAAAAATATTTTTCCACTCGGCTTTCTAAATCAAATTATATCGATAAAGTGAAATGACCAGATTTCACAGCCAGCCTACTTTTTGTCAATTGTTGGGCTGTTGTTAATTGATTGTATTTCCTTGTGTTCTTAATGGAAAATAATTTAGCAACGCTCGAGGGAACATTCATCATAACGATTTGATAAAATAATAATGTCCTTCGCATCCTTGTTATAAATTGACATGATACTCTTTCCTTGTTTGCTCTGTGTAATGGTCATTCAGTTTTGTCAGCTCGATGCCAACAGTGACTAGTTAAAACAGGGAAATAGTTAAGATAGTAAGATAGCTCCAGTGGCAGCATTGACTAGTTCCTAACAAATGGATAACAGTTACTGTTTGTTTCTTTAACAAAGCTTGTCTGATGCAATGAATAATGCAAAAGTCATGATAACAAAAATTTTAAAAGTTTGAGTTGCACATTTTTGAAAGGCATGCAACTCAACTCAAACTCAAAGCATGCCTTTGAAAGGCATGCAACTCAACTCAAACTCAAAGCATGCCTTTGAAAGGCAGCTGTAAACTTAAGTTTTTCAAGCAGAGCTAGTTCATTGTCTCTGCTACAGCCAATGACAGTACTCTGTGGTAGATCTCCGAAAGTCTGTAAATTTCACTTACATTTCAATGTTCTACCCAAATACCTAATGCAAACGACTTCAGTAGCAGCGAAATATGAAGAAGAAAACAGTGACATATACAAGTGCTTTGATCCTCAAGTCAAGTGCAAATTAGTGGACAAATCTGACAGGACAACTTTTTTCCATGTTTTTGCTTGTGACGGAAATTAAAAGTAGTAAGCTGTACTGATGAATAACTTTGCTATTGGGTTATCCTCTTGCAGAGACAAAAGATGGCTGCCTCTAGTGATCAACAACCTATCATTTATGATGTCACGTCAAGTCGATTCAGTCCAAGTAGAAGACGGCTGCTCGCATCTGCTGCTATTTTCACGTCTGTCTTCTTCGAGAGGATTGCCTATTTCAGTCTCATAACAAACATGATTCCTTTTCTAACATCTGCACCACTCTGCTGGTCAACAAAAGAAGCAACATTTACTGAGATCTTGTTCCTGGCATTCGCGTACAGCTCTGGCCTGTTTGGTGGTTGGTTATCGGATAGCTATCTTGGTCCGATTAAAACAATCCTCACTGGCTATTTTGTGTACTTCCTTGGATACATATTTCTTCCTTTTCTCACATACTTCTATCCAAAGCAGGACAGTGCCCTTACTGTCTCCTGCCAGTCTTGGAACAACAGCGATAGCCCACCTTTTTGCAGTAGCAGTGTAGATGACCAGCTGACCTGTGGATTAACACTATATATATCAATAATTCTTATCGCGATCAGCTCTGGTGTTGTCAGAACCAACATGGCCGCCTTTGGAGGAGATCAGGTAGAGTACATCAGGGCAGATTCAATATTAGCTGCCCGGATGGCTGATAAAACTGAGTCATTCTAAATGGCAACTTTGAATAGGTTGCCCACTGCCGATGAACTCACACTCTACCGATTCAACTATTTGGAGTTACACTATAAAGATCTTTCCAAGATTCGCGATGTACCTCTCAAAGCATATTTATTAAAGTAGACTCACTTTCCTATCAGGGTCACTTTTCAATTAATGCATAGTCAGCTAGCTGCGCTAATAAAGCCAGGGTGCCTGATATTTATTTTCGTGTTTTTATTCAGATCCATCAGCAGTAAGTATTGTTTGTTATGCGAAATAGTACTCTCACAGCAAATACCTTCGCACAAATTAAGTGGACACAAAATGGGGTCAAACGCATCTGATTTTATCGTTTCTAAGATTCGGAGTGGAAGCAACTCTGATCTCATTAGAAGCATGGAAATGCATTGTACATGTATGACTGCTCTGGGCTTCGCATCAATCACTTCAAAATGTAATGACTATCAGTAATACGATTCCTCCTAGCCTAAATTCCTAGCTTAAATTGCAGTTTTTTACAGGCTCAATCCGGTGGCTCCATCTTCACCCAAAGATTCTTCACAGCCTATTATTGGTGTAAGAACTTTGCCTCTCTCTTCTCTTTGATTGGAATAGCCATCATTCAGCAGAAAAGCTTTCTGATTGGCTACTCGGTAGCATCTAGCTGCCTCCTGATCAGCTTCATCGCTTTCCTTATAGGTGAGCCTTGTGTTTTGCCTTCATTAGTGTTGGTATCAGAGTTATCTGAATATGCTTTTTGTTAGCCTCTTTGGCTATTTGATTGCCATAACGGATTTATTTATGCCCTACAAAGCTTAGCGAAGGGTTGTCATCACTTGCTAACGACAAAGGCTCACATCTGCAAGTTCTACAGCTTTATATTACAAGGTCTTATTGAAATTGATTTAAAAATCACAATTGCTGTGGCTCATCTACTTGTTTTGTCGAGTCGCTGTGAAACCTATCGTTGATGCTTAGTCAAATGTGAACGTGTCATGTTTCCTCATGTGAGCTCGTCATGAACATGAGTTTGTGAGCTCTTGTCAGGACTCGATTGATACCGTATTAAGGCAACTCTACTTTCACAGCCTGTTTATTTTTATCGCGGAACATTTAAAAATTTTCAAGTCTAAATTAGGCTGTCTTAGTTTTAAAAACATGGTAACATAATCTCACCTGGTCAACGTAAATGATTGACATTCGTTTAAATTGGAAACGATTTCGATTGGCATACTTATACAGGATGGAAGCTATACACCCGTGTAACTGCAGGAGAAAAAAGCGTTATTATGTTTGTGTTTTCCATGATGAAGAATGCCTATGAAGTAAAGAACTCCGACTGCAGGTTAGAGTTGTCTTTCCTTATCTCAACTTCATGCCTGCAATACTCTTTCTTTTAAAAATTCTTGTGAGATGTGTGAACAGGTTTGCTGTAACCTAAAGAGCACTTTTTCAGTTGATAAATGATTCATCAGGTTGGGTAAGGTTTGTCATTGACCATCAATACATCCCGCGCATGTTTGTTAGGGGTAGGGTGGGGAGGTTGAACATAATTATTTTCCAGCAGTTTGATGGAACACCACTATGTTGTCTAGCGTGTTGGATTACTTTTTATTAAATTTTTTCATTATGCAATTTATACTCAAATTATATATGAACTCCTACGTTAATGTCATATCAGAAGCATAAGGAACTAGACCAGTATACCTCTTGCTTGTTAACCCTCGTCATGGCTGATGCTAGACACATCAATCAGAGATGCTTCAGTTCATTACACCTTCATTGCTGAAAACCTGGTGTAGACTCCTTTATGTCCTTTACCTTTGTAACTACCTCTACACTACTGATTGTACCGCATTATTAAATGCATCAACTTGTATTTGCTTACCGCTTGAACTATTAGCACGATACGATTAGTCATACCTGAGAGCACGGTATAATTAGTCATAACTGAGAGCACGGTGAGATTAGTCATTACTGAGAGCACGGTGCGATTAGTCATTACTGAGAACACAGTACGATTAGTCATAACTGAGAGCACGGTACGATTAGTCATAACCGAGGGCGTAAAGATACTTCTAATAGGCAAGGAAATATATTGCTTGAACTTACTCAGATGTTTTCTTATCTCCCTTCTGTTCCTCCACTTCATATTATCTATTCATTTATTATCCTTCTGATTAAATTTGGTTTGTCGTTAGACTGAGGACCACAGTCTATAATTTCTTAGACCATGCTAATAAGGAACATGAAGGAGGCAAGTTTAACATTCATGAAATAAATGATGTGAGGAAGTTGGGGAGAATCTGCAAGGTCTTTCTGTTGCTAATACCATACCAGATCTGCTACAGCCAGGTTAGTAACTAGCTTCTGATATCTAAATTTCTTAAGTCTGGTTTCCATATATGCCGCAAAGCACCGGCGACAACACTGCAGGCTATTAGCGGTGAAATGGGAACCTATGCGCCGGTTACCGCCGAGGACCGCCGGTAGTTGTAGTTGCCATCGGCAATGCAATAGTATAGCGCTGTTCAAATTTCGTGAAAGGCCGCAGGCAAAACCTTCCCGAAATGCGCTGTACAGTTGAAGGTCACCATTATAGAAACGGCATGGCGAGCGAACATTTTATTTGATTACGCAATTATGTTTAGCGATGCAGCCTATATGTGAACAGACTCCGCCGAGCCTAACATCGCAAGCGTTTTGCTGCGCAAGTTACCGCCGGAGTCTCGCAATCGATATGGGAACAAGGCTTTACTCTCCGAAGCAACTTTTCACAGTAATCATCAGATTAAGGGCAAGGTTGACATTAAAAAATGAGTTTAACCAGCCCTGCTCGAGATTAGAACAGTAGCATCTACTTTGTCCCACCTGTAAATTATAGATTATTTCAATCCAAAAATTATATGTTTGACTTCAAGGTCTTGCAGTCAATCCACAAATCCTTTCAAACTTCTCAAGTGTTGCTTAGAATTGCCTGCTGCCTAAAGCAACAAGACTATAAAGAACAGCTACACTGTATATGCTGGTGAGATAAATACATGCCTGTGAAGCCCTATAAGTAGACTTGTCTCAAACCAGTCTGCCTATCAGAAGGCTTGTTTCAAACAAGTCTGCCTATCAGCAGACTTGTCTCAAACCAGTGTGCCTATCAGCAGACTTGTTTCAAACCAGCCTGCCTATCACGAGACTTGTCTCAAACCAGTCTGCCTATCAGCAGACTTGTCTCAAACCAGTCTACCTATCAGCAGACTTGTCTCAAACCAGTCTACCTATTAGGTCATCCTGAACACTCAGCATGGCAGTGAGTAGCCTTGTATCATGCTTTCTCAGTTTTTTAACATTATTTGAGATTTATAAAACATCGCTAGTATCTTGCTATCGATATCTGAACTGGAGTCACTGAGGCAGAACTACTGGGGCTAATAAGCAACACATCACTATTTTTTCTTATCAGAAATTCTGGCGATGTGTTAGCATATCTGACACTACACATCCTTCAATTACTGATCATAAATCCTAACTTACAAACTGTGTAACGCATCAAAGTATTTAGCATCAAATACCGTAGATGCCATAAGACTGCTTCACATCAGGGAGTTGATACGGTAGAAAAGTGGTTACAAGCTGGTATCAACACCAGTCTGTCGCACGTACACATTTGATGAGACCCTGCTATATCCAACAATGTTACTGTTTTATCTTAGCAGTTTTGCCTTGCCTGTTTCCTTAGATACTTAGATAATTCTAGTAGCATCTCAGCTCACTTTTTGCATTTTGAATAACTACTAGAAATGATATCATTGCCATAATTTTTGGGTTGATTAAAAAAGTTTTGAGCATAATTATAACTTTATTATTCGGTATATAACTAATAAATGCATTATTGGACAGAGGTTATTTCTTTAATGCATTTAAAAATACATTGTCATGCATTCTCAGCTCATGTAGCCACCTCCACCTCAGTTCAAGTTCTCAGCTCATGTAGCCACCTCCACCTCAGTTCAAGTTCTCAGCTCATGTAGCCACCTCCACCTCAGTTCAAGTTCTCAGCTCATGTAGCCACCTCCACCTCAGTTCAAGTTCTCAGCTCATGTAGCCACCTCCACCTCAGTTCAAGTTCTCAGCTCATGTAGCCACCTCCACCTCAGTTCAAGTTCTCAGCTCATGTAGCCACCTCCACCTCAGTTCAAGTTCTCAGCTCATGTAGCCACCTCCACCTCAGTTCAAGTTCTCAGCTCATGTAGCCACCTCCACCTCAGTTCAAGTTCTCAGCTCATGTAGCCACCTCCACCTCAGTTCAAGTTCTCAGCTCATGTAGCCACCTCCACCTCAGTTCAAGTTCTCAGCTCATGTAGCCACCTCCACCTCAGTTCAAGTTCTCAGCTCATGTAGCCACCTCCACCTCAGTTCAAGTTCTCAGCTCATGTAGCCACCTCCACCTCAGTTCAAGTTCTCAGCTCATGTAGCCGCCTCCACCTCAGTTCAAGTTCTCAGCTCATGTAGCCACCTCCACCTCAGTTCAAGTTTTGTGTCAAACATCGGTGCCATCAGGAATCTTGTCAAATCACTAGTTCAAGTAGCTTTACTTTTGCATGTAGTGATTGGCATCAAACTTTGTTGCCTACAGATGGCATCCATTTTATCCAGCCATGCTCGCCAACTCTCAGAATACCAAATACTCTGTGGTGAATCAAAGGTTTAAGGGGCTCAACACTGTCTCTGTCAGACTCTACATTGTTTCCGTCAGACTATACATAGTCTCCCTCAGGCTCTACATTGTCTCCGTTGGACTCTACATTGTCTCCTTCAGGCTCTACATTGTCTCTGTCAGATTCAACATTGTCTTCGTCAGATTCTACATTATTTCCTTCAGATTCAACATTGTCTTCTTCAGGCTCTACATTGTCTCCTTCAGACTCTACATTGTCTCCTTCAGACTCTACATAGTCTCTGTCAGACTCTACATTGTCTCCTTCAGACTCTACATAGTCTCCGTCAGACTCTACATAGTCTCCGTCAGACTCTACATTGTCTCCGTCAGACTCTGCATTGTCTTCGTAAGACTCTACACTGTCTCCGTAAGACTCTAAATTGTCTTCATCAGACTCTACATTGTCTCCGTCAGACTTTATATTGTCTCCATCAGGCTCTACATAGTTTTCGTCAAACTCTTACATTGTTTCGCTCAGGCTCTACATAGTCTCTGTCAGACTCTACATTGTCTTACTCAGGCTTTACATACATTTACCTAAAACTTTTGCCTTAATAAAATATTTATTGTAAGTGTTTAGGTCAACTAGTAATTGCTTCAGTACTATTACTAAAATGCTGCTAGAAGTGTTCTGGTGAGTAAAGAGTTTATGGGTTAATGTGCTTGGGGTTGTCTTGCCATTAAAAAGCAATTTCAAGACTATTGCGTTGCTCAATGTAAAAAAGTCATAAATAAACAGAAATTCACAAAGTGGTATAGATTAAATGAGTGTTAAAAATAAGGATTTAGATAGCTGTTAAATTGCACAAAAGAGAAATTAAAACTCCAATACCGAGACTTGTCCGCCCTTTATTTACGAATGGTAACTTGAAAAAGAGAAAATAATTCTTAATCTTTAATTTTTCTGGTGCTAGTGGACAATCATTCATGACATACTTGTGACCTATTTATCAAATGTTGCAGAATTTGCTAAGCATTTGATGTACATTTGGTGAACAGATAGAAAATTTTCAATCGCAAGATTTTTGAAGAGAAGCATAAAAACTGCCACCTTCTTTCTGAATGCAGTACTCACTTCTATTTTTTCAGATGTTCTCTAGTGGCTTTCTTCTGCAAGGTCTGCATATGAGAACAGCGTTTGACACGCCTTCCGTGTGTAACTCAGAACATGTTAATAAATCCAGCAGCATGTGGTGCGGTCCTTACGCAGGAGAAATAGTTCCATTTGTGTCACAGGATAAAACAGCAACAACAGTAAGTGGCTGTATTGTATGTACATGTCTTAATACTGCTTATTGCAATAAAGTTTACCATAAAGACATATGCAGGTGTGAACAAGGTTGTACACAGATGTATGTTCAGGTATGTGTAAGTATCATTTCAGCGATACATCCTGACTTGAGCATGCACTTTGAATATGGGATGTAAGGGGTTGTGCTGGTGAGGTGTGTTTGATTTTAAGATCTCTGAGATGTGGTGTGTTTGCTGTAGCGTGATGTGTGTCTTGTGGTTTAATGTGCGTGTAATGTAAACGTAGTGTTTACGGTGTGATGCTTGTGATATATGTGATGAAGTATTAAGTGTGTGATGTGGCATGTGCGTGTTTGTGGAAAATACTGTCGTACATGCATAAATACCTGCATGCATATGTCTGTCTGTATTGTATGCATGCGTGTGCGCGTGGGTGTGCATGTGTGCAAGTGTATGCCTGTGTGCATGTATGTGTGTGCCTACATGCGCGCGTGTGTGCATGTGTTTTTGCGTGTATTTGTGTGCACATGTGTTTGCGCATGTGTGTACATGCGTGTGTGCGCGTGTGTGCATGCATGTTTGTGCACATGCGCGTGTGAGTGTGTGTATTGTATGCCTGTGTGTGTGCAAGTGTGTATCTACAAAAAGTAGTTATATTCTATATACTTGCACACTTGCAGTCGGCCAATAACAAAGTTAAATATTGTCATTACGGCTACATCTCTTTCAACTGTTAACCAAAAAGCAATTTATGTTTTACAGAATGTTCTCGTATCCCATTGGTTCTTTTTATCAAAGTACTTTATAAACATCCACCAGTGCTCCTCATTGCTCACCAATGCAATGATAGGTGCTTAGCTATAAAATGTAATTTGGCGATACATACTCACATATAATTATTAGATACCAGTGTGTACACTCTATGACTACATGTATTTCAATAGTTAGAAAATAACGCAGTTACATTTGGCATGATTTTTGGTTTGGTTTCAACCATACCTATTTGAATACTGAACAACAGCACCTTCATTATTGTCTTTTCAGCTGTGTTAAATGTAAAAAATAAAATCTGCTGTGGGTCTAAAATAATAATAAGTTCCTGTTTTCACTACATCGTCTCATATGATGTTACCTAGGCAGTCAGTAAAATACATAATTTGCAATATTTGAGCTCACCATCACGTATAAGAAAGACTAAATTTGTTTTTGGCATATGAAAAGCTTATAAAAATTTGGTGCCACACTGATCCGCTGTTAGATAACTAGTGATTTTACATAAGAACTGATCTGGGAACACAAGTTGCATCTGCTCACCCTACATTACTTGTGCTCACAGATACCTGCGGCGTCCTTGTGTGTCTGCAACAGCATCTTTATACTTGTCACTCTGCCCTTTATGGAGAAGTTCTACCAGTGCTTCGCTTATCGTCATCGACGAGTGACTGTCTGCTATCGCTTAACTATAGGGATGCTTCTGGCAGCGGCAGCTTTAATAACCGGAGGAGTTGTAGAAACATTTCGGCTTGATGACCTTGCTTGGCACCAAGAAAGCTGGCATCAGATAGGTAACCTTTGTCACCATCATTAAAATGCCTCAGCTCTTTTTAGATACACAGGAAGGCAGTTGACTGATGCCGAGCTAGTGGCTAAATTAAATCAGACAGCTTAGACATAGTCTCAGACTAATAAAGACACTCAAAGCACCAGTTATTGACAAAGCGGTCCCAGCTGTTTAAATATTTTGGCCAACAGCTTATATGCAAGTAGCCAACGCAATTATAATAATTGATAACACTGCATCCTCTAAAATGGTTGGTTATTTGGAACCTCATATTACCTAGAGTAAACATAATCTATGGTTCAGTTAGCACAGCAAAGGTTATACAGCTGCATTATTGAGACCCCCTTTGTTTAGTTTTAGTTATAAAACACATTATGATATGCTCTGCTCACTCCTTCACCTTTCACCTCTCCTCATCAGTGTCAGTCTTGCTCAAAACTGTCTTTATTCTTCTATTTTATTGTAAGTTTTTTGCTAGAATGTTTCCAGTTGAGTTAATCATGAGTTTGTGTTTTTTCATGTTTGTATTTGTTATATTTATAGGAAGCACACTGTTTAGCATAGCTCCATGCTTCCCCATTTATTGGCAAATTCCTCAGTATTGTTTACTTGGAGCCAGCGAAGTTTTCCTCATGTTGACAGGTAAGTGCTTGGTGCATTGATAGGATAAGACCAGACATCTAGTGAGTACTCATAAAAGACACACTTCATTTACAAATCAACAAACATGGTGCACATTGCTGTTACTTCAGATGAGAACTATAAAACTGACATTTAGTCTCTACAGAACTGGCATCTAGTCTCTACAGAACTGACATCTAGTCTCTCCAGAACTGACATCTAGTCTTTACAAAACAGACAACTAGTTCCTCCACAGCTGACATCTAGTCTTTACAGAGCTGACATTTAGTCTCTACAGAACTGACATTTAGTCTCTACAGAACTGACATCCAGTCTCTACAGAACTGACATCTAGTCTTTACAGAACTGACATCTAGTCTTTACAGAACTGGCATCTAGTCTTTACAAAACAGACATCTAGTCTCTACAGAACTGGCATCTATTCTTTACAGAACTGACATCTAGTCTCTACAGAACTGACATCTAGTCTTTACAGAACTGACATCTAGTCTCTACAGAACTGGCATCTAGTCTCTCAACAACTGACTTCTAGTCTCTACAGAACTGACATCTAGTCTCTACAGAACTGACATCTAGTCTCTCCAACACTGACATTTAGTCTCTACAGAACTGATATCTAGTCTCTACAGAACTGGCATCTAGTCTTTACAGAACTGACATCTAGTCTTTTCCCAACTGACATCTAGTCTCTCAACAACTGACATCTAGTCTCTACAGAACTGACATCTAGTCTCTACAGAACTGACATCTAGTTTCTCCAACACTGACATTTAGTCTCTACAGAACTGGCATCTAGTCTTTACAGAACTGACATCTAGTCTCTACAGAACTGACATCTAGTCTTTACAGAACTGATAACTAGTCTTTACAGAACTGACAGCTAGTCTCTCTTCAACTGACATCTAGTCTCTACAAAACTGACATCTAGTCTTTACAGAACTGGCAACTAGTCTCTACAGAACTGACATTTAGTCTCCACAGAACTGACATCTAGTCTCTCCACAACTGACATCTAGTCTTTACAGAACTGACATCTAGTCTTTACAGAACTGGCATCTAGTCTTTACAAAACAGACATCTAGTCTCTACAGAACTGGCATCTATTCTTTACAGAACTGGCATCTATTCTTTACAGAACTGACATCTAGTCTCTACAGAACTAACATCTAGTCTTTACAGAACTGACATCTAGTCTCTACAGAACTGGCATCTAGTCTCTCAACAACTGACATCTAGTCTCTACAGAACTGACATCTAGTCTCTACAGAACTGACATCTAGTCTCTCCAACACTGACATTTAGTCTCTACAGAACTGATATCTAGTCTCTACAGAACTGGCATCTAGTCTTTACAGAACTGACATCTAGTCTTTTCCCAACTGACATCTAGTCTCTCAACAACTGACATCTAGTCTCTACAGAACTGACATCTAGTCTCTACAGAACTGACATCTAGTTTCTCCAACACTGACATTTAGTCTCTACAGAACTGGCATCTAGTCTTTACAGAACTGACATCTAGTCTCTACAGAACTGACATCTAGTCTTTACAGAACTGATAACTAGTCTTTACAGAACTGACAGCTAGTCTCTCTTCAACTGACATCTAGTCTCTACAAAACTGACATCTAGTCTTTACAGAACTGGCAACTAGTCTCTACAGAACTGACATTTAGTCTCCACAGAACTGACATCTAGTCTCTCCACAACTGACATCTAGTCTTTACAGAACTGACATCTAGTCTTTACAGAACTGACATCTAATCTCTACAGAACTGACATCTAGTCTCTACAGAACTGACATCTAGCCTCTACAGGAGTGACATCTAGTCTCGACAGGAGTGAAACTTAATCAGTAAAAATCTACTAGAAAACATTTTTTCATCAAATATTTTGAACATTAGCTTCTTACAGTTTTGTCCCTCCAATAGTAGAATCATCAAGCCATGTGTGATATATAGTTTTTTTTAAGTGTGTTATACATAAGTTGTATAATTGTTTATTCCAAGGCTTGCTAGACCACACACTTGTAGCAAAACTTGCTAGACCACACACTTGTAGTAAGCCTTGCTAGACCACACACTCGTAGCAAGGATTGCTAGACCACACACTTGTAGCAATCTAAATAGCATGATACGGCAGCGTTACTTTGTCATATGCGGGTCTAAACTATTGCTTTCACAACAGAGCAACAATATGTAAGTTTACCCGTGCTGGAAATAAATTTAAAGAAAGGTCATATACTGAAAGGTATATTAATCTGTCACTTGAATAAAAACTACCGTGAGACTTGTATGAAAAATACAAATACATTTAATTGTGTCTAAAAACTATGCATGTATAATAAGAAATGTTCCAAATGTAGCTGTTTTCATAGATTCATTGCATAAAACTTCCGCTGTGCGCAGTTTAAAAATGGCGAGGAGAGTTGTCATCTCTTTTTTAACAACTAATCTGTAGCATGACTATAGTTTCGTGTAGCAAGCTTACCATATCTTCAAATAACTTTTTACTTATCATAGTTTGTTGAAATAGCACAAAGTTATTTGGCGAAAGTAGAGATATATTATTAGTAAAGTATTGACCATGAAGGCAAGTCTATTAGCATATGCTGATGATTACTGTATATGATTAGTGTGCAAACACAACAGCTAAACTAGCTGAGGACTGTGGGCTACTCAATGACCTGATAGAAACATTGAGGACAATTACATATCTTTGTACATTTTATGTAGCAGTGCTTGAGTATACATATATTGTACATAGCAGTGCATGAGTATACATATACATTATTGTATGTTGAAGGTTTTGAATATACATACACGTATATTGTATGTTGAAGGTTTTGAATATACATACACGTATATTGTATGTTGAAGGTTTTGAATATACATACACGTATATTGTATGTTGAAGGTTTTGAATATACATACACGTATATTGTATGTTGAAGGTTTTGAATATACATACACGTATATTGTATGTTGAAGGTTTTGAATATACATACACGTATATTGTATGTTGAATCTTCTGTATATATAAATCTCAAAGTCGGTCATTCGGTGTGCCTAGATATAGCGACTAAAATCTAGGAATAAAAGATTCCACTTGTCCTGGACTTGATCTCAGAACCTCCCATTCCCCAGGCGATATCTTTACCAATTGAGCTACGTGAAATGCAGTGATTCTTTAGGTGATATGAGTCGGTATGCTGACTAAAATACACTCTGGCATTGCACTCTGGATTACACGACGCTCTAAAGCTTGCTCTCATGGCTTTTATTAGTAAGTTTAACAATACAGGTAGTAGTATACTCAAATTAGTCATTAGCAATGTGCCAGGCTAACGGCAAGTGGCAGGCAACTACATTACTTGCCACTGTTTATAAGCTGTTTTTAATACACGCGCAACAACAGCCATTCGACTAGTATACATATATTGTATGTTGCAGGTCTAGAATACGCGTATATGGAGGCACCAAGAAACATGCAGAGTTTTGTAATGGGGCTCTTCTGGCTTTGCGTTGGATCAGGGTACTTTATTGGAGCGACTTTCCCTTACTTCCTTTGGCATTCCGGAAACAGTGACAATATGAACTGCATAAGTCTACACGTAGTTTTTTTTTGTCTCGCTATAGGTCTTGGAATATTCACTATTATTTTTATTTTAATAGGAGCATACACTACAATAGGTCTGGAAATCGTTTTAGAGACCGAACTTACCCAAACATCTCAACTAACATCTAGCTTTCCACCGACGCCGCAAGCTCAGCGAAGAAACATTTCTAACAATGAAAACTTGCTCTCTGATGATGATATAAGCTCTTAAATTTACAAGTTAAAAAAATTAATGCACTGCTTTGAGGATATGGTAGCCTAAAGCTTTATTCCATGCATACATGTTTGATTGGGAGCTGGTATAGCTATTTGCACTAGTAGTGATGAAACAAGCAAGTCTTTTGTGTTTGCAAGAGTATATCAAGTAGATCAGAAGGTAGTGAAACATTGCTTTTAATGGGCATTTTCGATTCCTCTATTTTTCTAAAATAATTTTAGGCAGCATGCTGACTAGTCTCAACAGTTTTTAATGATTAGGCAGCGACTCATATTACTGATTTTATTCCTGGTATAGGAGATAGGTAAGTGTCAGCAATGGTTTGCATATGTAACGATTCAATAGCCAACCGTGTCTCTCAGCTAGTGTTCTGAATGTCAGTCTATCTGGTACATCAAAAAGAGCAACTTGCAGTCACACCATTAAGTGTACAGAAGTGCATCTGCTGCTTTTAATGTTGATAAAAGATCAGTTAACACTCACTGACAGACTGAATAGTTGGTAATACATGCAATCGCTTTTCTGATTAAAATCCACTAACCTTCTGTACAAAGGGAAAACAACTTCAAATCTTTAATAGCAAAATACATAAAAAAAATTGATAAGAAATTGTTAACGTAAAATCTCAAAATATGAGGCATTTAATTGTCAAGCCAACAAATTATAAGAACTGTTTCCATTAATTCACACGGACTTAAAAAAGAATAATCATTGCTGTTTTTTAAAGTTAAAATCTCAAAGTAATTATACAAATAGGAAGTTGAGCTATCTAATAGATGCAACCGTTTTGTTTAAAACAAAGTAAGACTCACATGAATTCAGCAAAGACCGCAACCATATTCAATGAAAAACTTATTTCCTGTTTCTCCTAATGTAGTTAGCTAAGTAGAAATGAACATCATACGTTATTTGGCAAAACTAAACAAGAATAGGTGTGGGAACATAGAGGCATATGTTACTTGCTGTGAGAAGACAACTCATGCTATGGATTATTAATTACAACTGAGTATATTGACATGCCTAGCTTTGGTACCTCAATATTGCATGAAACTTGATGTGATGGTAAGCTACAACTGACACATATAACTGCTACAAATAACATTCACATTGTACTTAGAATATATTGAATATGGTCTGTAAAATGTATTGATCAATACTTGATCAGTATTTTATCAATACATTATTTCTCATAGATCGTATCAGCATTCCCATAAGATCATATTATTATCGTATCAGTACTATTTCTTATAGATAGCATCTAGCCTTGAATACAAGTAGAATGACAAGAGATATCAGCAGCACGCAAACTAGAGTATCATGGAATATCTTCAGCTCCAATGTGAGAAACTTATGCTAGAATAAACAAAGTATTCTTCAAAGTGTCAATAATCATCAATCTCTTGTTAAGGTTGTCTCACTCTCTATCTCTGAGACACATTGTTAAGGTTGTCCCACTCTCCATTTCTGAGACATCTTGTTAAGGTCGTCCCACTCTCCATTTCTGAGACACATTATTAAGGTCGTCTCACTCTCCATTTCTGAGACACATTGTTAAGGTTGTCTCACTCTCCATTTCTGAGACACATTGTTAAGGTTGTCTCACTCTCCATTTCTGAGACACCTGACTAGCTTTGCAGCACTCATCACACACACCTTTGGTTCGCAATGAGCAAGTGAATATCTTGTTAAAAAAACTAAAGAGATTGCAGATATCCCTGAAGTAATGAACCCATTATAATTATCCTCACCACCTAATAAATGCATTGACATGCTTCAAAGGATTAGGTACACAACCTGTAGGCACATGACTTATTCACACAACATATTATGATAGTTTTACGGCGTGTTTTTGTAACAAGATGCAATATTGTTGTCCAATACACTTATGAAATTGAGTTCCTTGTATGAGTTTCATGCATCTTCCATCAGCACAGAGAGCGTAATGCATTGCATGTGGCACACTAAGAACTTGTAGCTGCCATTTCAATAAAGCAGTTTTGATATTTTTATGTTGTGAAGTCAATTGTCTACTCTTCATTCAGCCGCTTGTCTAGATATGTCAGATCAAGAGACTTTCATATTTGAGCTATTAAAGATGAACTTGCACAGCATGTTTGTAGATTTTATCAGAAAGTATCGGTATTTATTAGAAAATATCAGTATTTATCAGAAAGTATCAGTATTTATCAGAAAGTATCAGTATTTATTAGAAAGTATCAGTATTTATTAGAAAGTATCAGTATTTATCAGAAAGTATCAGTATTTATCAGAAAGTATCAGTATTTATCAGAAAGTATCAGTATTTATCAGAAAGTATCAGTATTTATCAGAAAGTATCAGTATTTATCAGAAAGTATCAGTATTTATCAGAAAGTATCAGTATTTATCAGAAAGTATCAGTATTTATCAGAAAGTATCAGTATTTATCAGAAAGTATCAGTATTTATCAGAAAGTATCAGTATTTATTAGAAAATATTGGTATTTTTCTATTACATGTTTTCCAATTGTTGTCAATGTTTGAGGTGATCTGATTGCCAGGATATTTCAAGATTAAAATCGATAAAACTTGATCAGAATTAAAACACTCAGCACAATCAAACGTAAGATTATGGCATAATTCCAAAGAAACTGGTAGCATAGAGTCATGTAACGCTACAACTTGAACAGCCATAGCCAATATCAACCATCACAACAATAACAACTAGTCACATCATTTCACACTTATTTGTCTTCTGAGAGTTTTAATCGCAATCAAGTTTTATAGATGCTAATCTAAAACATTCTGACAGTCAGAACACCTCAAACATTAAAAACCATTGCAAATAATTGAAAAATACTGATACTTTTTGGTAAAATCTACTAAAAAAATTTGTCTAATTTCATCTTTATGAGACTTGGAATGAAAAGCTAAGGTTGATTGATGAAAGGCAACCAATGCTTCCTGGTATGTTGGCTTTACCTCTGACCAACACTTATTACTGTCTGCAGCCCTTTGGTACCTAATTTATCACATTATGCACAAGCTTTGAAGAACTGTCACATACCATTTACGATTTTGCCAAAACCATTCTTGTGGTCATTTTCTCAGTCGCTGACTGCTCATTTGGTGTAAAAAGGTATCAAATGCTTACCCTAACTTTACATTCACTGAGTGTCATTTATACTGTATATATTGCTTTCTATTGTCTTTGCTGCCCTCACATTTTATTCCTGCTTAACCATTGGAGTACAGAGAAGTTTGTCTGCACCATGCATAAAATTTTCTTATGTTTAAAGTCTGTTAAAAGCTTGTATGGTTTTTTTAAAAGTTTTGTATGGTGATACTGAAAGTTTTCTTTAGTCACAGCTGTCAGATGATGTTAATAAAAAGTAAAAATTGGAACTAATTTTTGGCTAGTTTGGTCGAATGGCACTTTCGTTACTGAAGGCCATTTTATTGTAACATATGTTAACTCGGAGAACTATAACTAAAATGATTACTTTAAATTGGGACATAACTTGATAACTTTGTTTCTTTTTTAAATCAGACACACTCAATATACTGCCAAATAATGATATCACTCCATCTGGGATACTACTAAACAAGCTTATCAGCGGAATCGAAGAGATCTGATATAGAAGATAACACAGCAGTCATGCACAGGACAAGGTTGAAGCAAGATTGGGTTGGAATAGAAGCCTGTTGAACATGTGATGGCTGTGAGTCAGAAGAGCGACTCATCTTTGCAAGAATAATATCTAATCACTACAGGAGTGACATCTAGTCTCTACAGGAGTGGCATCTCATCTTTATAAAACTGACACATACTCTTCATGAGATTGGAATATAGTTTTTACCAGAGAGCCATCTGGTGTATGCTCTTTGGAAATGACATCAAGTTCTCACTGGAGCGACAGTCACTTGCATTAAAGTGACAAATAGTGTTTGTGTGAGTGACTATTCAGGGCAGTAAGAGTGATAGTGACCTCTGGTGTCAGTTTAATTTCTACTTCAACATGAAGCGAGGAGACGGAGCCGTTAGTATTCTAAAGGCAGTAAATACTATAGTAACAGTGGAGCCAATGTTCTTCTTTTACTACTGCTCATTTGGACTAGGTCTGGTGGTTTGGCAGCAAACGCTCTATGTCAAGCTTTGCATTCAGAAAGGATTCAACATTAGCCGGTGTTCTAATGTTTCATGGGAAGAAACTCACGCCACCCTTCAACAAGAAACGTCATACTGGATGATTTACTCTAGCTTAGGCTCAATTCCTCCAGCAATCTGTTGCGTGACGATGCTCAGCGGTTACAGCAATCACCGTAGTCTGCGTTTACCCCTAGTACTTCCTCTAATTGGAGGACTGCTTACAGCTGTCTTGATTATACTACAAATTATTTTCATTGACTGGGACCCTTCTTTACTTCTTATCGCCCCTGTAGCTTGGGGTATAACAGGCTACTTTCCGACCATCAACATGGCAAGCATGACTTATCTAATTTGGGATCCTAACGCGAGCAACCTCGGTCTAAGATTTGCCGTACTTGAAGGGATGAACACTCTGTCAAACGCTGTTGGTACGTTTTTAGCTGGCCCTATTATAGATTCGTCTGAGAATGGCCTTGTTTATGCCTGGATTCTATATGGAGCTCTACAGCTAGTTGGGCTCGCTGACATTTTGTTTAGAGTCAAGAACATACATTCACCTCAACCAGCTGAATCGGAATCGGAATATAAAAGATGTTCCACTATTCGACATTGCTTCAATTACGATTCTTTCAAACGGTACTTTCAGACAGTTTTTCGAAAAAGGAGGAACTCCAAACGTCTGCACCTTCACATAGTGGTGATGAGTACTATGATAGCTTTCCTGTCATTAGCTGGAGTCACTGGTATCATATTCCTTTATCTAACAAAGCAGTACGGCAAGTCTAACACTGAGTACAGTATCTATCAAGGTGCCAACTGCCTGACAGCACTTCTTGGCAGCACTCTCTTTGTTCATATCTTCACGACTCATTATAAACTCAGTGACATCGGGTTCACAGTACTCGGTACTATCAGTGGAGCCATTTCTTACCTCCTTCTTGGCTACGCCGAATACGCAGCTTGCTATTGGTTGGCCGTTTTGTTCCGCTTATTTGTGCCTTACCCTTGGGTCGGGGGTCGACTTTACATTTCGCATACTTTGAATGAGGCAGAACAGGCATCAGGAATGGGATATTATGCCACTGTTCAGTGTGTCACCACCCTATTGGCCAGCCTCCTTTTCAACAGCACCTACCCACTCACGCTAAACCTTTGGCCTGGCCTCTGCTTCGCTATCGCTGCCTTCCTGTTGTTGTTGACTGTGCCCGCCCTCACATTCGTCCAATGGAATGATAACAGACTCGGACATTTTTCTATTAGAAATTAAATTCAATACCAGCATTCTTATCTGACATAAGAATTTTGCATATCTGGCTGTTCTCTTTACATCACTACAACTAGTGTTACTGGTAGTGCTAGTTGTGTAGAAAATGGCGGCATCGCTGACACGTATCAACACCAAATTGTAAACTATTAGTTCTTCTAAAACCTTGCCAGTTTGAGCCTATTTGTGCTTTTGTGCATTCATTGTGAGATTATATTTGTATTTTTCTAAAACACTATCGTTATATTAAATGATTTCCGTATGTTACAAGTTACAGGAAAGCCAACAGTCTCAACATATTTAGGCTCGGGAACACTTTTTGCATCGATATTCATCTCGCTGAATTATTACAGATGAAAAGAATTATATGCATAGAAATAATTTTGCCTAAAATGCGTTTGTTTAGTGAATAGCAATAAGGGTTGCTAGCCATGATCTTGTTTTAAATCTAGTTCACGCCAGTCACCGCTCATGCGTAGAAGCGTAATTATATAATTATACAAGCCAAATATTTTCATCCATAGCCTAGGTCTTTCACATGAGCAGCAGCCGATATCGACCAAGCTTAAAGCTTGAAGCTACAGTGTATGTTCTGGTAGACATGTGTTGGGACAATTGTGATAAAAACTAGAGGTAAGTGGAGAGTCGATAGCTAAGGTATATGAACTCAGGTAACTTACAGTAGGTTAACAGACATGCCATACTCATCTTTTTCCAACTAATCATAAGCTGGTCCGATGCATATATCATAGACATGCACTCATATCTAAACCTATAGAATTAAGGAAACTACCTAGTTATATACAAAGTAGCTTTTGAGCTAGATGTGCTTTACTTGCTGATACTACATGCATTGCAATGCATTCAGTACATGTGGCTTCATCCTATAATCATGATTACTGTATCTTAGTAGGACGAGCTAGCATTACATAGCAGTTGTCTGCTCCTGTAATAACTATCACTTGTATTGCATAAAAACCTGCATTAAAGTAAGTTTAATAAATGGCTTACTTAGTTTTAAATTTAGTGCGGCAGCTCTGATTTTAATTTGAGTTTTTTTAAAACTAGTAGAGCCTTTAGATGTTCTTGAGCTACATGATACCAGCAGAACACAATAGCTGCACTCAAGACCTCCTTGTTACCAGCAGAAACATCAGCCGCACTCAAGACCTCTTTGTTACCAACAGAAACATTAGCTGCTCTCTAGACCTCTTTGTTACCAACAGAAACATCAGCTGCACTCTAGACCTCTTTGTTACCAGCAGAACACTTCAGCTGCTCCTTCGAGCACCTTGATACTAACAAAACATGCCAGCTGCTCTCCAGTGGACCCTGTTGCCAGCAAAACACAATGGCTGCTAAATTTAATCCCCTGATAATGGCAGCCCTTTAGAGCCCCTGATTCCAGCAGAACATATCAGTTGCTTCCAGAGCTCTCTGATATCAACATCTATTGTTTCTTGATATTGTTTTATTAGAAGTGAACTCCTTCAACTAATCTCAATTGTCTTTTGCTGCTCTCTGCTCTTGTGTGATCGTAGATCTCTGCGTAATTTGATAATTGACAGCTACATGTATATGCAAGTGATACATGTTGACCCAATTTTTTTTAATTTTTTATTGGTTATATAACTACATCTGCTATTGAGAGTTTTCTTCTCATGTCCAAAGTTGGCTACTTTCATACTAGTCACACATTTCTATAGTTATAGCTATGTACATATATTCTAGTAGAAGATTTAACTAATGAGAAGATTAGTGAAACTTGTAAGCAGGGATAGACAATTCCATGTTATTGCTGAAGCTCTAAGCACTCTGGCAGACAGTAGCGGATTGGAAGGTTTAAGATTAGCAAAACTTGCTGTAGTTATGATGCTTCTAGTTTAGAGTCATTGTGAACTTGTTAGCAGGCTGTTAATAGCAAGATGGATAGACGCTTATAATTTGATTCTGTAGTCATGTATAAATGTGCAGCCTGTAGAAGATTTCTGAAGAGTAAACCATTTGATTAAATTGCCAATATTTTACGGTAGTTCTTTGGTTTTTCTTCAACCTAATGAAGCTTTTCCCATAAAATAATCACTTTTTTGTTAGGGTGTTGCTTCTGGATTAACTTTATTGCGCCTATACCTACACAGTATCTCAACAGGTAAAAGCTGTAAAAATGTGATTATTGGTGTCAGCCTCACATAGCAAAAGAAGAGGTGTGCACACAAAGCTAGTACGTAATCATTGTTAGATTCTTTGGTATGTGCAATAAATTGGCAAACGGACCAGATTTTAGTAGCGGAACTACTTAGCTATGAGTGTAAGAGAAATCACACAAATTATACAAGATGGTTACTGATTCATCTACGAGCTAAAAGATAGGAATCAACAACTTACTTGGGCTGGATAAATTCACGGTAGATATAAGTTATAATATAACTTTAACTATAACGTTAATGGAATTTAAAAAAACATCAGAAATCCACGAAGCGATAATTTGAAGAATTGAAACTTTCAATGAAGTATTGCTTTCACTGACAACATATAGGCCGAGCTACGGACTAACATTAAATAACTCCATTGAATTTCTGATGGCTATGCGCTTTATTGTTCCCATAAATGTCCCAGAATTTCACCTTGAAAATAGACCGTGATTATGGTCTTTTGAAAACCAGCCACGGGCATTTGTAGTAGCTTGTGCCTAATCGGTTGAATATCTTATTACATAGCTAGAAGCTTGGCTCTCATCGCTTAAGCCTGGGCAATGAAGCTGAAAACTATCTACGCTGAGGAGCGATCTGTTATTACACGTGTGGGAGCTGAGCACATGGTCAGGAGAGACGACCATACGCTCGAGGCACTGATAATTACTTTGAATATACACACAAAATCTCAAGGTAAGCCTTGCGCATAAGACATACTATAACTTCAGCTACAGTAACAGAGAGTACTTGATAGTCTAAAATTTTTGTATATGTTTGGTACTCGAGTTTTGGAAGCATGTCTATTTTTATTAAAAATTGCTGAATGCTGTTTGTTTAAAAACTAAATATTGATCAAATCATAGAGCCTACTGCAGTTTAGTGTAAAGCAAACAGCATGTGACTTTTTGCAGATGTCTATGCTGCCAATTGGAATAGAAATGAGCCAGGAGGAGAGGGAGCCCCTGATCTTCCGCAGTTTTCGAGACCAGAAGGATACAACTCCCGCCACAATTCGCTCAAGGGCCTGTTGGACCATCTACCTAGCAGTCACTCTCGAGCGCCTCGCCTGGTACAGCGTAATCGTGAATCTAGCAATGTTTCTCATCAAGTCGCCTCTCTGCTGGCCAAGTTATTTTGCCATGAGCACACAACTCGCGACGACTGGCGTCATGTACATAGTAGGACTCCTTGGTGGCTGGCTCTCCGATAGCTACTTCGGCCACTACTCCATGATAGTTACTGGCTACATAATCTATTTCCTTGGTTATACCCTCTTTTTCTCCGCCACTTTCTTCATTCCTCCATCCGATTCTTGGAGCTTCGAAGGAATGGTATGCAACAAGACCGACTCGGGTATCCTTATATCGAGCCCTGACATTAGGGATCGGACGATCTCCTCCATCATCTTCTCATCCCTTATGATTATTGGGCTGGGAGCCGGTTTAGTTCGCACCAACCTAATACCATTCGGAGGAGACCAGGTAGGTGATGTATACTAATTGAAGCCAGCCAGGGCAGTTTTTAAAGGTGATACAGACCGAACAGCACCACTGTGGGTTAGTTACAGTAAATTAATATAAGTTAGACCACAGTAGCAAAATTATTCATTGATATACCTATATGTAGTTCATTAATTTTGCTTGTAGAGTCTAGCTTAAACTATGTTAATATGACAGGCAGTTATTAGTAGCGGTCAACTGTCGGTATTATCCAGTCATCAGTCATTAGCCTATTTCATTCAAGTTTCTACTAAACAAAACAAAACTCTCTGGATTGACTTTCCTTTCTGTCAAAAATGTTCTTCATGAAAAGCTGTAATGATTCGAAGAGGGGCTATCACGTCGACTCATATATTTATGAGTTAGTTTAGTCGGAGTCTCATATGGCAATGAGACTCCGACTAAACTATAGGATGAGTTTGATTAAGCGACAAAGAGGCAATTTGAGCGCTCTTCTATCTTATAGATGAGAGCAGCGATTGTCTATTGATGCTCCCAAATAAAAATTTCATTTGTTAGAATATGGAAGTCAACAGATTCTTTAATAACCCACTTGTACTTAGAATTCCACCACCTACGCTAATTAGGGGCATCAGATAACATTTGGCGCACATGATTTCAAAGAACTTCAACGCCTCGAGGAAACTTTATCTCCGCGAGGTGCTTATAGCTTTTTGTCACGTCTAAATTCACAAGTACACACGCACACATACTCGTGCACACATACTCGCAATAATTATATTTCAAATGTTAATAGCGTGACACACATCTGCGCGTAGTCATTCAAGCATTGAAAATATAAAACATTATGCAAGCAAAATGCGTAAGAGGCGCTTGCAAGCTAGATTATTAATAGCTATTCTTAATCTGCAGGGTTGATGCACACCCTTCTTGCTCGACAGTGTGGTCAGCCGGTTATTCTATGCATTCTATTTCACGCAGTTATTTTTACATGTCACAAGCTATTACTAGGTTTTAGCTTGTTTATGCGAATGAAAAAGCACTCCTTTTGTTATGAAAGTTGTGCGTTGCATGTCGGTATGTCGTAGCTTGCTTTTATCGCTTCTTTATTTTTATTCTTTTTTTCAGTTACTGAAATCGAGTCTTTATATCGTGATTATACACTGAAATGACTTTCCCTGGTCAACCTTGCAAACTCGAGAGCTTCCTTTTTCACACTACTAGCTTTTTTGGCATGTGCTAGTTGGCTCTGTACTCCAGAAGCTAGGTTTATAAATTCTATTTACATTACATGCTCGGTAGAGGATGCCAATCTGCCCCCTCCCTAAATGTGATATAAGTGAAAATTTGTCTATCCATGCCGTTCTTACAATTCTTCAGTTCTTATTGAATGTCTTCCAGTTTTATCGCAACAATTATCATTTCCAACAATTCCATGTAGATGGTTTTTTGCCATGGTCAGCGCTAGTATAGTTTAATGTCCATAACTGAGTAATGGCTAATCTGTGACTCTCTCCAGGTCACTGCAACGAGCTCTGGAGTTATACAATACACAACTGATATCTATAATTGGTATCATTGTACTGTTAGTTTCAAGTCTGTATAATGTTTAGATCAGTAAGTGTTGCGTCAGCATCCACCAATGTACAGTCATTGCATTTGATGAAAATTGTCTTTTTAAAAAAATTTTGAAAAACAAATTACCATTTCCACCGGCTGAATGATGTTAGTGTTGAGTGTTGATAAAGGCTGAGGCAATGGCTGTAACGGCAACGCCATAGGCGTGTCAACCTTGGTACACGGGTACTGCATGCGTTGCGAAACGTGGTCGTCTCTCCGCCGCCTTTCGCAATGTACGCAGTACTCATGCCTTGGTAGCAGCAAGGCATGAAATTTTTTTATATTTTGTTCTCTCATTTCTTAATATTATGATTATTATTTCTTAAATGATTGGTCTCCATAGTTCTTTCCTGCTTTGCAATGCTGCAACTACTCCTGGAGAACTTGTAGATAAATTATTTAGAACTTCTATGAACAATATTTTTTTGATGCAATCAATCTTTTAAACTGAATCAATCTAATTTTTGCTTAAGTAATGTCAGTCTATGCTTTATTTCCATCGTTATTGTAATGTATCATTAAGCTATTTTCAGATAAACCGAATCCATTTTTGTTATAATTTGAATGTACAGTCGATAAACTATTTATGAAGATTTGAAGCCATGGCTTTTAATTCGCCATCAAATACATGCCCTTATCCGCTGGCAACAAACTGTATACCCTAACTCGTTATCTTGTACCCTTGTGTACTCTAGTCAAAAGAAAACTTGGAATCCCTGTGTATAGGGACTCGGCACATAGCCGACTGGTTGGAATATAACAGACACAGATCCTGAGTGGTAAAAACATTTGATTGGATTCGTTCATGGATCATCTCCTAATCGATTGAAGTTTCAGTGTCAATCCAATTACATTTAATTGAAAATGGCGCGTGAGAGGATAACTCAAGGTTGATAGATGCGCATAGGCTACAACAAAGATATACACAGGGTACATACTGGGTACACACTCTGTTCACTCACGATTCACGCCAGGTGCACACAGAGTACACGCAAAGTACACACAGAGTACACACAAAGAATCTGAAATCACTTTCAGGCTAAACTCAATCTATTGAGTATTGAGAGTAGCGAGGTTAGATGAGGTTTGTTAGTAAGACTTGATAGCAGGTTTAGCTAAGAATAAACATCCCACATTTTTACAGACATCGTTGCAAGGGTTCATTATAGAGATCAAATTACATAATTTGACTTGTAGTGGTTTGGTTTCGTCTGGATAGTTAGGTTTCATAACACTAAGCTCTATTAGTGATAGCAAAAACACGATGATATCATAGAGTTAATTTTATTCATGAGTGTAACTAAACTCTATATTAGATAATCAGTAGAGCTCTGATATTCCATAGAGTTAATTTTATTCATGAGCGTGACTAAACTCTGTATTAGATAATCAGTAGAGCTCTGCTATTCCACATTATTTTTGTAGATATTTGAGAATGGGAGTACGGAAACACGACTATTTTTTACCCGCTACTACTGGGCTATCAACTTGGGCTGCCTCTTCGCTGTCGGTGGCGTTTCTTTCATAGATCAATATTCATTTTTCTATGGCCATGGTTTAGCCTGGATAGCTCTGATTGCCAGCTTACTTTTCTTTGTAGCAGGTAAGTTTGTCTACTGGTCACCCATACTCAATTATCCTACAGATATGTGCATGGAGGGCAGACGGAGGCCTGACGGAGGCCTGTTCATAGTATGTAGGATAATGCATGTCAAAGTAAATTGGAACACAAGTTAAAATATTTAGGAGTGATCAAATGTCTTAGAACTTCAGAGTAAGTCTATGTAAGACATCGACATAGGAGTATGTATCTGAGTACACCTATGTAGTAGTGCCTATTAGAGTATATCTATGTAGAAGTAGATCTATGTAGAAATACAGCTATGTAGATGTACAATTACGTACATCTACAGTTACGTACATCTACGTTTCTGTAGATGTACATTTACATAGATGTACATTTACGTAGAAGTACATTTACGTAGATGTACATTTACGTAGATGTACATTTACGTAGATGTACATTTACGTAGATGTACATTAACAGAAGATGTACATTTACAGAAGATGTACATTTACAGAAGATGTACATTTACAGAAGATGTACATTTACAGAAGATGTACATTTACAGAAGATGTACATTCACCTAGATGTACATTTACCTAGATGTACATATACCTAAATAGGTAAATGTACATCTATGTAGATTTAGGTGGAAGTACATCTATGTGAAAGTAGATCTACGTATGTAAAGCCTCTCAACTAGAGTCTGACAGGTTGTGCAAGCTTGCAGTCACAGTGAATACATTTTACAGACATCACAGCAACTGAAGCCTTGAGGTTGTTTTTGCACTCATTTATTTACTGAACATGAAGTAGTTCTAATTGTGGCTGTCCAGACAAGTGTTGACATCAAGTTGTGTTCTGTAACTAAGACTTAAGATATATCATATAGCTATAATCTGCTGAAATTCAGTAATGCTAATTAAACTTACCACGAGGTCTGCCTGTAAGCGCTGATCACAGGATAGAGATAACCATGACCACCTGTCACATGAGCTTGGCATGGTTGATTAATGTCTATGTTCAAAAACACACTTAGTACTAGAATGTGTTATTATTTCTACAAACCATTTTATTATTTTTAACAGCGGGTAGTCTTTCCTACATGTAAACTAGCCATAGAGAAAGGTAGTGGTTTTGCTGTACAATTTTAAAGTATCAGTTTTTATATACTCTCCTTGATCTGCTGCGCTGCACTTGAGAAAGGTGATCTGGTTTTATAACTAAATACCATTGTAACGCATCTATCTCAACTGTCAAACCAGGTAATTGTACACCGTTGCTTTGTTGCAGTGTACTTAAAAGGCTTGGGTCTAGCTTTGCGTGGCTGTTTAAGCGCAGAGAGCAATACATAAATCTATGTTGTAAGCATTTTCAGCCGTTTTCTGTGTTTATTGCATGTATTCTTCAGTTTCTAAGATTTTTAAGAACGATCAAGAAACTGATTGCTGCAATAGTAATATTGTCGGGTTATGAAGGACGCCTGAAGAATGTAAACATAGCATGGAATGCCTAGTAGAGTTAGTAATAAATGAAGGCACTGACCAACAATGACCTGTGTATACTCCTTAAGATAATACGACTGGGATACAACAAGAAAAGACAATGAGATGATTATCACAATAAATATGTCATTATAGACTGTCAAATGTCACAAACTCGTAACCTCATAACTTATTGTTGCGCTGTATTAATCTCCATCAATATCTTCTTTGTAAATGTGATTGCCATGTAGGAGAGAAAAGTTCTCTTTTGAGCGGCCATAGGTGATCTACCTGACTGACATATAGCAGCCGCAAGTGTCGTTCTCATCATTCGCGACAATGATGGATTCGATAGAAAATTTTAAATCGCAAAACTCACTTAGCTTGCGGATTTATGCCGTTCATGATGCTGTTATTTTATGGATTGGCTCAAATTTGTGCACCATACATGTCATGGAAACATAGTGATTCAGTGGCTCTATAACAATAACTTATTCTGTAATTTTAGGTACCGGAATTTACAGAAGAAGACCAGCAGGCGCTGGCAATGTTATTACAAATGTCTTCAAGATTATCCAAAATGCAAAGATGGTCAAAGAAGAAAGCCCTGGGTACCTACTTTTTGTTTGTAACTTTTTATTTGGCAGTGTGAATTAACAAACTACCAGCATAAATGCTCAGTCCGACATATTTACTGGACACTTGAAACACAGTTTTGAGGCTAAATCATTATCCTAGATGTAAACCAGGTTTCAAGTCAATTGAATGTGTGTTGGAACCTGTAGCAACTGGTACGTGTGTAGGAACCTGTAGTACATGGTACAGTTGATGTAACTTCACAGCCAGTTGGCATGAAATAAATCAAGCTACACCAAAGTAACTTACATAGGTCTTGTCAAATCGCCAAGTAGTTGCTATCAAGTTAAAGTTAGCCAGTGTTCTTAGTTGCACCCAGAATACACTTGTGGAGACTCTTAACTAATAGAGCATAAATATGCACCTGTCCCCGCCTCCTGTCCCCGCCTCCTGTCCCCGCCTCCTGTCCCCGCCTCCTGTCCCCGCCTCCTGTCCCCGCCTCCTGTCCCCGCCTCCTGTCCCCGCCTCCTGTCCCCGCCTCCTGTCCCCGCCTCCTGTCCCCCCGCCTCCTGTCCCCCCGCCTCCTTTCCCCCCGCCTCCTGTCTCCCGCCTCCTGTCCCCCCGCCTCCTGTCCCCCCGCCTCCTGCCCCCGCCTCCTGCCCCCGCCTCCTGCCCCCGCCTCTTGCCCCCGCCTCTTGCCCCCGCCTCTTGCCCCCGCCTCTTGCCCCCGCCTCTTGCCCCCGCCTTCTGTCCCCGCCTCCTGTCCCCGCCTCCTGTCCCCGCCTCCTGTCCCCGCCTCCTGTCCCCGCCTCCTGTCCCCGCCTCCTGTCCCCGCCTCCTGTCCCCGCCTCCTGTCCCCGCCTCCTGTCCCCGCCTCCTGTATCCGCCTCCTGTATCCGCCTCTTGTATCCGCCTCTTGTATCCGCCTCTTGTATCCGCCTCTTGTATCCGCCTCTTGTATCCGCCTCTTGTATCCGCCTCTTGTATCCGCCTCTTGTATCCGCCTCTTGTATCCGCCTCTTGTATCCGCCTCTTGTATCCGCCTCTTGTATCCGCCTCTTGTATCCGCCTCTTGTATCCGCCTCTTGTATCCGCCTCTTGTATCCGCCTCTTGTATCCGCCTCTTGTATCCGCCTCCTGTCTCCGCCTTCTGTCTCCGCCTCCTGTCTCCGCCTTTTGATAGCTTGCTCAGTTTTGAAGGTTTCTAACCAACAATGTTCTCTCTTTACTCTGTCATTTTGTGTCAAGTTCAGTATATCTGATTTGTAACCATGGCACAATGTCAGATCTGTTTCGACAACTCTGCCAACAAAACGCAAAAAATTTTTATTGAGTGTTTTATACGTCTGAAAGGTATAACACACTACCATCTTTAATATTTAACTTCATTACCTACATTTCTCGTATGTTTACTTCTTATGAAATGCAAGTATAGCCTACGATAGTAATTAGCTTAAAAATTGGAGACATAAAACTTGAGCTTAACAAACTAATTGTAGAGAAACCAAAAACTGTATTTTTGGTTTATCTCATCTTGACAATTGCCTAGTACTTTTACTAGCACTACTGTTGCTACTACTGTTGCTACTACTGTTGCTACTACTGTTGCTACTACTGTTGCTACTACTGATGCAACTACTGTTGCTACTAGTGGTGCCTCTACTGTTGCCACTACTACCACTACTACACCTACTACTACTACTGTTGCTACTACTGTTGCTACTACTGTTGCCACTACTCCTACTCCTACTACTACTTTTACTACCAATATTACAACTACTATTACAATTACTATTACAATTACTATTACAACTACTATTACAACTATTATTACAACTATTATTACAACTATTATTACAACTATTATTACAACTATTATTACAACTACTAATACTGTTACTACTACTACTACTACTTCCACTACAGATGCTACTACTACTACTTGCTTTTGACAATATCGAAGCAAACGAATAGTTGCTTCGATATCAAAGTTTTTCGTCATTGAAGTTACTGCAACTATTGACAATTAGTTTTTATGATTTAATCTGAAGAAATATACAGCTGTCAGTGATTGTGATCCCATTTACTGTTTACAGCTTGGTATTAGACCACTTTCTAGACTATGCTAATATGGAGTATGAAGGAGGAGAGTTTAATGTCAACCAAATTACTGATGTGAGACAACTCGGGAAGGTGTTTCTAGTATTCCTGCTGACAGTTCCCTACTGGATATGTTATAGCCAGGTACTGTGCTATGTTATAGTCAGGTACTATGGTATGTTATAGTCAGGTACTATGAAATGTTATAGTCAGGTACTATGAAATGTTATAGTCAGGTACTATGAACTGTTATAGTCAGGTACTATGAAATGTTATAGTCAGGTACTAGGATATGTTATAGTCAGGTACTATGATATGTTATAGTCAGATACTATGATATGTTATAGTCAGATACTATGGTATGTTATAGTCAGGTATTATGGTATGTTATAGTTAGGTATTATGGTATGTTACAGTCAGGTGGTATGTTATATTGAGGTATTATGGTATGCTATAGTCGGGTATCATGTTACGTTATATTCAGGTACTATGGTATGTTATAGTCAGGTACTATGATATGTTATAGTCAGGTACTATGAAATGTTAGTCAGGTACTATGAAATGTTATAGTCAGGTACTATGAAATGTTATAGTCAGGTACTAGAATATGTTATAGTCAGGTACTAGGATATGTTATAGTCAGGTACTATGAAATGTTATAGTCAGGTACTAGGATATGTTATAGTCAGGTACTATGATATGTTATAGTCAGGCACTATATGTTATAGTCAGGTACTATGATATGTTATAGTCAGGTATTATGGTATTTTATAGTCAGGTATTATGGTATTTTATAGTCAGATATTATGGTATTTTATAGTCAGATACTATGGTATTTTATAGTCAGGTACTATGATATGTTAGTCAGGTACTATGATATGTTAGTCAGGTACTATGCTATGTGATAGTCAGGTACTATGCTATGTGATAGTCGGGTACTATGCTATGTGATAGTCGGGTACTATGCTATGTGATAGTCGGGTACTATGCTATGTGATAGTCGGATACTATGCTATGTGATAGTCGGATACTATGCTATGTGATAGTCGGGTACTATGCTATGTGATAGTCGGGTACTATGCTATGTGATAGTCGGATACTATGCTATGTGATAGTCGGATACTATGCTATGTGATAGTCGGGTACTATGCTATGTGATAGTCGGGTACTATGCTATGTGATAGTCGGGTACTATGCTATGTGATAGTCGGGTACTATGCTATGTGATAGTCGGGTACTATGCTATCTGATAGTCGGGTACTATGCTATGTGATAGTCGGGTACTATGCTATGTGATAGTCGGGTACTATGCTATGTGATAGTCGGGTACTATGCTATGTGATAGTCAGCTATGTATAAATTTGTAATTTTTTGTAGTGTAAACAACTCAATTTTTAAAAACATTCTGATAGCAAGGCAAATTTCAAATATTAGAAGATGCACTCCATTTTTGTTAGAGATTTCAAAATAAATGCTTGAACAAGCTTGTAAGAAAAAAATTTCAATTATCACAGGTGTTGACACGACCAAGGAAATATTCGACGCACGAGAAATTGCATGTTGGTATCATCATCAATGTCTTGCAATGTGTTATCTTGATTTTGCCATAATTATAGAACATGTAGGCAATTATGCCCGCTTCAACAACTTTTGGCAGCAGTTGAAAATCATCCATTTTACAAATGAAAAAAATTGAGTTTCTCAAAAAGTGTTTCTTACTCCTCAATCAAAGCTATAATTTGTCACTAAAAACCTGTTTACTTAGTAGTCTATAGCCTGTGCTACTAGGTTTGGTATTGATTGTTTGGACATTGTATATAATAGTGCTTCCTTGAATTAGGACTGCATTAGTTTATTCCTGCTAAATTTCCTGTATTGTACTCATAGCTGAAGGTTGATTGTTTAGTAACGGTCATAGAGGGCCTAGTAATTCTAAAGACCTTAAATAGATGACAAAATAATAAGTATTTAGGGGGTTGTTGTAGGAAGTGTTGACGGGTATCAGCCATGCTCATTGTCATTTCAGTCAATCTCTGCCAGGAATCACTATTGATTTAGGATTTTCTTACCACTCGCATCACCAGACCTTGTCTTGTTGCAGAAAAACGAGCTCAGAGAAATGGCATTCGAAGTTTCTGTGTTAACTCGCAACTTTCTAATGTACTATTGCACACAGCTGTACAGTACACATATTTTGATTAAAAGAATTAAGGGTTCCGATTTGTTCTCTAAACACATGAGAACACGGTGGGAGTTGTCCACACTCTACTCCCGTCTTCTCTGTCTTCTTTTGTTCCTTTGTCTTCCTTAGATGAAAGTGGAGTGTGGACACTTTTTTCAGAATTTTCAACTCAAAATTTCAGTGCAATTTGTTACCATTTGGCTCCTGCTATCTTCCACTGAATCACTTCTGGCTAATCATTGTCTCATGACAGCCTCACTGCCGGATGTTGTAGATGAATGGAAGTGTGTTTCTAATGCAAGGTCTTCATCTCCGAGTCTACCCTACTGACCATATGACCTGCCACAGTGAAAACAACTCCTGTTCACATCTGAGTGACCTTGTCACCAACAACATCTGTAAGGACTACTACATGTACGCAGCTGGAAGAGACTTTCGCATTAACAAAGTTACAGTAAGTTCGAGAAATTGTTTGTGAGCCGGTGTAGCGATAACAAGTTGAAGATGTATGATGTAGAACTCTATATGTAGTTGATCGGAGGTGAGTGAGTGTAGGGTAATAAGGGAAAGAGTGTTGGATTATGAGGACACAAGTGAATCAATATGATTATCCACTTCAAGCAACTCGACTAGAAGACAGATATTAGGTTTTCAAGAACTTGAGCCTGTGGTGAACTACTGAGAAAATATGTTAAAATAAGTCAATTACGCTTTGACTAAATTTGAAAACCTTTTTACTAAACATATTAGCATATAAATTGTGTTGTGAGTTTTGTACTGGTTCAATTATTTAGCGGTCAATTTTTACAATTGGTTGACGGGTATCCTGTTTATCTTCATTAGTTGCCCAACTTCAGTAATCAGTCACACTTTTGGTACATTGCCAATATCCTGTCACCCATACATGTACGTACTTATTAGTTGTACCTGTAAATCATTGTCAAACACTTGTTGTCAATTACAACTGTTGTATCCTGTCGAACTATGGCTATAACATATCATAGTATCTGACTATAACATATCATAGTATCTGACTATAACATATCATAGTACCTGACTATAACATATCATAGTACCTGACTATAACATATCATAGTACCTGAATATAACATATCATAGTACCTGACTATAACATATCGTAGTACCTGACTATAACATTTCATAGTACCTGACTATAACATATCATAGTATAGTGCTGACTATAACATATCATAGTATAGTGCTGACTATAACATATCATAGGATAGTGCTGACTATAACAAAAAGCATAACATATACCATAAAGTTCTGTTGTTTATAAAGGATATAAATAAATGTCAACAGCTGATGAATGGTCTGTGTAACGTCAATCACAGCGTTTCTATGCTTTGAGTAGGTTCAGAGTTGTCTGCTGCCAACAAATTGACCCTCTGCCGTTTCAATAATTTGAAGTTATACAATGCATTTAAATCTTTTTTGAATTTGTGATGAATTCTTTAAAACGAAACTTGCTAAAGTAGAATTAGTTTCGGATTACGGTCACTTTCACATTTATGCTGAGTCAACTAATTGCACTAAAAGAGTAATTATTAAGCCAACCTTGCATGAAGAACCAATCATTAAGCCAACCTTGCATGAAGAACCAATCATTAAGCCAACCTTGCATGAAGAACCAATCATTAAGCCAACCTTGCATGAAGAACCAATCATTAAGCCAACCTTGCATGAAGAACCAATCATTAAGCCAACCTTGCATGAAGAACCAATCATTAAGCCAACCTTGCATGAAGAACCAATCATTAAGCCAACCTTGCATGAAGAACCAATCATTAAGCCAACCTTGCATGAAGAACTAATCATTAAGCCAACCTTGCATGAAGAACCAATCATTAAGCCAACCTTGCATGAAGAACCAATCATTAAGCCAACCTTGCATGAAGAACCAATCATTAAGCCAACCTTGCATGAAGAACCAATCATTAAGCCAACCTTGCATGAAGAACCAATCATTAAGCCAACCTTGCATGAAGAACCAATCATTAAGCCAACCTTGCATGAAGAACCAATCATTAAGCCAACCTTGCATGAAGAACTAATCATTAAGCCAACCTTGCATGAAGAACCAATCATTAAGCCAACCTTGCATGAAGAACCAATCATTAAGCCAACCTTGCATGAAGAACTAATCATTAAGCCAACCTTGCATGAAGAACCAATCATTAAGCCAACCTTGCATGAAGAACCAATCATTAAGCCAACCTTGCATGAAGAACCAATCATTAAGCCAACCTTGCATGAAGAACCAATCATTAAGCCAACCTTGCATGAAGAACCAATCATTAAGCCAACCTTGCATGAAGAACTAATCATTAAGCCAACCTTGCATGAAGAACCAATCATTAAGCCAACCTTGCATGAAGAACCAATCATTAAGCCAACCTTGCATGAAGAACCAATCATTAAGCCAACCTTGCATGAAGAACCAATCATTAAGCCAACCTTGCATGAAGAACCAATCATTAAGCCAACCTTGCATGAAGAACCAATCATTAAGCCAACCTTGCATGAAGAACCAATCATTAAGCCAACCTTGCATGAAGAACTAATCATTAAGCCAACCTTGCATGAAGAACCAATCATTAAGCCAACCTTGCATGAAGAACCAATCATTAAGCCAACCTTGCATGAAGAACTAATCATTAAGCCAACCTTGCATGAAGAACCAATCATTAAGCCAACCTTGCATGAAGAACCAATCATTAAGCCAACCTTGCATGAAGAACCAATCATTAAGCCAACCTTGCATGAAGAACCAATCATTAAGCCAACCTTGCATGAAGAACCAATCATTGGCATGTAAATGGTCATGTAAAAGCAAATAGTCAAGCAGAAACAGTAGTGAGTAGCAGTAAAGCTTTTCGTAGCAGAGACTCACGTGGTTGTTGGCTGAAGTGTGCTGACACTTTTTACCTCCACTGGGGAGAGTTTGGCCCAGTGTTATTCCTTCGACTTCATCAACAGAGAGTGTTTCAATGATGGCGCAGTACTCTCACAGCAAATGCCATTGTACTAATTTAGTGAAGTAAAATGGCATGAAATGAGTTATGATTCTACCGTTTCTATGATTTGGAGTGGAAGCAACTCCGAACCCATTCGAAACACAGTGAATGTCTTTTGCTCTAAACATACTGCTGGTTTGAGTAAAGACTTCATATGATGACTGTAAGCCAATCATTCTCTCTCTTTTTCTTTTCTATCTCCCTCTTGGTTTCCAATGTCCCACAAGCCTTCTCCTATATCACAAAGATCGGTTTTGTTACATGTCTGTAGATTTCCGTGTTTTATAGAAAAATGCGTGTTGAATAGCCTGCTTGCTTTGAATCTCTTCTACAAACTGTCTGTCTAGTGGTTACACTTTGATAACCCTGACATTTAACAATACTAGTCCTATGCAAATACCACATAGAATAAGTCATTTCATTTTATCCCTACCTCTATTCAATAAAGCTCTTATAATATGTTATATGGTTACTTATGTATTAGACTATCATATTATATAGCTTTAGCCTGCTATCAACTGTTACAGGCTAAAGCTATAGCCTTTAACTAAAGAATTGAGTGTCTTGTCAGAAAAACCATCTGATCAGGAATACTTCTGCACTACATTAGCAACGTCAAATCTTATGAATGCAACTGATGGACTTTAGTCTAACAGATGTTGTTGATAGCTCTACCATTTGCTTAATAAAAACTTTTGTGTTATGAGCTGATTAGCAAACAAAAAATCACACTATCCCATAGACCTATTAACTTACTGTATAGTTATGCACTATCAGTCAGCATCTATGCACTATCATGTCTATGCGTCTATGCACTATCCTGTCTATGCGTCTATGCACTATCCAGTCAGCATCTTCAAGTTTCATAGCAACTCAATCATTGAACTTAGTATTTTCAATTATGATACTAGATTCCTGCAGATTGTTGAGTGCTTTACTTTACACAACCAGGTGTACTAAGACTAAATATTGTTTTTAATACTAACAATATGTCTCTTGTGTACTTTCAGGTGCCTGGCTCAACACTGAGCATCTTCAATAATATATTCATATTGGTGGCAGTGCCTTTCGTACAAAAGCTCTACGGCTTCCTGGCCTACAACAATATTAAAGTCTATACCTGGCGGCGAATGCTGGCTGGTATGCTATTAGCTGTGGCAGCACTTTTAGCTGCTGGCTTTCTAGAAACAGCTCGACTCTGGGATACATGCAATTGTGGCTTCACTCTTCAGAATATAGGTATTATTATAACCGCAGCGTATTAGCCTTTGCATTAAAAATGCTAAAATGAATTTAACATTTTTGATTTTGAATGACCCGAGTATCACTAAATATTAGCAAAAGCAGATCTACTTACTAAATGTTTTTGCATACTAAAGCAGATTTCCCATGACACTGCCTTATAACAATTGTTTTTTCAGATGGCAGAGTGTATCCTGCGTCACCAACTATCAGCATATGGTGGCAAGTACCTCAGTATATTTTAGTTGGAGCAAGTGAAACATTCATGATATTAACAGGTAAGTCATCAACTAGCAGTGAAAACTAGATATGACATGGAGAGTAATAATTTTAGCTATAAAAATCAGTGATTGTTGTCTGTTTGTTGTCTGTTTGTTGTCTAACCAGTTGAAGCAAAAAAGTTTTAGGAATAAAAAATGCACATCGTACCAGATTTGAATTCACAAAGATTGTAACAACGCGTTTACACGCACGCACCACGCACACACTCGCACACACACACACCTAACCACAAGGCTAAGCTGGGTCTTACCATTCATGGCTTTTTATCTACAGTATCTTTATCGCTAATTGGTAGGCACTTTTTATTATCAATTAATAATTACCTCTTGCGTATTGTTTTGCTTTTTGAAAATTTTTAGAAACCATTTCAAAAAATCATTACTTATTTTTTTAATTTGTAATTTTTAAATTTGGCGTTTCAATTTCAAATGTCCTATTACCAGCTCCAATTTCCGGTGTTTCCTTGTTGCGATCGCTAGGAATTTTTAAATATAAAACTTTTACGCATGGACTGTTGTACTATCTCAAGTAGGAATTGCATCTACATTCTCTCTCCGTTTGGTCAGACAGAGCATCGACAAAAAACAATCCGATATATCACTTTTACATTTGTACCGGTATCGAGAGGTACCAGTACCGTCATATTCAAAAGTTGGATGGGTAGCTTCGGTTACAACCGTAACCTTTTTACACACACATTTCTATGAAATCATTGTTATTATTAGCTCAACATATTCATGATTTTTATTTTGTTTTCCAAGTTCGTAATAATCGTAACAGTGTCAAATCGTTTTTCATTGTAATCATTGTAGCAAAACAGACCATCTATCCATTACATACTAATTGTCTCACATTTAATCACCTTTACAGTTGTTATATTTTTCTTTTTATTTATCTGAGCTGCACGCAACACTTTTTTCATGATATGAAGTTTAAAAGTTAGAATGGTAAATGTTGTATGTTAAATAAAATTAATTTTTTGTCAAATGATTTTTATTACCTGGGCAACGCCGGGCATTCACCTAGTTATGTATATATATATATATTTCAGCAGTTGTCGTACATCTATCCAGTTATAGCAATACAGTTTTATTAATGAAAATATGCTTCAGAGGATTCAAACTTGGACCCTCTGGGTCTGCAGACTGGTGATCTAACCTAATACACTATGCTGCTCTTGCCATACTGTGTATTAATAGGGCATATATTCATGCAGCGTTTGCAAAAATACTATTTGCCAGCTTGTCTTTACGGGTGGCGTCGTTACGCTACGCGATCAGTGATCGACGCTATAAATGATCAGTGATCGACGCTATAAATGATCAGTGATCGACGCTATAAATGATCAGTGATCGACGCTATAAATGATCAGTGATCGACGCTATAAATGATCAGTGATCGACGCTATAAATGATCAGTGATCGACGCTATAAATGATCAGTGATCGACGCTATAAATGATCGACGCTATAAATGATCGACGCTATAAATGATCGACGCTATAAATGATCGACGCTATAAATGATCGACGCTATAAATGATCGACGCTATAAATTATCGACGCTATAAATGATCGATGCTATAAATGATCACATGCAAGATCTATATATATATATATAGATTAGTGTATGACTACTACAGACACAGACATAGAGGATTTGACAGACCTATATCATACTTGTCGTCAAGTTTCGATCATTTATTATAAAGTTGTCTGCTTCAATATCTTTGTACAGCCATACAAGTTTTAGTCATTGTTCATAGTATTTAGTCTTACACTAATGCTGGTCTACATATAACATGAGTAAAAATTCTGCTTCACTCTTTTGTAGCCATGGAGTTTGCTTACGTCGAGGCCCCAAGAAACATGCAAGGCATAGTGATGGGTGCTCTCTGGTGTGCGGCTGGCCTCGGAGACTTCATAGGCTTGAGCCTGCCCTATGTATTCTACGCCTTAGACATTTGGGCTGATTTAACAAATATCAACTGTATGAGGCTAGACATCTCTTTATACATCCTCGCACTCTTTTTAATAATGTTTTCTATTTTGTTTGCATACATTGCAAAACAACATGATTTGAGTTTATCAAAAGTCATTATAGACCGACCTGAGAGACAGCGGTCTTTAGGAGAGATTTCTAGATACCGGTCTCTCGACAGCAGCAACTCTAATCCATATGACTATCTCGATGACTCTTATGACTATTCATACTCATACAAGGATAGACCAAGAGAGATGATGTAATTTCTATTGCTAGACATATTTGAGTTTGCTTTGTAGAGTTCAATAGAAAAATCGTGTACAGAAATATTTGATTTTTCTTTATTGTACATTTCAATCTCTCGCTATAATATTTAATGCAAAACAATGCAATGACAGATGTATGTTTTCAAAAGTGGTGATTCCTAAATTGTTTTATTTTCTATTTAGACACTCTTGTTAATACTGCTCTTTTGTCTATGGTATGGCTTATAAAAACAACACTGATCATCTTTTTCTTTTGGAGTTTTTACAGTTCAAAAAAACAGGCTAGTTGCAAACTGCACCTTGTTTTAAGCACAGACTTGCACTAATCAGCGTTTACTAGGCTGACTTTGAAAACGCCTAGCTGCAAATATTAGACATCAAATACAAGTAGAAATATATCTGCCTTGCGAGCATATCATTTACTGCTTTTACAGTGATGTTATTTTGTATTCTCTACATGTTTTTCAAAAAGACTAAATGTAAGAAGTGATCAAAGGTAGCTGGTGCTTCAATTAAAGATGACAATGTAGGTATAGGCAGCTCGTATTCATTTTTTTCTAGTTGTCAAGTTTTTATCAAACTGAGATAGCATTGTTGACTAATTTCTTGGATCTTCACAACCAAAACTTGCATCTCAAACCCGGATGACAACTGCAGTATGTACACTATTGGCCACTATTTATTAGTTTTTCTCTTTGGTGAACTGTGCCAGTTGCGCAAAATGGAAATTTAGCAGGAGTTGTCTTTTCATGGTCATAGATTACATACGAAAAGTCCAGTTTGAAACACTCTAAAGTTAGTCATAAGGACGACCTACCAATCATGTTCGAATGCTTTAGATATCATCAAGTTCATTTTGTCCATAGTTTTTTGCTCGCCCATAGGTGAAACTCGTTTTACATATACATGTACATGTATGAATTCGTTTTTATTTGTTTCACGCTAAACCCCTAAGTTCAGCAGTTTGAAAAAACTTTTTTTCAAAAGGTTCACAAGCTAACATCAAATAGAACTGCGCCTACGATTGAGTGGCTTGAGCAGCTATTCTATTACACAGCTTTATCATGGTAATTCGTCAGCTCTTGTTGAGGAATTTTATAATGCGTCGCGCATTTACGCTGCAGCGTCCGTTTTAATTAAATTAATATTCTAAACTGTTACAATACGATTATTGTTTACTATATGTGGTAAGTCCCTTTTATTTTTTTTTGAAAAAGTGATAAAATAACATTTCTTTTTAAACAGCCCAAGTCAGCTAATACTGCTTTCGAAGAGGCTTGGCCATAAAACGCTATTCTATAAGAAACTATTCGGCAGTCGCTCACCAAGTTTGGGTTTTATAAAATCATTTTGTTTGACGGTATATGCCTGCTGACGTATGTAATATGCAGCTTGTAATGTCGGCGTTTTCTAACGAAGTAAGGCTGCAAATACCGTTCCACAACATATCTGCGAGTTTGTTTAATATGCTTCAATATTGTGCTCATATAAACCGACTTTTTTGTTGTAGAACACTAATAACTGGTATTGTTTCGGTGCTTAAATATTTTGATCGATAAATGTATGCATGCTTACTGTCGTCACCATTTTCAATTTGTAGTCACTCTTATCCTACGTATATTTATGTCAGTTTATTTAAGGCCAACTATGAGGAAATTGGCATTTTATTCTCAGATATATTCGAGCAACTGAGTACTAATAATTCCGCAGATAAAATGTAGGACCTATTTAAAAGCACCACACTATTCCCTATGTCACAACATCAAACCCGAAAGGGAAACCTTGGATGTCTCTTTTACGCTTAATCAGAAAAAAAGACAGATTGTATAAAACAGCAAAGCAGTACTCATTAGTAGAAAATTCTAATAACTTGAAACACTTGAAAAACCAAGTGAGAAATGCAGTCAATGATGCTAAATCTAATTTCATCGAGTGTAATGTGATTCAAGAACTTGAAAAAGGTAATGGCAAGTCACTTTTAACTTCATAAATAGATCACAAGGCCAAGCAAACAATATTGGATGCCTAAGTAATACTCCTTCATAGAATACTGCCAATACTTTTGCAACTTATTGTTCATCAATGTTTAGTAAATTTATTAATCCTCTACCTAGTTTTGCTTTACCTATGCCTCGTTCGGAAAAAAATAGGAAAGATAATAATAACAGAGGTAGGAATCACCAACTGATGTCTAATGAGCTGATTAGCTCATTAGTCATTCGGAAGGCTCATGTCTCTGATAATATATTGCCATACTGTCTGAAAGCGTTCGGCAGGGAAATAAAAGATTTCATACCATGCCTTACACTTATAAGGCAAGCCTGTTTAGACCATGGATATGTTCCTGATGACCCGCGAACAGCTAATGTTGTTCCCATATTTAAGAGCGAGAAAAAAGATCTCAATAACTACAGACCTATTAGTCTCACTTCTGTTATATCAAAATTGATTGAGCATGTCATAGTTAGTTTTATCTGGCAACACTTAGACCATTTCAATCATATCAATAGTAGTCAACATGGTTTCCCCAGGCGTTATAGCATCACAGCTTCACTTCTTGATGTTTTTCACTATGCAACACAGGCTTTAGCCAAGGAAAAGGCGTCATTTCATTTTTTTCAGCTTTGTCAAGGCCTTTGATAAAATTCCTCATCATCTACTTGGTAAAATCAAGGCCTGTGGATTAGATGTTCATGTAGTGCAGTTGGTTGAGATGTGGTTGAGGAGTGGAACTTTGTTTGTTACTGTTAATGTCATGAGGTCAGGGTTCTTTGCTGTTCCCTTTGGAGTCACACAGGGATTGGGTTTGGGCCCCCTGTTGTTTTGGGTTTTTATGAACGACACAACCCTGGCTGTGAATTGTGCATTCTGCCGACTTTATGCAGATGACACACCTTATTAGGCGTGGATATCACAGAGTGTGGGGCTGCTGGTCTTCAATATAACTTAACAGCACTGTGTGACTGGTCTGTTTAATAGGGCATGACTTTTAACCCTGGTAAATGTGTTCATATGAAGGTTGGGAAGGCCGTTCTTAGTTTCACTTTAGAGCTAAGTAGCACTCCTATTCCACAAGGCAACAGTGTAAGATACTCAAGCCTTTTTATAAAAAATAATTTCAATTGGCATGAACACGTCAAAAGTTGCCAAGAAAGGTAACAAGACCCTGGGCTTAATAAATAAGATGTCTTTTAAACACTTCAACTGTCAGACCAAACTGATCACTTATAAAACAGTTGTGCGACCAATTCTTGAATACACCTGTCAGATGTGGTCGCCATATAATAAGTCCTTAATAGATATGCTAGAAACTTATCCAGATGCATGCCATTAGATGGATTTTTAGACTAGGGCAATCAGAAAGTGTCATTAACTGTATGAAAGAGCATGCTATAGATACCGTTAAGGCTCATCAACAGAAGTTAGATAAAAATTTATTGAAAATGTTGAATCTGGTCAATATGACATGGACATAAATGATTATCTCTCTTTTTAATAAATCATGTTCTACCCGAAAAAGTACTAATGCTCCTCATTTTCGCTCTTTTTTTTCTCCAATTCAAGTTCTCTTTTTGTTATAGAATCAGAGTTTTATTAAATAGACTGGCGCAAGCGTCATCATAGTAAATTGTGAATAATTCTTTGTTTCATTTTAGTGAGAAGAGAGATTCCAAAAAAGAAAACTAAATGTTTTTTATGTGATTTATTTATTTTTATTTTACTAAATATTCACGTAATGCCCATGGGCATAATGGATCATCCTGTGTATATATATTATATATATAGTTGTCATACTTCTCATACAATCGCAGAGTAGTGAAATTATGTTGGTTTATAAACCATTCTTATATAGTTACGGCAGTAAATTTTATGTTTTTAACCATCGCTTATGTCTTCTACTTTGTTAGAGGCTCGTCTATGGTGAAGTCACTGGTCGTTAGAGTGCTACAGCAAACTCGATTATCTCTAAAGCATGCAGCCCGCACTGCTTTCTCTAGCAAATACCTTTTAGTAACAAATCTTACCATATGCGCCACAATGTCTGGCTCAGCGGATGGATTTGTGCAGCGGCTGTGTAAAAACAAAGGTTGCCAAAAATCTATGTCAGGTGACGACGCTCAGATGTATGTATGTCTTTTTCCTCACTTTTGAACTAATACTACATTGGAAGCAGCGCGTTAAATATATATTCCATGTGTATGTATACATACATATATATATATATATATGTATGTATACATGTATATATAGAGATGTATATATAGATGTACTACTGAATACCTGGTTGCAAAGAAAATTTATTTTTACTCAACACACTACATTTATCATTATAACTTTTAAATGAAGGTGTTTTGTTTATATCTGTGTACTGTCTGTTATATCTGTGTTTATTTTTGCGTACTGTTGTGTTCTTACTGTAATGTTCTTTATTCCAGTACTGAGTTTACAATGAATTGGTAAGAGACATCCCAAGTATATATATGTATAAAGAGCTGTTATAGCAAAAGTATTATCCTGGAATTATATGTTAAGCAAGTAAAGGTAATCTGCAATTTTTCCATAAATAACCAGCTATCTATAATGACATAGCCAATATCATTTGCCATGTAATGCACTGGCTATTCATTGTAATGTCCCAACACGTACTGTGCTTGTTTCTGTGTAATTCATACTATACCGGCTGCAGTGCCTACTACGACTCTATACTGATTGCAATAGTCTTGTTGGCCATGTAAGTCTAAGCATTTTTCTTCAAGTATGGGCACATATTTTTCTTCCGGTATGGCTTAAAACATAAGGCTAGCGGCAGTGTTAAGCGTGAAGGCATGAAAGATTGGCATATGGAATAAGTATGTGCCCAATTTATTCCATAGTATAGCCAGTTTGACAGCATAGTGTATTGAATAAATGCCTGTCTGCAGAACTGTAGGTTTTGCGTTGAATCCTGTGCACAGTGGATTTTTACTTCCTAAAACTTTATTGCTACAACTGGACATGTGAACATACAGACAAACATTGAGATTTATTTATGTACTAGCGGAATGCCTGGCCTTGCACGGGTATTAAAAATAAGCTCATAAACAATGACGGGTAATGTAGTTGCTTGCCATTAGCCTGGCATGTTGCCAATGGCTAATTTGAGTAACTTACTAATAAGAGCTGTGAGAGCAAGCGCAAAATGATGTTGCACCGTAACACTGCGCGGTATGCGTGTTTTCATATACATAGCGACACATATCGCCCTATGTATCCATCAATTTTGCGTAGTTCAATGGTTTAGTATATCATCTGGGAAATTTTCTGCGATACGGATTCTTTATGCCAAGATTTTCATAGCTGTAGTTGGACAAACCAAATCACATGCACACACACAAATTTTGAGATTTATATATAGATATTGTCTACTAGGTGAATGCCCGGCGTTGCCCGGGTAATAAAAAAGTATTTGGACAGACAATTCATTGTTATTTAACATATACAACATTTACCATTCTAACTTCATATCATGAGAAAATTGTTTTTATGCAGTTCCAATGAATTTAGGAAAAAAATAAAACAACGGCAAAGGTTTTTATACTTTTTCAAACAGCTGTAATTTTTAAATTTCATATCATGAAATGTGAATTCATTAGCAAGTAATGGCTAAATAAAGTCTGTTTTGCTATGATTACATTGAAAAATTATTTGGTATATATTTATACGACTTTAGTTCGTTTCAATGTTGGCATCATAAGGCGAAAATGTCATACCTATAGAGTGGTATAAAAACCCATAGTAATTATCTAATGCAAACACCTCCTGGTAAAAATCATCAAAATCATCATCATCATTGAAAAATAATAACAAAACAATATGTAAACCTTAGTAACTATAGTTACCCACAATAACTTTTGTACATATTGTGGTTGTGATCTGGAAGAGAACGTAATATTACAATGTACTAAGCGTAGTATGTACCGTGGAGAGTTCTTACCGCCGAGACAGACAAGTAACATGAACGTTGAATTTAACATAAATGAATTTAGTTTACGAAACACAGACATTAAGCAAGTTTTAGTATGTATTTTAGTAAACTTTTCAATCTTTGAACTAAAATTTTATCAATTATTTGTTTGCGAATCCGCTTTTACAATAATGGATAATGCTGAACAAAAATAGCAAGCAATGTATACCTCTTTCTAGAATTGTGAAAGATATTTCGGAGAATAGCATATCGACATTTTTGTCATTTCATCGTAATCAGTACACCAATCGCCAAATTTTAATTTCGAGATAATTTGTTGATATCGTATAATGGGAAAACAAATTCGTCCTATTCGAAAAAGCATTGTGTTTCATAGAGTTGGACAAAAAATATTTTATAATTATAGGGGCATCGTAACCCATGGGCGCAGTGTACGTCATTTAGCGTGTGGAATTGAGAAAAGGCTATAAGGTATATGATAAGAGCTATAAAATTATAAGAACTGTAGCTTTGTGGTTAGATACGAGTATAAAACATTCCGGTTGCAATCTTTGTGAGTTTTTATAAAGCAAGAAGCAAGCTTTTCAATCAAAGATTTTAGTAGCTATAACTGGACAGACAGACATCTGAACAGACAGACGACGAAGACGAACATTGAGATTTATACATAACTAGCTGGACAACCCGGCGTTGCCCAAGTAATAAAAGTCTTTGGACAGAAAAGTTATTTGTATTTAACATAAAACAACATTTGCCATTCTTACTTTCAAACTACATATCATGAGAAAAGTGTTTTGTGTAATTGAAATAAATTAAGGGAGAAAATAAAAACAACTGTAGAGGTTTTTAAACTTTGTCAAACAACTTTTAAACTTCATAGCATGGTAAAAATGTTTCGTGCAGGGCAAATAAATTTTAAAAGTTAAAACGACTATAAAAAGGTGATGTAAATGTGAAATAATTAGCAAATAATATCTAAATTAAGTCGGTTTTGCACGATTACAATAAAAGATGATTCGGTAATGATACAATTAATACGAACTGAGCAAACAAAATAAAAATCCTGAATATGTAGAATTAATAATAACAATTCTTGAATAGAAGTGCGTGTCTATAAAAAAGGTTACTCTTCCACCAGAAGCTATCAGTCAAAACTTTGAATACAACGATACTGGTACCTCTCAATACCGGTACAAATGTAAAAATGAGATATCGTACTGTCTTTGTCTGACCGAACGGAGATATAATGTTGAGGCTCTTCCCACGGAGACAATATAATTGTCCGCGTGAGAAGAATTTGTCATGACCCTAGATATAGTAATTGAACCTTACGAAAAATATTTTTTAGCAGGGGTCGCAAAGCGTGGGCACATTGGTAAAATAATCAGCATGCGCTATAGCCGGAGCAACACACGCATACTCTGAGAAATTATACTTAATAGAAGACAGACTAGCTGGATGCCTTGTGTTGCACAAATAATAACAAACAGCCTATAAGCATTACCTTACCTACATTATCTTTACACTACCTGCAACTGTTTATAAACTTTATAAGCTGTTTTTTGCGGGCATTCATTTACTGAGGCCGTGAGGCCAGCTGGTAATCGTTAAATGTGATGTGATGTCGTTATGCGTATTTTAACCGATGTAATAAATATTTTCACTATTATTCATCGTCATGCTCAGTTAAAGGTGGAGTCTAATGGGTAAGCTCGCCGCCTCCAAAACTGGAGGTTCCGAGATCGAATCCTCTGTCAAGCGAATTTTTCATTCCTAAAGCTTTATCCGCTATAACTGTACATACACTCACATCTATCTACATATATATTTCTCAAAGTATGTCGTATGCGTATTCTAGGTTTGATTGTCCGGCTATAGCAATTATTTTAGCATTGCGCCTAAATGTTACAAACACCCGGTTAGGAAATTTCGATCTATGGCGTTATCATATTTGATATATCATAACTACACACTAATTGTTTTAGCAAAGCGACCACACGTTATGAAGCTGCAAGGAAGAAATATTTTGGGACGTATGTATATGCAGCCCGATGCTTCTTCGTCTTTGTTTCGTTAGGGCTAACTTTTTCAGCCTCACGATATCGACAATAATTTATCTACGAACTTAAGATTTGGCGAATTGTGTACTGATTAAATATGTTATTAAGAGATTAAGTTGCTCGCAATGGTGAGTTCAGCGTTATTCATTACGGTAAAATGGTTTCGCAAACATAAAATCATTTAATAATAAAATTTCAGCTAAATGACTTATTTATTTATACTATGCGCCCACAGGTCATTACGCCCCTATAAAACACAATGCTTTTCGCCAAACCGTATCAACAAACATTTCTCTCTCGAAATAAATATTTGGCGACTGTTGTAGTGCTTTTCATTTGGTCATAACGATTTTTGTTTTCGCACTTTGTATTAAGTGTATCATTACCAAATAATATGTTTCGTAGTTTACATACTTGCTATTTATTTCACATCTTCATTTAGTTTTCTACTTATTTGTTTCAGCTGCTCAGAATACTTTTTTTCTAGCTACAGTTTGTTTTTTAGATTCTGATTTGGTACCTGGCACTCCACAATCATTAAATAGGAATAAATATTTTGTTCGTTTAAACAATATTTTTACGTTATTTCTTTTAGTTCAAATTAAAACATCTTTGTTTGTATGTTCCTATCAGCGCTCGCTTTGTGTATTAGCTTTTACATCTTTTATTTTAAACCTAACCAATTAGTAATTCGTAATAAATTTCACATTTTACAACAAACATTTGGAAGATTACTGTAAGATTATCTGTAAGATTTACTGTAAAACCTATCGTGTTAGATTACAAGTATCAGTTATTCTTCACTCTCTTATATTTGCACAAATTTACATACTTTAAGAGATGTATATATAGATAGATAGATTTACATTCTCTTATTACATTTATAAACTTCGTAAACTCGTGAAGTTTATAATATAAGGCTTTAAAGCTTGTTGCAATATCTTTTTTATTTCAACTTGCATTTTTAAACATAGTTTCCAATCTTTATTATTAATATTAATTTTTCATTCAACCATTTTGGCAGACATTGTTTTAATAAAATTTCAACTAGAAAATACTACCATATTCTGTCATATTTTTTATCAATCTGTTAAATACATGTATTCTCAGAAGTTACACATTGTCTAATGCATCCAAAGAAAAGAACCTGTTCTGCACAAAATCATTTCCTCATGATATAAAGTTTTAAAGTTACACTTTTTTGTTTGACAAAGTTTGAAATTAATTAATTAATCTATTAATTTATTTCGACTACACAAAACACTTCCCTCATGATATGTAGTTTGAAAGTCAGAATGGCAAATGTTGTTATATGTTAAATACATATCAAATTTTCTGTGATATGACTTTTTTATTACCCGGTAGCACAGCTAGTATATATATAAATCTCAAAGTTTGTCATTCAGTTTGTCCAGCTATAATGATTAGTATTTAACAATGAAAAATCCGTATCACAACCGATTTGATCTTGGAACCTCCCATTCACCAGGCGATATGCTAACCCGTCGAGCTACGCGAGATGCAATGGATTCATTGGGTGATATGAGTCGTTATCTGGGTTAAAATACGCACAACGACTTAGCTTTACAACACAACCAGCATCACTAAAGCTTGCTTTCACTTTCACAGCTCTTGTTAGTAAGCTTAGCAACACGGATACTAGCTTACTAACAAATTAGCCAGACTGACTAATGGCAAACAACTACATTACCTGCCACTGTTTATAAGCTGTTTTTACTTTTTAATACCCGTGCAATGCCAGGGCCGGGTATTCGGCTAGTTTATATATATAGATAAAAGATATATATACATGTATTTACAGTATACATGTACACATAACATATATTATGTATAATATATATATGCGACCTCACCGAGATTGTACTGTATACGTAAATATATACCCTTTTCAAGGAAAGTATCTTTCTTTGAGCAAATTGTCACCTAGTAATGTTAGTGTATCACATTAATTGGATCAACGTCACAAAGTCTGGCCAACAAGATGATAAAGAGGACGCTACATACAATTTCTAACTGTGTAGCTGTTTCTAATTGTGTAGCAATTCTAATTGTGTATGATAAAATACTCGTTTTCACACTTTATTATGTAATAATTACGTATTATTTTTTACTTTTTCACACTAATATTAAGTTTGTTTGTAAGGATAATTGCAGTGCTTGCTCTACATGGTCCTTGGCTAATTTTAGAATTGGAACGTTTGATGGAAAACGTTTGTTTCGAATGTCCACAGTTGGAACAGTGACCGGATGCATGTCACACTATTGGTATCTCTTCCTGGATAGAAAATTTCCTGGCAACACCTTTAAGATTGTCGTCAAAAAAACTCTATTTGATCAGATATGCTTTGGCCCTGTTTACGTATTAGTATTTTTTCTTGTTCTAGGTTTATTAGAATGTGCACCATCTGAGAAAATTATATTTGAACTAAAGAAAAAGGGACCCGAGTTGGTACTAGTCGATTGGCTGGTTTACCCACCTGCTCAGTATATCAATTTTAGATTTTTGCCAACTAGATTCCGGATTCTTTATGACAACGCAATTGCCTTTTGTTTAGATCTGTACTATTCACATCTCAAGTATGAAAGATAGTTTCAATTGTGAGATATAGACAATCAAATGATTTTTTACTCAACTGCTTTATTTAATTAGCATATTTACCATGTTATACTGCAGTTGCAGCAATAAAATATGTATGCCAATTTTTTGAATAGACATTAGCGGCCTTCCATATAAAGATATTATGTAATAGGCAATTTCTCTCTATAAATCTTTTAGATGCAACCTTTATGTATTTGGCCAAATCTAAAATACATCTATCCTAAATTGTTCTAATTATGAATAGGTATGCCTCATTAGTTAATAATGCTATCTAGGGTTATGCACACATGCAAAGTAGGGAATGACTCATATTACACGTTGTGTTGAGAAGATTGCAGGTAGCAGCGGTAGCTTACATGTAAGGTCTGTAACTAGTTCAGCGAGCTAAGAACTCCGTCACTCCGATTTTACCAAAAGTTCGTTAAATCTGTTTGACTTTTATCACATTGTATCACATGAAAATTCATGTGCTATAAAAAAATGCAAACAACCCTTCGATTAGTCCGACTGTTCTGAACAGAGTCACAGATGAATTCTGAGAAAGTCGTTAAAATAATCATAACCAATCATTCTATCCACTCAGACTCTACAATATCCCAGCCATTTCTACCATGATATATCTAGTTGTTAGTGTTAAACACAACCTCCATGTGTTTGGCTGCCAAGGTAGAAGTGCTAAACCTACTTCTACATGACTCAATTGATGCGAAAGCTGAGAGGACTGCATGTATTCATCTAACCAGCTAATGATGAACATTGTCTAGTACAGAATATAAAAGTTAACAACAAAATAATATATGCAGTACATGTAGAAGGCTAACAGGACGTTTTTGCTAACAACTTAGAGCAGTTCAATTGGCACAGTCATACATCAAGCTAGTTTTGGAAGCTCTATTCATGTACATGGATCTTACTCAATCTCTTCCCGTTTTGAATTTATCGATGTCTATTGAGGTTCAACAAGGCTCATTGAGTGACCTTGATAGTGTAATCTTGTTTGCTAACACGCAGTCAGCATTGGCTTTATTGACAGAGCATGACATGTTGTTTGGTTCACCAACAATACTGATTTTGAGAAGGCAAATCCTCCCACTAAAACAATACACTATCAACCTGTTGGGTAGGAGGTAATCCTCAGTGTAGCTGGCCCTTTACTACAATGCCCATTTAAATTTCTTGATAAAATATCTGTCTTCTTGTCTGAGATAGACAACTAAGATAATTTGTGTAAATATAGAAGCCAAGCATTTGGTGCTTTACAAATGCAACAAAATAAACAAATGCAAGTCACATCATGATGTAACATTTATTATTTCTAACCGAACTGTCACAACACAATGCGAATATAAAAATATAAAATTTTATTATAATCGGGCTCGAACTCTAAAAAGTTGCAAATATTCCCAGCACAAATATGAATAAAAGCAAAATGAGAAATTAGCCAGGATCGGGTAGCTATACTGCCCCCTAATGCTCAGCCCATCTGTCACTCTATTCACAGTTTACAAGATGAAGTGATGGTCTGATTATGCACGATGCCTTTCACGATAAAAATGACAATTAAATTGCTTCATGACAATTACTACATAACTATTCAGATTTTATTAAAAGAAATGACCAAGCAGTACATAATGCGGGCGCAAGGAAGCTCATAGCAAATGCTCTGCTCAACATACCCACATGATAGTCAACAATCGAAAGTAGTCAACACAGACCAGTGCACAGGGCTTGCATTGATAGATGCGTAGTCAACTAGTGTACACACTTTCATATTAGCAGGCATAATACTCAAGTACCTGCCGGAGAAGAACCAAGTTGCAGGAAGCAGAAACCCACTCATGGATAAAATTAAAGCTATGATTTACATAAAATTTGTCAAATGAAAAATTTGCTAAAAAACAACGACGACGAGTTTTATCTTATGAAACAAGCTTTTGGTAACTAAATATAGCAAACTGTTTTTTTTCAAGATTTATAAGTTATTGGCAGTGACAACTTGCATACATTCTCAATATTCTTAATCTCTAATAGGGCCACAGTCGTTATCTCGCAGTCAACAACAATTACTTTATCATGCATCACAGCAAAATATCAAGTGAACGCCACTAGGAACCACTAGACTACGAGCAGCTAGTTTAACGATGAAAGGGAAGGCAAGCGCTTGTTGCCAGTGGAGCTACCAGAATAAGGACTGAATGCGCTAAGCTTTACATAAAGAAACACCGGGAGTGATGAACCAACTACGCTCCGAGTAGTTCACAACTACTGATGTGGTTGAAAGTTGGAGGTAGCTAGATGACTAGTGGATGAAGGCGATGTGATCATCGTCGTCTGCATGTTGGCGCCTCCCGGCAAGAACCTACCATTTGATGAATGATTGAAGTCTATTCGCTTGTAATCTGCAATGTAGAACCGAGTAGAATTTTTAATGAATACTTCTGATTGTGAATGTCGCTGAAATGAATATTGTGAAAGGCAAGCAATACCCACCAATGTATAAAGTAAACAAAGTTTTCCACTCACCTGATTGGCTACCCGAATTAGCATCCTGAGATATGAATTCTAGGCCAGCCGGTAGCTGAAACCTCATAGACGGGTCCGTAGATGCTTGCTGCTGTATCTGAGCTGCTAGCTCTAGGGCTTCTGCAAATATTTGCGACACTGAATAGGTTAGCTGCTCATGGCTAAACCTTGCGAGTATCGACGATACCTCACTTCTGACAGACTATGTAGTTGGTGACTCCGTCTCGCCAGCGATTCATTCAACTTAATTCTCAGTCATACTCGCATTCAGGTCCCACTTCACCCCTACTCATATCTTATTATTCCCAACCTAACCCATATATAAAGAGCATGTAAACATTAATTATACATGCATATTTAATCCTAGAGTTGTCATATCATTAATATGATGGGCACAATCCCAAAATGATAGTACATCTAAAATTATAAATTAAAAGCACATTTGGCAGTCCCTGCGCGCCATGAAAGATCATAAGTTATCACTATATGCATAATTAATTCTTCAAGTGATGAGGTGGCTGAGTGGTGTAGTAGTTGAAGCGCCGGACTGTAAAACAGAGGGTCTGAGTTCAATTTCTGTTCAAGGCAATTCGAGACAATTATACCTCGACATACGAATGTCCTCACATACAAAAAGTTGAGATATGAGGAAAATTCCGAGCATTATTTGCCTTGAGATACAAGTATACAAGAGTGTTCTCGATGCGACTTCTAGGTGGCCAAGTACGCGAGAGGTCGTTTATGAGAAAAGCATCGCTTAGTCTTTTTTCATTAGATTAAAGAAGATTTAGAAAGGCTGGCTAAAAGCGAAGAAAAAAGTGAGTTTGAAAACGAGGCAAAAAGAGCTAAGCCAGAAGAAGATAAAAAACCGAGAAAGATTTTGAATTATGTTGTGTAAGGTTAGAACTTATTTTTAAGCGAGTGCATGATAAGCTTGAGTTAAAGTTTGTTTTCTTATGAAGGGTGACAAGCATGTAGCGTGCCGAACGTGTTGCTGTCAAGTTTCTCTCACACCACCATTAGCCTCTACTGCTTGTCTTATAGGTAAGAAATCCTTACATTACTGTATAGAATAATGTTTCATTTTATTGCGGATCCTAAACACTAAATAGGTGTTTGTCACTTTGTGAGCATAGGTGGCGGATTGAAACAATTAAAAACATGTTTTCCCATCACAATATCTTTTTGAGTGTTTTTCCAGAAGATGGGAACGGATTAATTTGCATTTAGTCATTTTGTATAGGAAAACTTGATTTGAGATAAAAAAGGATTGACAGAGTATTGAAATTAAGCACGTATGTCAAGATATGATTGTATTAGGAGTTATCTGCTTCCATCTAGATATTTATCCAAACTTTGCTTTCAGCTAGATTTTAAATTACTTATAATTAGCTTCTGGTCTATATTTTATCCAGCAAAAATTTTTGGGAATCTGATTCTGCTTCTGAAACAAAAGATTTTATTCTATCCATGTATCGGTCAATGTATCGGTTCATCGACCAATTCCTTCAAACTCAACAAGAGATTTGTCCCTTTCTGACAGAAGATCTGCCTGCTTCCAACGAGATATGTCTACTACAGGCAATCCAGGTCAAAGGCCTGCATTGGCTTTACATGTAACAGCTAAAGCAACACATGTTTATCCAAGATATATAGGCTGGGTGCTGACAGCTATACATCCACACATCAAATGGGTACATATAGGGACTAAACATCGGGTTAGGTTTGACAACCATTCATGTGGTAGAGTAATACTCAGGGTAAAAATGAGGGGACTGACCTGGAGAAACTATGGATGGAGGCGAGCTCTGTGTTGGGACAGTTGCAGAATGATTAGTTGCAGATGCCACCATTTCCTCACTTCTTTGACCAACAATTGAATTGCATGACATCTGTTCGTCTGACTGCGATTTTGGCACAACGGTGCATGAAGTTGTCATAGCAGAAACCGTTTCACTGGCTTGCTCTATTAAACATCAACAACTCATTGACATGTTCAAATCATGAGATAAGCATTTCACACTTTTCATAACAAGTAAACATATGGAGAGTTCCTGAACGCAACAGTGATAAAATCTGGGCAAATAAACAAACAACACATATTAGCATTCATATACCTGATTGATAAGTGAATGGAACAGGTTCACTAATTCCGCCACAGGCTTTCACCACGACCTGCACAGCTATTGGTCCGTATTGCGTGTGGTGAGTGTATGCAGGAATTTTGCAGATAAAGTGGGTCTAAAATGTTAAGCAATTGGTTATTAGGATCAACTACCCAAGTACCATCCAACTACCCGAGTACCATCCAACTACCCGAGTACCATCCAACTACCCGAGTACCATCCAACTACCCGAGTACCATCCAACTACCCGAGTACCATCCAACTACCCAAGTACCATCCAACTACCCAAGTACCATCCAACTACCCGAGTACCATCCAATTACCCGAGTACCATCCAACTACCCAAGTACTATCCAGCTACCATCCAACTACCCAAGTACCATCCAACTACCCAAGTACCATCCAATTACCCAAGTACCATCCAACTACCCAAGTACTATCCAACTACCCAAGTACCATCCAATTACCCAAGTACCATCCAACTACCCAAGTACTATCCAACTACCCAAGTACTATCCAATTACCCAAGTACCATCCAATTACCCAAGTACCATCCAACTACCCAAGTACTATTCAACTACCCAAGTACCATCCAACTACCCAAGTACCATCCAACTACCCAAGTACCATCCAACTACCCAAGTACTATTCAACTACCCAAGTACCATCCAACTACCCGAGTACCATCCAACTACCCAAGTACCATCCAATTACCCAAGTACTATTCAACTACCCAAGTACCATCCAATTACCCAAGTACCATCCAACTACCCAAGTACTATTCAACTACCCAAGTACCATCCAATTACCCAAGTACCATCCAACTACCCGAGTACCATCCAACTACCCGAGTACCATCCAATTACCCAAGTACTATTCAACTACCCAAGTACCATCCAACTACCCAAGTACTATTCAACTACCCAAGTACCATCCAATTACCCAAGTACCATCCAACTACCCGAGTACTATTCAACTACCCAAGTACCATCCAATTACCCAAGTACCATCCAACTACCCGAGTACCATCCAACTACCCGAGTACCATCCAATTACCCAGTTCTTGGGAGGCAGCCTAAAAGGCCTCGGAATGCGACTAATGCCCCAAATGTGCTAGAGCATCATCCAGCGAAGCAACTTGGTGCAACTTGTTTACAGCTATATATCGATACTTTTATCGGGTAGTCCATAATCATGTTTATACAAGAGTATCTTACATATGGTGCCACAAAGAACAAATAACAAGGGTATTGTAATATGGTGTCATAAATGCAAAAGCAAAAACTCATACAAGGAAGACTTGAAACTACTAAGTTTACGGATACATCTTTCGACAAAAGATTAAGACTTAGCAATAGACAGTTCTTCTGCATAGCTAGATTATTCTATGTTTATTTTGTTACAGTTGAGCGTACATGTTTCCAGCCATTTCACTAATAGCATACAGCTAATACAAATAAAAAGTGGTTGTTTAAAATTTTCTCGAGCAAACAATTATTTTGGATAATGCTCTACTCGCCTAGACATCTGATGGGCTTTGATATAATATCATCATGCTGTCTTGTAATCTTAAGCATGTTTCATTGTTAGAAATGGACTATGGCTACCAAACCTCCTTGTTCTCATGACCCAACCACATGCAAGATGTAGAAATAAGGAGAACTCTATGGTAGAAATCCTAGTGTCTTACGCGGAACTTTCAACATGCAATAAAACTGGGTGACCAGACTTCTGGTCATGCAGTTATTATGTCACAGTTTATAATTGTCTGTTTGAAAGCCACGAGTGGTCAACACCAATATTTATTACTCCATGGTAATGCTGCTGTTGTAGACACACAAATCTACAGTATGTGACAAAATCTTGATGTCGACAAAGATATTGTTAATTGACATATCTCCAACATTTAGAGATCATTTTTAAAATCTGAAGCAAGTATGCTGACTATTGAATGGCTGCACAAAGGAACAGCTATTTTTAAAACAAGATTATTTTCAAGTCTGGAAAAAATGGTAAAAAACTTTACATTTTATAATATTACATAAATTATGTTTCAAGTATATAATTTTTTTCAATTATACATGGCCATATTAACGTAGCTTACCACAGACAACAGGTCAATCATTGGTCTAGTTGGCAAATTAGTTGTAATTACAACTGACTAGAAAGAATCTGGCCAATTACCAGATAAGCATTTGATATATATTTTTAAATTCAAATAAATGCAGAAAATGTTTTATCACTAAGTTATTAACATTGTGACAGAGGGAAATGGTCAGTTTTGCTCTTGAGGCACTTTCTAACAGTTATACATACATTAGGATACTTTTATTTTGGCCCCAGAGGTGCCTTGTGAAAAGTATCTATTGTTAGCAGGGTTACACGACGAGTGGGTGTCTATTGCTAGCAGGATTACACGAAGAGTGGGCGTCTATTGTAAGCAGTGTGGACATGATGAGTGGGCGTCTATTGTTAGCAGGGGTACACGATGAGTGGTCATATATTATTAGCAGGGATACAAGATGAGTGGTCGTCTATTGTTAGCAGGGAGTATACGATGAGTGGTCATCTATAATTGTTAGCAGGGGTACAAGATGAGTAGTCCTCTATTGTTAGCAGGAGTATACGAAGAGTGGTCATCTACACTAGGAGTAGTCGTCTATTGTAAGTAGGGTTACACTATGAGTGGTTGTCTATTGTTAACAGAGGTACATGACAGCGCAGTCTAGAAATATTAAATATGGACAAATATTTCACACCACATTTACTATGGCTGGTAGGTTCCCACCTACTAAAAATCTTCTGCAAATGTCATTTGGAATGTAATTGGAATTCAAATGCCATGCACACAACCCCTTTGTAGGCAATTCAGTAGTAGCCTTGACTAGACTTAAGCTTTCAGAAATATATCAATGCATAGGCAACATTTTGACATGTTCAAGCAAGTGAAAGAAGTGTAGAGATAGACAATCTTACGAGATGATTGTATTCCTGCTCAATTTCAGCCTCCTGCTCCCAGACGAAACTGTCGGGGTCATTGTCCTCTGGCTGTTGAAATTTGACTTTGAAACCTTTGTTAAAGTTTTTGCCAATGATGAAAAGATCCTGTCCACCGGATATAGGAGCACAGTCAAGTGACATGCGATTAATCTCCGGTTGACCCGCAGGTTGGGCTGCGTGTATGAAAACCAAATTTGTTACATAGCGAGCGAATGAAGTGCCCTTTTGTAGGCACTATATGATGCAAGTTTTAAAACGCTAGAAAGTCTATTAAAAATGTACAATACTCATTAAAAAAAATAAATGAGAGATTTTACAATGTTGTTCAATGCCATAGAATTGGGAGTTGTCTACCAACAAACTTCTGCCACCAGAGAGCTGTCACGCAAGCACGACAGGGGTGATGGACACATGACAGCTGACAGTTAGCGATATTTAGAAAGCTTTTCATACAAACAACATTTTCAACGCCATTATAGGTAACTCTTTCGTTACTACACTAAAATCGCTATTCTGACCAAATTACTTCAAACGGATTTTAGGAAATTCGATATACCACCAATATTTATGCAATATCTCAAGAACTAATGTAGATATTTTTTTACTGTAAAATGCATCTTATTCAGAACAAAATGCTCTACAAGAAAAGTATAAAACTGTTCAGTGAATCCGATTCTCACAAAATTTCTGATACTTCCTTTGCATTGAACGAATGTGGTGAATTTCTTATTGCCATGACGAGAGCGATCTGGTTTTCCGTTTTGAAAAATGATTAGAAATGGAATTGCTTAGCAAAAAGATTTTTGATTGGTTGCACTTGATTGGCAACAAGGTTGTTTTGTTGGAGACAAAATTAGATTGTTCTAGCTAATGTGTAGGCTTCGTAATGAAAAGAATAGTGAAACCCTATTGATAAGCCGATACATTGGTTTACAGTCTGTACTTCTATGACCGCGATAGCCGATACAATCGGCTTACGGTAGCGAAAGAATTGAAAGGCTTACAGAGCGGCTCTCATAGAGATGTAGTTTTACATTTACAGCCTTGACACATGCACACACCATATCTAACTGCTCTGCTGAGCTCTGTTATACATCATACGGTGAGAAACGATAAAGGACGGTGAGGGGACATGTCGAGAGGAGTGTTTTTAGTAACGGAAGCTACTTACTACAAGCAATAATATTGGATGCTGTCTGAAGAGTGATAAGTGTCCCATTTGCTTGACAGAGATTCACACGAAATATCAAACGACATTTTGTACTCTTTTTCTTGTGTTTCACCAGCCCAGTTCTCCTCTCGACATCTGTATTACGCAGCTTCAGGATTCCGATGCAGTCAATCCTGCAACCAATCGGCAAACGCATGCATACATGCTGAAAACAACATGTGCATCAGGGGGAGAAACAAGAGACATGTATGTGATGAAGACAGCATACTCATATCCCTCGACAGAACAGCATGAATGCAGCATATTACAAAAAATAGGAAGGGACTTCGCTGACAAGCAACTTGCAACACGAGTTCTTTGTAAATAGAGCTCCAAGCACCATTGTGCTTCGACACCTGTTACAGCAAGGAGTCAGATGATGATAACTCCAAAATAATAGAGCAAATTCTTAAAACGGACTCTTGTATTAGCTGCAGACGATGTGTTTATGTTATCACATGATTCCCTTTGGTCTATGTTACATGCTTGATAAATTAATAAGACGTTACATGGCAGTATCTAGAATAGAGTGTCGTAGAATCCTCCATGACTTATGAATGCTAATGAACATGAAGGGAAAGTTAATACATTCTCCTTGTTTAAAGCTTTAGACATGGAAATAACAAGGTCAATAAATATTTTCCACAGCGGTAATTGCCGCTGGGAAAATCCCGATAGAATCCGAGCAAGAAAAATGTAGTGGGAAAATTAAAATGGGTAAAATCTGGAAAATTTCAAAACATTTCTCATTCTGATTCTCACGCGCTGAATATCTTCACTTAAACCGTGAACTATTATATAATAATAAAATTGATATTTTAATTTATACAAAATGCACTTTGTAACCTTGATTGATGAAGTGGTGATACTACAAGCCATACAACATAGAATTTTGCTATTTGTTTTTTTACATTTAACGACACGCAATGGTTTATTGCTTAGAAGAGAGAGCACTATACAATAGTGCAATAAACAATGAAAGTATGAAATTGGCAACAAGAGAACAATGTTTCACTAAGTAGGTAGTCGATCTAGGTTGCACTATCCGTGCTATCTTACAGTAGATGCATGGTGCACAATGCCTGCTTTATACCATTATCTATTCCGAGTTAGTTACGGATTTTAGTCTGCACGGCGTTCATCTACTTCCAGACTGAGAGGCTGTCAACGCAACAAATGTTTAGCTCCTAAGCCCAAAATCAAAAGATAATTTTTATCCAACTCAAAAGTTTAGCTTGAATCATAAATTCTCAGTATGTAATATAAAGCCCACCATGCTGTGAAAGATTAATGTGATTTTAGCAGAAGGAAGAATTTTTGTTAACCGTAGCTTTTGCCAATTTTTCAGTAAATCCCAATTATTCTTGGTAAATACGTACTTGTTTTTCCAGGCTGTCCGGGAAATATTGAGTTTTCCTGGGAAAATTACAACCCTGAGGAATATGCATACAAGGCAATGCATACAAGTTAGGAACAATGCACACAGATCGTGGCACTGCATGCAACATTGGGACAGTGAATACGAGATTGGGGTAGTGCATATGCATACAGAAGACTGACAATCCTTTGAACTTATATCTAGAGAATGAATGCTTCTTGTCAAAAGAAGTAATGCCTGTTTTTTGCATTTGTTCACAATGGAAGGTGTCGAATTTGGAAGGCTATTACTCCGTGAAACAAAATCCATTAAAATGCTGGAGGATTATGCCCATCTATCATGATCGGTATGACAATTCTTTAGATTGCTTCTGTGCTACCGCTGTAGCTTATCATTGTGAAGTTATACTTTCATATTGAGCACTCTTTGTTATATTCAAGTGAATAATTTTTGAACAGTTTGTGGTATCTGCATTATAACATACATAATATGTATCGGTAGCGAGCCTATTTCCAGTACATATATTATATGTACTGGAAATAGGCTCGCTATCGATTGTCAATTGACCGAAAGTAAGAGTTGCCTCACCCTACAACTTAGTAACGTTTTAGTATTTCATATAAAGGTTTTTATTAGACCATTTTTATGAAACGATAGTGAAAGTAAGTTAGCTCGCATAAATAATTCACAGTTGTCTGTGTCCCATGTCCAGTACGTAGTATCGCAATAGGTAATCAAACCTACTATCAATACCAATATTACTTTGCGTAAGTACTACCTAAATCCAAAGTACTAACAATATTACTTTACGGACATACTGCCAAAAAATCACAGAACTAACGTTATTTTATCGCAGGGGGTACTACCTAAACCCACAGTATCAAAATTCTTCCTTTATGGAACACTGCTAGGTCTCCTTGGCTAATTATAGCATCAACAGTATTAAAGTATCTGAGATATATTGGATCAAAAGGTCATGAACGGAAATTATTGACTTTGCCAACATTTTTAATTCATGAGAGGATTTTTCAGTAAGCAAGAGCTGATCCAAGAGTTAATTCAAGAGCTGACACAACATAAACAAGAATGGTGGTATTTCACGTTCTACGGCGTGGGAGTACCGGCGTGGGAGTACCACTAAAATATATTGTCAATATGCTGCCATTAAACGGAAACACATTAGACCTGAGGCCATGACTTGTACGATCAATAGTGTCCTAGCACTAGTAGAGTCTCATGATCTGAACACATTCTGATCTACTTACGTTTGTTTATTTAGCTGATGTCAAATTCCACTATGACCAATTTAAATAACGTTAAATTCCACTTTGACGATTAATGAATATAATGGACAGAACATGCAGCGAACGTGTGATTGCTTCACAGAAGGAAACGAGAATGCTCCAACAGTAAAGGCACCGATCAGCTAGAGCGTGTACACCAACAATCGATCACATGTATAAGAAATCAATAAGATACTACCACAAAGGTGCCCATAGATTCATCGTTGGTTCTGTTCAGTTTTAACTTTTGTGACAAGAAGTCTGACCTTGGGGAATGTATGTATAGGTAGGATTACAGATTACTTTATAAAAAATGATTAGAATTTCCAAATGATGGCAGATTATCTAGGGTGCAAGAGAGAGGACTCTCCATTTTTACAGAATGCAATGGAGTTGCGTACTCCATTGCTTCCCAAATTCATAGGAATTTCTTACGATATAGCAGGTCATACTGGCATCACCAACTGATTCTACTGTTCAACTTTGAAGATGTAATTTCTATTTACAATACGAGATAATACATACAGTATATACATATAGTATATAATATTATAATATAATAAATATATATATAAATATATAGTAATTACATATAGTATTACAATATAATATATAATATTTATCATATTACCTAATACATGTATATTAATATATATTATATAACTAGGAGAATGCCCCGTGTTGCACAGATATTAAAAATCAGTTTATAAACAGTGACAGGTAATGTAGTTGCCTGCCACTTGCCATTAACATGGCACATTGCCAATGGCTAATTTGAGCGAGCTAGTAATTTAAACTCACTAATAAGAGCAAGCTTTAGTGACATTGTGCCGTAACATAATGCTATACGTATTTTAGCCTAAATAAACACTCATATCGCCTAATGAATCCATCAATCTCCAGTAGCTCAATTGGTAAGATATATGCCTGGTTTGAGGTTCAGAGATCAAATCCAGCATGAAACAGATATTTCATTCCTAAAGTTTAATAGCTATAGCCGAACAAACCGAAACATTTTTACAAACTTGAGATTTATATATGTATACATTTATAATATTATTATAATATAATTTTATAGCATATTTATAATAAATATAATAATAATTTTTATAAATCTTATAAATGTGGAAAGTGAGAAAGAAGTCTTTAAAGTTGAACGCAACAAAATTACTTCCCGCAGACCAGTGAGAAGATAACTAATAGACGTGTACCAGGCCCAATAAGATATCATAGCAGACTAGGGTATCCTGCTATCTTTAATAAGTTGTTAGACAATCCTAGGAGTTGCTACCCAAACCAGTTTAAACAAAAGCGTAACAGTAGTCAAGTCTAAGCATTTCACAAAATGTCTTTGGGGCAGATAACTTTACTTTTGTCAATAGCAATTTTTCTATGACATCATTTTCTGTTGTTTGCGTCTTTGAATAATGTTGTTTAAAAGAGTATGACAGTCACCTCGAAAGTAAATCTAATCACTAATATAATAATGAGAGTACTTTCATTGCACCAAATTCTTGAAAGAGTATTGCTGATACATGCAGACCTATTGTGTGACTGTCTATCAATAATATATCTAATATATCGCCATCGCATAGCATGGGAGTCAGTGAAGTTTAATATTGATTAACGGTTGACTTGCAACAAAATTTACATTACAGTTATTTGATATCAAAAGATTCACCATGTCTTACTCTGTTGTGTTGTAGATGCAAAATATGTGGAAAGGTGATTACAAGTTCGAACAGTTAATCGCAGCCACAGTAGTTTGGATACTCTTTCCAAAACGGCTCAAATGTGACGTAGCTGTGGTAGATGGTTTCTGTTTACACTTTCATGCAACCTCATTCGTCGAAATATTTTAACAAATATACTTCACGCATTCAATAAAACCATGCCTATTGTTCTTACGCGTCTGTTTTATCATCATTGTAATGCTGTCACTTTTAGCAGCGATATCTTATAACTTACCGTAAAAATTCATTTAATTTTTTAACCTTAGCTCGAAGGAGTACTATCATTGTCTGATAATCACGACGAGCCTGTTGGTCACCTGTGATACTCGAAAAGTGCTGCAGAAAATATTTGCGAAGTACTGGGTCACATGATCAGATTACGACTTGCCAATTAGACCAAGCCGAAACAAAACTGTAAAGTAGCGAGCATCTATATTTGATACAGGGTCTTCGGTAAAACCCGAAGTGTTTGTCATAAACTAGTGTTACGATAGGTTTTATATTGAGCTTTTTATTGGCCTTTCAACTCACGTGAGAACATCACGTGACAAGACAATAACCAAACTGTAAAGACAACGTCAGAGAAATAAACAGATTCCAATCTACGGCGGCTTTTCATTTTTGAGCTTTTAAGAGCTTGTAATCACATTTCCACATATTTGGCACCCACAACACAACAGAGTAAGACATGGTGAATCTTTAGATACCAAATAACTGTAATGCGAATTTTGTTGCAAGTCAACCTTTAAGTTTTTCATCTTCCCATCTACCTTATTGAACTATGATAACAACATTGCAAATAAAACTTTTCAATTTTAGCTGCAGTAAAAACATGAAAACAGTCTAATTGAATAACTGTTCGCTATTTGAACAGATATAAAGTATTGGGTACTTCCAAGTGAAACTAAAGCCTGGTTTCCATATGACAGCGCAATGATCGCGCAAGGCCCAGTGATCGTGCGCAATGCATTTCTTGGGCCGCGAGGCAGTGTTTCCATATCGCGCGTAAGCTCTATGCTTGCTTTGGACAGGGTGGATATTTTCCTTACTTTTTCGTAGGAGAGACATAATTCTTCGGAAAAACAGACCTCCGTTGCGAAATTACGCTGTCATATAAAAATCAGGCTTACTCTTTCGTACGGGAGACCGATTTCTTCGGAACAAAGCCCTTCGCTGGAATTGTGGGATAGGTTGAAAAGGTCTAGCGGTGTATTGTGGGATACATAATCGCACGCACCCATCGCAAAGATCCATTCTGTTGGATACTTGCGATCAGCGTACGCACGTCGCGCGACCGTCGTGCGTTGACATTTCCATATCACAACTGGCCTACGCACGACGTCGTGCGCCTTGTTGCGCGCCTTGCGCTGTCATATGGAAACCAGGCTATAATTTAGCAGTTAACTCAAGCCGTTGGCATTTCAGCATTCCATCATGCAAAAGAGGCAAGTCTACAAAAGGATTCAGCGTGAAATCAAGCATGAAGAAGTTTTTGCTGTATAAAGTTGTTAGAACTCCTGCGCCATACATTTAGGACAGTGATTACTATTATGTGTCGTTTCGACCAACTTGGTTATGACACGCAAACACCGGAGTTTGATAACAACACAGTAATACTGGCTGACTTAGCTACCCTGATATTGTAGACACTGGTAGAGGTAAATGCCGAGCTTATGAAGAATACAGCCAATGATTGTACCATACCAATGACTATACCAATGACTATACCAACTTGTTTGGTCTATAACCAACTTGTTTGGTCTATAACCAAGTTGGTTGGTCTAGAACCAACTTGGTTGGTCTATAACCAAGTTGGTTGGTCTAGAACCAACTTGTTTGGTCCATAACCAACTTGGTTGGTCTATCACCAACTTGTTTGGTCTATAACCAAGTTGGTTGGTCTATAACCAACTTGGCTGGTCTAGAACCAACTTGGTTGGTTTATAACCAACTTGGTTGGTCTATAACCAGCAAAGTTGACCTATAACCAACCGAGTTGGTCTATAACGAACAAAGTTGGTCTATAACTAACTTGGTTGGTCTATAACCAACTTGGTTAGTTTATAACAAACTTGGTTGGTCTATAACCAACTTGGTTGGTCTATAACCAACTTGGTTGCTCTATAACTAACTTGGTTGGTCTATAACTAACTTGGTTGGTCTATAACTAACTTGGTTGGTCTATAACCAACTTGTTTGGTCTATAACCAACTTGTTTGGTCTATAACCAACTTGGTTGGTCTATAACCAACTTGCTTGGTCTATAACCAACTTGGTTGGTCTATAATCAACTTGGTTGGTCTATAACCAACTTGCTTGGTCTATAGGGGGTCCTCCCATGTTTTGTGACGATTCTGACGACCCGACGACAGGGATATTTAAAAAGTGACAGACGAGACGACCATTTACCAATGTAGGTGACGAGGATTGCGTAAATAGGATTACTAAAGGTACGGCTGCACGTAACGAATTTTTCGTTGGTTCGGAGTTCTGGCCGAAATCACGAAAAACGCAGAATTAATCGGTCAAAATTCACAGAATTATTTGAGCTGTGCATGCCCACCGAGTTCGTCGACGAACGCTTTTAACAGATTAAACAAATTATTAGCGAGCATGATTCTAGCGGCTTTAGCAATTAGTATAGTCCAAGACATGTACCGTGACACACAATAAAAATACGAAAGCATTTCAACATAGAACGCGCGATAAAACTATCTAAGTCGCGCTATTTTTAGTTGGCGAACACGACTTTAGCAAATTTTAAGATATATGTAGTCCGAAAACATAATGCGACACACAAGAAAATTATTACAGAAAGTTATCATAGTAAATACGATGCAACTAACTTGTTTGCGCTAGAGATGTCGACATTCTCTACCGCAAAACTTTTGCTGGTAAAAAGGAAATATAATTAAAAAATAAACAAATTGTAGCTATAGCGTCCAAACAATAAATGCATTCAATAACGCAATCTAAGCAGTTGCATCGTGTGTACTATGTTGATTTGCACTTATACTTCTACTATTGTGTGTCATTATACGTCTCTTAGACTATACTAATTGCAAAAGCTGCTGAGATCGTGCTCGCTAGCACGATTCTAGCAGCGCAGAATAATTCTGTGTGTTTCAATCATTTCGTGATTTTGGTTAGAACCAACGGAAATTTTGTTACGTGTTGCCGTACCGTTACTAACTTATTATTTGTTCATAAATCACCACGGTCAACCGAAACTTCACTAGTTTTGGTTTGAAGCATCTGGCCCAGCATTTATAGACTGCCAAATAATTAAAGCAATGAAATGCCACGACATTGACAGCAAATTCGTTTCCAAGTCTGCGACTGACAGTGATTATTAAAGGCAATCTCGGTCTATTTTCAGTACAAGAAATATAGCTCTAAAAACCTAAGACGGCTGTCACTCTTCGCGGAGTAATCAGCAACGCTCCCAAACATCACTAATATGTTTGTGAAGGTCGCTGGTTGAGCCATGCTTTTGGTTAGCAGAAGTTTAAACCTAGCGAGTTTCAGATTTTTAACGCAACCCAGTGCCACCAGTATAGATATTTGTATTAAAATAACGAATGTGAAGAAAGAGGTTGTTTTGGTTACCAATTTGAAAAAGGTGACAGTGATTTTAAAAGTGACGACAGTGATTTTAAAAGTGACGACAGTGATTTCAAAAGTGACTATTCTGATGACAGCTTTGTGTGGTAGGACCCCCTCTATAACCAACCAAGTTGACCTATAACCAACCAAGTTGGTCTATAACCAACCAAGTTGGTCTATAAACAACCAAGTTGGTCTATAACCAACCAAGTTGGTCTATAACCAACCAAGTTGGTCTATAACCAACCAAGTTGGTCTGTAACCAACCAAGTTGGTCTATAACTACCACCAAGTTGGTATAAACTTGGGTGGGTATTGATTTCCACAGCTCAGGCCTGGACATTGCTGTCATATTATTGAACTGTTCCTAAACACACACAGGTATTGATAGACTAAACAGATAACAATTAAACACTGTTAGTCTTTCTTGCCAGAGCGAGAAACTGTAATTGTTGAAGAATAACTCCAGCTAACCCAGTGGTTCCCAACCAGGGAGGAATTCTTCTCTAGAGGGGAATTTTGAATATACAAGGGGGGAACGGAAAGGTGTCTGATTTATTAAATTTTTAATTTATGCTTGCAGTGCCATGTCTGTTTGGGTTTCTTCCTTCAACATTTTGGTTTTATCTATAACAATAGTTGCTAATAATGAGCTACTAGTCATAACCCAGATATATATGAACACATCCATCCAGATTTTGATTGGATAGTAAGTTAACCTAGTCATAAACCAATTCACCGCCATGCCGAAGGTCATGTATTGTTGTGTGTTGTATGCATGCTGTATAAAAATTAATAATATGTTGTTATATGTTTAGATATGTACAATAAATAGGATTATAGTTTGTATCAGTTGTTTTTAGTCATGTGAGTTAAAAGTGTGTGCGGAATCAAATTTATGAAAAGGCGTAAGGGGGGAACTGAATGAAAAAGGTTGGGAACCCCTGAGCTAACCATACTATTACGAGCCTTCTCAGCTCAACTAATTAGATTAAAATAGCATGCAAGTTAACCAGCGCTAGGAATGAAGGTGCTGCCATATGTTATGAGCCACATTTATTTTGGGTCTCAATAGTATAGCATTCGTTATTGTACAAAGATTAAAGCAGTTATTGTGAATACTTGGGGAGAAGGTATGTGAGCAGCGAGTCGTAAAGGCATCTCTGACAAGGGGTATGTATTGGCCTCTACAACACGTTGACCTCTACCGGATTTCATAAATATCTAATGTTTGTAGGCTACACAACCAGTCACTTGTTGTGTAGTGAATGCATTGGCTAAATGCCATTGAATTTTCCTATTGCAGAATTGCAGATTATGGTGTTGATTGTTTATCAGTAAAAGGGGCATGCATTGAATAACTCGTGTTGGTGGGAACACTGAGGTCTTAATGGTCAATCATTGCGATTCATGAACAGTCACAATTACAATATATCCCATAGGAAAACATGAGAATGTAAAAGAACCCTGAATATTACATTGCAGCTAAGCATTGTTTTGCATGCGTGAACATGATCACCAAGATTGTGAATAGCGTGTATTTATGTTCGGCAACAGGGTATATCCTGTTAGTGAACCATGTGGTATATTATGTGTTACCATACAATAACAATCTGTATGGGCTAGTAAAAAGATGCATACATAAATATTGAGCTGCAACCACACACATAAGATGATGTAGCAGAAGTTGTCTGATTACCTTACCACCAGCTATGAACACAGTGTCACCAGTTATGAACAAAGTGTCACCAGCTATGAACACAGTGTCACCAGTTATGAACAAAGTGTCACCAGCTATGAACACAGTGTCACCAGTTATGAACAAAGTGTCACCAGCTATGAACACAGTGTCACCAGTTATGAACAAAGTGTCACCAGCTATGAACACAGTGTCACCAGTTATGAACACAGTGTCACCAGTTATGATCACACTGTCACCAGCTATGAACACAGTGTAACCAGCTATGAACACAGTGTCCCCAGTTATGATCACAGTGTCACCAGTTATGAACACAGTGTCACCAGTTATGATCACACTGTCACCAGCTATGAACACAGTGTCACCAGCTATGAACACAGTGTCCCCAGTTATGATCACAGTGTCACCAGTTATGAACACAGTGTCACCAGTTATGATCACAGTGTCACCAGTTATGAACACAGTGTCACCAGTTATGAACACAGTGTCACCAGTTATGAACACACTGTCACCAGTTATGAACACAGCGTCACCAGTTATGATCACAGTGTCACCAGTTATGAACAGTGTCACCAGTTATGAACACAGTGTCAGCAGCTATGAACACAGTGTCACCAGCTATGATCACAGCGTCAGCAGCTATGCACACAGTGTCAGCAGCTATGAACACAGTGTCAGCAGTTATGATCACAGTGTCACCAGTTATCAACACAGTGTCAGCAGCTATGAACACAGTGTCACCAGCTATGAACACAGTGTCAGCAGCTATGATCACAGTGACAGCAGCTATGAACACGGTGTCACCAGTTATGAACACGGTGTCACCAGCTATGAACACAGTGTCACCAGTTATGAACACAGTGTCCGCAGCTATGAACACAGTGTCACCAGCTATGATCACAGCGTCACCAGCTATGATCACAGCGTCACCAGCTATGCACACTGTGTCAGCAGTTATGATCACACTGTCACCAGTTATCAACACAGTGTCAGCAGCTATGAACACAGTGTCAGCAGCTATGATCACAGTGTCAGCAGCTATGAACACAGTGTCACCAGCTATGAACACAGTGTCACCAGCTATGAACACAGTGTCACCAGCTATGAACACAGTGTCACCAGCTATGAACACAGTGTCACCAGTTATGAACACAGTGTCACCAGTTATGAACACAGTGTCACCAGCTATGAACACAGTGTCAGCAGCTATGATCACAGTGTCAGCAGCTACGAACACAGTGTCACCAGCTATCAACACAGTGTCACCAGCTATCAACACAGTGTCACCGGCTATCAACACAGTGTCACCGGCTATCAACACAGTGTCACCAGCTATCAACACAGTGTCACCAGCTATCAACACAGTGTCACCACCTATCAACACAGTGTCACCAGCTATCAACACAGTATTGCCAGCTAAGAATATGGCTATACTCACGTGGCTGTCATGTTCTTGGTCTTATCAAACTCCATCTCGATGACCGTAGTACCATTTACTTGTGTTGCTCGGCTTGAAGAGGCATTTTTTCCACTAATTCTGCAAGCTTGATAGAAGCCATGTGGCTTTACCTTGCCTGAGTCTGCACCAATAAATATCTCTAGTCGGGCTTCTGCTGTCCACCCCAGCAACTGCAGAGACAAATCCTTCGCTCATCAATCAGCATACATTTACAGCAATGGACTCAAATCTAGGGACGACTCCACAAATTATAGTAATCTATGTTGATAAGCTTGTAATAACTGTTAGTCATGATAAATGTATGGCAATCTATACACCTGGAAAGAGACAATGGAAAATAATCCCTTTGGATAGTTGAAGCGAAATACCGTTATGTACCTATTTGTATTTGAACATTTGAAACAAATCACTTTTGATATGTATTTGTGGCCCTGAAAAAGATCAAATCAAGCTTATTCAGTAGTAAATATCACTAATACATCTACCCTTGGCTTTAATAACAAGTTCCCATCATTTCGGCATTCTCCTCATCAGCTTCTTGAAGTGTTTTCTCATCGCAGTCTGCCATAACTTTTGGTGTTTGATTTGTCTTTCACTCGCAGTTCACTAATCTGTTGATGATATTCTTTATTGTGTTTAGGTCAAGCTTTTGGGTGGACAGTTAGCATTATCTTTATGATCTGTCTTTTACCAAATGTTTTGGTGGCATAGCGCATTATTGGTCATTTGGGAAGAGATCCTAGGTGCTACCAGTCCTAGATCACTGTTAGTGTTGCCAACTTTAGTCATTTCTGCTTGTGATCTTCTGTTAATAGCTGTTTTTTGCAAGCGTTGCAGCCTCAAAGTCCATGGACCAAAATAGCTCTATGGTATGTGGGAAAGTATATGAGCAGTGGTGGTTTCCCTCTATGATTTAGTCAGCTGAGGACTGAACTGATGGCAGTGCTTCAGTGCGATTCTGACAAGAGAATGACCAGCTCTGATAAAGGTCTCCCATAGTCTTTTACCTTCAGTCTCCGGGCCCCATTTCATTACTATTAAGATGAAACTACTATTTCACTACTGTTAACTACACTCACCTCCTGTGCTATTTTACTACTGTTAACTACACTCACCTCCTGTGCTATTTCACTACTGTTAACTACACTCACCTCCTGTGCTATTTCACTACTGTTAACTACACTCACCTCCTGTGCTATTTAACTACTGTTAACTACACTCACCTCCTGTGCTATTTCTCTTATAGATTTACAATTTTGATTCAAGTAAATGATCATTCTTTCCTTATACACATGTACTGGGTTTGCCCACCCTGACTGCCCTTATACGCAGGTACTGGGTTTGCCCATCCTGACTGCCCTTATACACAGGTACTGGGTTTGCCCACCCTGACTGCCCTTATACGCAGGTACTGGGCTTGCCCGCCCTGACCACCCTTATACACAGGTACTGGGTTTGCCCACCCTGACTGCCCTTATACGCAGGTACTGGGCTTGCCCGCCCTGACTGCCCTTATACACATGTACTGGGTTTGCCCACCCTGATTGCATTTATGCTAAAAAAGCAGCCGATTTGCTCAACTTTGGTTTTAAATTTATAGTACATAACGATGTTTGACACTAAAATCTGGTAGGTAATTGTTGACACCCATGGGTTTTCCCTAACACATCATAAAATTGTTCTATCATTAATTAATCAGGTTTAATAGCTATTCAAGGAATGCTTAAAGTTCATTACTGTGGAATTATAATTACTAGTAAATAATAGCTGCCGCTACAGCTCCTGTGTTACTCCTATACTCTTGTCACATGTATAGAACTAAACTAGACAACATAAGCTTTCAGTTGATACCACATTATAACAATTTGGACAACACAATAGTCCATCTAATAAACACGAGAAAACACACTTACAGCAAAGAACAAAGGCGCCTACAGACTTTTTTCAGCCCTGTAAAGCTACAGCTTAAAAACTGCACTAGCACTGTACATTACCACAAGGATTTTGTACTATCAACATAATAAATAACAGCCTGAGAGCTCATTAGATTTTCCATAGGACAATACTAGTAGGGTTACCCACCTGAATCATAGGATATCCCTGTTGTTGGGAGTCCTTGACAGCACCCCGACTGCCTTCCGTCATGTAGCGGGCCCTGTGCTGAGCCTCTGGTTGCTTCAATATTTTGAGCATAATGTTATTGTAAGAATCTGAAAAAGGCTGTGTGAGTGGTGGCGTCTTTGGGATTATCTTTCTGCAAAAAAAGACAAACCAGTTGAGCCAGCCACTGTTGAGGAAACAATTTAGATGAAACTTCCAGAGTGTCAATCCTGTTAAAATATAAAATTTTGGTGTTTGTCTGTTGGTCCACAGCACTTCTTGAGATCAGTTTTTTAAATGACTCCGTGGCATCTCATTTTTTGTGTCTATACTAAAACTGTGTCATGGACTGTGATATGGATTGTGTCAAATTAAAACCATGTTTTTTGTTCTTTTATTTCCTGCTTTACCACTTTATGGAAACTGTTTGGTACTCAGAATCTCTAATCACCATATCGATGGCCTTGTGATGCTACAAGCACTAGTTGCAATCATCAGATTAAGGTTTCAGGGCTGGCCTTCTGTCATGAACAATATTATCAATGAGTATCAACCTTTGCTACCACTATGTAGGTTCATGACTATATTTCTTAGGATTCTTCCAACGTATCAGCATTTTGTTATTAAACTGGTGTCATGGACAGTCGGTTAGATAAATCTATGGCCTCAGAGAGCTAACATAACGTGCTCATAACAAAATGCAAAGAGAGTAAAGTTTCGTGCTAAAGCCTAAGTGCGTCAACAGATAGCAACGTCAGCTATGAGGAAGCATGCACGATTATGGAAAACATGATTTCAACAAGCTGCAACTCAAAAGGAACACATAAGCATTCACAGTAACTGGTACATAGAATGCTATGTTTATTGATGTTTTATTCATTCCATAACAAGTTCATAGGTTTGTGTCAGGGCATCAAACACTGTTATACAAAACAAGATCAGACACAATGAAGCAGGTCAAAGTAACTAGCAAGCCGTGTTACATTGCGACATCAGAACTGACTCATAGCTAAGGGTTAAGCCATCACCATTCCTAGATGCACAAGCAGTTATTAGTTAAGGGGGCCCCAGCACTAGTGGTGCACCCCCAGCACTAGTGGGTTGCTTAATGCAAAAACTGCTGCACATATTTATATTTTGTCTATGTAGGAGTTTGGTCATTCACGATCAAATGACTGATATTTTAGGAAACAGTAAAAAGAGCTGATAGAATTTACAGTAAGAATAACCTTGTGTTATTCACAATACTCGCTCACAATTTATTTATAATTCGTGCTTTGTAAGATATTCCGAGTTAGTGAACAGTAATCTGGTAGTTAGTGCACCCCAAAGTATACCTTGTTGAATAATAAATACCTTCAGATCTTTTTGGAGAGGAATGAGATGAAGCAGAAATACTGATTGACTGGTTTTAGCAAACAACTAAAATCTATTTTCAGGTGAAGGTATAGATGAATAAGAAGAGCGTTCAGGTAGCTGGCACGATGCAACACCAAAGGGTAGTCAGACGCGCTTGACCCAAATTTATAATCTCTGAAACTGCTTATATTTGGTTTTCAAAGAGAAAACTTCTGCCATGTTTAGGTGAAATTCTAAAAAGACCTCCAACCAGGCCTTCTGTGGCAACACTGACAGCTGCTCACTGAAAAAGCCAAGTCAATGCAGAGAGTGGGTTCAATCACAGCCATCATGGTTTACCATTACTTGGAAAAGTGACTACAAAGATTCGAGCCAACAAAAAACTTCTAAAGATATTTTGCAAATTATAGCAACTATGAATACGGTCAGTGTAAACTACCACACAAAAAAGAACAAAGAAGAAGATGGCAGTCAATACCTTCCAAAAAATATGCCATCCATGAACTGATATTGATTGATTGATCAATTGATATTGATCAACTGATTTTCTGAACCCTCTTGCCTCCAAGTTAACCTAATTCAATGATTGATATAACAGCTGGCTTCTAAGTTCTAGCTGCTGACAAGAGGCCTAGAAAAGTCACATCGGTGATCTAACAGAAGATGAATCTATGCAAAACCTACCAGTATGCATCTACGTGTATCTTTCGCTAGAAGGTGTGTGAGCATAACCATGAGAGCTGTTTTATAGCAGCAGATATCACACTCACCGGCGAATGTCACGGGGCACTTGTTGCAAGGGACTGTCAGTGTAGGACATCTGATCAAAGAGCTGGCCGTTCATGGACTCTGAACTAGGCAATACTGATTGGTTTCCAGCGCCAGGAGATATTCCATGGCTGTGAGGTGAGCACTGATCTCCAATTCCAGAGAAATTGCTGTGGAGCAAAGTCGAAAGACTAATAGAATGAATACTATGCCAAAGGCTGCAAGCGAGCCTACCTAACACAAGTGATCTAGGTACACCAGAGGCAGGACGGTATACATTAGCTTACAGAACAAAATGCAGAGCTGCCATTGAGTGCTCCTGTATAGAGAAAGAGTGAGAGTGAGAAGAGGAGCAACACTGAGTAAGAAAAACTAACAAAGGTAATGACAGAGGGCGAGCATTAGTAACGGCGTGTTACTCCATTGGATACATGATTTCATCCATATTTTAGCTATTTTCTGGAATGAACACGTATAACATGAGCTGTTAATCATCGAGATCAACATTTGGCAATAACATGTTCTCATGTCTTTAGTTACTAAAACGTCCTTTGGCTTTTAATGGTCTCTTTACATATACTGTAGGCAAGGTTTCAATGGTATGGTTGTATCTTTACATATACTGTAGACAAGGTACATGCATCGATGGCATGGTCGTATCTTTACATACACTGTAGACAAGGTATCAATGGTATGGTCGTATCTTTACATATACTGTAGACCAGGTATCGATGGTATGGTCGCATCTTTACATATACTGTAGACAAGGTACATGTATAGATGGTATGGTCGTATCTTTACATATACTGTAGACAAGGTATCGATGGTATGGTCACATCTTTACATATACTGTAGACCAGGTATCGATAACATGGTCGTATCTTTACATACACTGTAGACAAGGTATCAATGGTATGGTCGTATCTTTACATATACTGTAGACAAGGTATCGATGGTATGGTCGTATCTTTACATATACTGTAGACAAGGTATCGATGACATGGTCGTATCTTTACATATACTGTAGACAAGGTATCGATGGTATGGTCACATCTTTACATATACTGTAGACAAGGCATCGATGACATGGTCGTATCTTTACATATACTGTAGACAAGGCATCAATGGTATGGTCGTATCTTTACATATACTGTAGACAAGGTATCAATGGTATGGTCGTATCTTTACATATACTGTAGACCAGGTATCGATGACATGGTCGTATCTTTACATATACTGTAGACAAGGTATCAATGGTATGGTCGCATCTTTACATACACTGTAGACCAGGTATCGATGACATGGTCGTACATTTGCATATAATGTAGACAAGGTATCGATGGCATGGTCGTATCATTTGGAATGAATATAATTACAAATTGTTATCATTGATCCAGTAAACAACCTTGAATCATCTTTGAAAAGACATAGTTATACATGCCTACGTGGTGTCAGTTACAAGCGTTTTAAAAAAATATTAATGTTCACTGATTAACAACAATATCCAACTAGAATGTGTCATTGATAGAAAATTCATCATATATCAGAACAATAAAATGCATCTATGTTACCACATAATGAATAGACATCGATGAGACGAGGAGGGCAAGGGTGGTGAGAAGAGAGAAACTATTGTAGAAGAGCAGGCATAAGGCTAAGACAAGAGTTGGCCGCGTAAACAGCGCTGGTACAACAAAATATTGAAAGTCCTCTTGGCTACGTGTTTTTCTATTTTAGCCGTCATGCTTAGACGTTTTCCTTCTTCTTGGTTAACTGTAACACTTTTCCGTAATAATAATAATATACAGATAAAGAAATTCTTCGTCAAAAATGGTACATATTTTGTAACCAAGATCAGGAAAGCTGGCATGACAAGCAATTTTGATTAATCATGCCTAGTCGATATCGAGCAGAAACGAGACCGTTATTAGACTTAAAATGGAGCTGAGAATCTAGATGGACTAAAACGTAAGTGGCTGCACTGGAGCTTATTGTGGACTGGCTGCACGATAAGTTCCCTTTACTCTGAGCCTTTGAAATACTGACCTATAAGACTAAAGACATGGCTCGCGTGTAAAGAGGACTTATCGAAAAGGACCGAGGGTAAAAATGAGTGCAGAGTCAGAGAACCAATGTGTCATAGTACCGAGTGGTTACCAGCAAAGTGGAGACTGTCAGAGCCTACATTAGCTGACAGGTGGCTTGCCAATTCTTCCACCAGCACTGAGCCTTTCTGAAACTGTCAATGACATGGTTACCATTAATCTACATCCTCTGTACAACAAAAACAGAGATCCAAATATGACATTCAAGTTGCAGCGGCAGATATTGACGTGCGCCCTCCTTCCACGGTCCACAAAACAGCAGCCAGTTGCTAGGGCTAGAAGCGAGCAAAAATAATTTTCGTTGTCAATTTTTGAGATTACCCAAGATGTCAATTTAAAAAAAACTCATTTCCATCTAACCTACTATGTTCTACTTTATGTGTGACGAAAGCCCATTTTATAGCAGATGCCCATGGTTGTATGGAAGGCTGTTCAAATATATCCGCCCCTGCAGTTCAGCAGATGACAGACGGAAAAGGTATGTATATACTTTGACTATTATAGCTACAAAGAGAACTTCTTAAAAAAATAAATTATATGATCAGATGTAAGCCATGTTGGATCCAGTTAGAACAGGCTAGTTAGTGCCAGAGAAAACTTTATACGACACCTATTCTTTTAAGTTCACTCCTCTAGAAAAATGAAATGAAATTTGGCCACTTATAATGTAGCAATCTTTGGTTGTTTAATTTTAGTTTGAGACGTGTATCAAACCTTTCATATTATGCAGATGGGTATTTAAAAGCATATTTCAAATATGCTAAAAATGAGGGATTTTAAACATCGGCAAGGAAAATAAAGAAAAAATAATCGCTGTTCAGATATTCGTGAGGAGAAACAAGTCTTATTCTGATAACTTCTATCGGTCAGACATTTTAGCAGGATGAGATGACATTGCGGCAACTAACCTTTGAAACTACAGACGTACGGACAACATCGGTACAAATACTAGCGCACTTCGCTTTAAATAGTTTCAAAATGCTTGAATTTCATTGGTTATTTCTGCACTGATATTAGTCATGGTAAACTCTATTGCAGTCATTGCAACAAACTTAATAGTTTTCTATAAACAAATAAAAGCAGATAGTTTTAAACAACATTAATCAAACAATGTAATTAGCTGATATTACCTGGTCAAATCCTAATACATGTGTTCATTATGCCAGCGTTAAATTTCTTAGCAGATGCTAATATTTGTTTGTCAAAGCTGCTATACCCTGTGTACTTGCTAATATGACAAATATGGGTACAATTGTTCCTTGTGCAGTTGCTAACAAACAGTGTGCAGGTACTAATATTATTGGTACAAGTTTTAATATCACTGATGCAGGTATTACTGTTCTTTATGCCAACAGGAATCTCCTTTGCAAACATCTTTTGCAAACACCTAGTAAAAGTACTAATATCTACAGTGTATGTGTTATTGTCTTTTGTACAGGTGTAAATATTTTTTTATACAAGTAATTAGAGTATTGAGAGATCTGTGAAAGTGGCATCGACATGTTTTATTGTCCAAAAGTTTAACTACAAATCGAACATCAGTAAAAAAATCCCTGTCTGTAGTAATACGTTTAGTTTCGGATTGAGTACCCTCAGTCCCCACCCCTTCCTTCCCTCCTCCATATGACATTGGTCTTTGCTTATACTATTATCCAATGGCACTAGACAAATAGTGATCAAGTTTATTCAGCTTTCCTCCTCTGTAAAGGAAAAAAGCAAGGAATGGCAAGTGCCTCCATAAATACCAACAAACAGAGACATGCTGGCAGCAGAATGAGTCTTATGAGATGTATAATGCGAGATTATCTCGATCATTAAATACTGCTTGGTCTCATATTCAAAACAATGACTAGCGCTAGTCTTTGATTATCTTAGCAGGAAATCAGCTACGACCTGGTAGCATCAGTATCAAGACCTTTACTTTACACACACATACCGATAAAACGCACAGCAGATGAGTAGTGTAGATTTCAGTTGTAGCTACCCACACACCGGTGCTACTGAACGACGCATCGTGTCGTCAAATAAATTGACCAATGAAAATGGCCTCATTCGTGTGAAGGCCGTGATGTCATTGCTGGGCTTTCCAATACTTTCATTGAAGTTTTGTCTGCATATTAATAATCTAGGACAGCTGTTCAATAAAATGTGATGGCTAAAGCATTTATGCAGTTATTTCCGCTGTTATACTTTCGCTAAAGTATAAAAAAAGCTAAACATTTATGGATGGAACGCTGTCAAGTACAAAAATATTTTGAGATCATGACATGAATCAAACAACAAAAACTTTAGTTTTCAAAAAATGTAATCTGAAGCATTTCATGGACAGCTTCAATTGACACCAGCAGACTTTTGTTGTAAGTGAGGATTTTTTTATAAGTAAATACAGTGGAACCTTGGTTCTCAAACACAATTCGTTCCAGAAGGTTGTTCGAAAACCGAGTTGTTAGAGATCCAAAGCAATTTTTCTCATTAGAATTAATGTATGTAACTTTTAATCTATTCCAAGGCGACAAGACAACTTTGGTAAATTATTTTTTTAACATTTTACACCATAAACTGTACTGTATACTGCATACTAGAAATAAAAACGGGTAGATATAGATCGTGTTTAATTTTAATAAAAAAAATTTCTATCTATGATGATGAAAAAGAAAACCAAATGTAAACATTTCGTATGCTCTTAAAACATCAAAAACATTAAAGGTTAAGATGCAATACCAAAAATTGCAGAAATTGATAATGAAACAGCAAAGAATGCAACAGATCAGTTACATTAAAAATCATGTGAATAAAATATAAACAGCAATAGCATGTTTACTTCACATCTTCGTTTTTTATGATGGTACTTATGGTCGATTGCCATGCCAAACTCCTTAGCCAACACATCACACCAGATTCATATTTAGCTGTCAATTCCTTTTAAATTCAATATCTTTACGAACAACTTTTCATTTTTCCTCAGCGTCTTTCTTTGTTTTTGGAGCCATGATAACGAGTGTTTCCATGCTGTTTCCAGAGCTGTTCCGAACGTTTAATTCCAATGCGCATGCTCGGGTTTGGTCGAGAACCGAATTTATGTTCGAGATCCGAGACGAACAAATCTCAATTTTTGGGTCGAAAACCGAGTTGGTCGAAAACCGAAGCATTCGAGAACTGAGGTTCCACTGTAGTTGTTTGTGAAAAACTCTGTCGACATTAAAAAAAAAGTAATTGAAATAAATGAACTTGCTCGGTATTCAGAAAATGGTATCGACATTATGCTCGATGGTCATCAACTCATTTGGACAGTTTTGGCATCAGTTTCTTCTCTACCAACGTAAACCAACATGTTCAGATAGACACGAAGTGTTGGAAAAATGTTTGGTCATGCTTTGGTTACGCAAATGAGACAGCTTATCAATGTGTTTTGCCAATCTTTTATAGCCAACGGGGCAAGTATTGAATAAATATTAAATATGAAGACCGGCCGAATAAAATATATTTATTGGTAATCGATCCATTAGCCAACATAGTATGTACCCTAAAACGAATGTGTGTCTTAACAGAGAAATGGCAGCAGTAACAGCTACGCATCAGCTACGTGGGTGCAGACAGACAACTATTTCCGTTTAAAATAAACGGATCGTCTAACAACTTTTTACTCAAAAACATTGTTGTAGATAGTTGACAAATATGAACATCAACTTGACTGGTTTTCATACCCAATGTCTCCATAAAACCTTATACCTTTTTACGAAGTAATGTATTTTCAACTGTTTACAGGTGGCATCGATGAACAAGATAAAAACCATTCTGTTACATAGTTTTTGAGAAAAATAACTTTCTTAAAGGTTGACTTGCAACAAAATTCACATTGCAGTTATTTGGTACCCAAAGATTCACCATGTCTTACTCTGCGGTGTTGTAGGTGCAAAATATGTGGCAATGTGATTGCAAGCTCTTAAAAGCTCCAAAACGAACAGTTCATGGCAGCCATCACGAAAACGCTGTAGATCGGAATCCCTTTCCAAAAGGGCTCAAATGGGACGTAGATGAACACGATGGCTTCCGTTACACTTTCATGAAACCTCAATCTTCGAAATATTTTCACAAATATACTTCACGCATTCAATAAAACTATGTCTATTGTTCTTACGCATCTGTTTCATCATCATTGTAATGCTGTCACTTTAAGCACGGATATCTCAAACCCTACCGTAAAAATTCGTTTAATTCTTTAACCTTAGCTCGAAGAAGTGCATATCATCCTCTGATAAACATGGTGAGTCTGTTGGTGACCAGCGTTAGTCAAAAAACGCTGCAGAAATTATTCGCGCTTTTTGGCAGAAAGTATAGGTCACATAATCATATTATGACTAGACGATTAGACCAAGCCGAAACAAAACTGTAAAGTAGCGAGCATCTATATAAGTTTGAAACATGCTTTTCGGTAAAACCCGAAGTGTTTGTCATAAACTAGTGCTACGAGAAGTTTTATATTGAGCCTTTTATTGGCCTTTCAATTTACGTGAGAATATCACGTGACAAAACAATAACCAAATGTAATGACTACATCAGAGAAATAAACTGATTCCAATCTACGACGGTTTTTCGTTTTTGAGGTTTAAAGAGCTTGTCATCACATTTCCACATATTTTGCACCTACAACAAAGCAGAGTAAGACATGGTGAATCTTTTGATACCAAATAACTGTCATGTGAATTTTGTTGCAAGTCAACCTTTAACAATAATTGGGGATCATTTCCAAACAACATCTTTAACAGACTTGCTAAATTATTAATGGTAAAATTAGCTTTCATAAGGTCGCACTTCTCTTTTGATAATCACTGGTTACACCATCACTGTTATGGCACCAATAAGATATATATCCCAACTCGGGCACTACTAAAATATAACAAACATGTGCATTTGTGAAATATGTTAGCAATGTCAATGCATATGATCTTTTAAAAAAAATTAACAATCTAACAATAGTAATCGTGTCTTTTCACCAACGCTGCCTGTCAATTAGAAAGTTTGTATACAACTTATAAATTTATAGATTTATAGCTGAGCCTCAAACGATACAAGGGTTATGTCAATATTTAAGTAAAATATTTTCACAAAAACATCTGTCATGGAAAAAATGATTCCACATCAAAAACGCTAATTCTCAAATGAGCACATTCTTCAGTTGTCTTGTATTAAATGATTCGATAGAAAGGCGATAAAAATAATTACTAAATTATACTATGAAGAAATTTTAAAAACTAACAGAATAAATCATTCCTCAATTTTCATTACACCTTAACCAAACATGCTGAAATGCTGTGTTACTAACAAACAGCACTTCCTATTTTTATGTAAACACACGACTTACAACTAAAATCAATTCTTCATTATCTGGTAGAAATAGAATTATGCGGCCATCTTTTTAATGCATCATCAAGTAAATAATTGAACAGAAAAAACAAATACAAATTTAAGTTTTGCTTATGCTTGAAGCTAAAAAACAAATCTCGTGCGTATAATAAATGTGCTTTTGTTTTTTAAAAAGGTTGGTGGGATGCTACATAAGGTGATGCAGCGTGAAAAATTAAAGACTGTTATGATGGACCAATGGTACCCAAGAGGCAGAGAGGTACCACCAGACGCTGTGTTGAACTGAGGCCGGTGGGCCCATGGGGCAACTCCTACCTGTGATTGGCTGGCTGGGGAGTGGAAACATGTTCTGGAGTAACATCCATACCAAACTTCTGAAAGGTGAATTGCTCTTTGACAGGCGACTGGTTCAAATCTGCACTGTACACCTTGTCTACTGTCAGTTCCGATCCGTCACCAGAGTCAACTCTGCTCATTTTTCTAGGAAGTCCGTCATAAATCTCTCGTGAATGTATCTGTTACAGTTACAGAGCTATATGTGCAAATCATGTATGGCCTTCGAATTTATTTTGCACAGAATGACAATCTAAATATTTCATTGACAATGTTGAACTTTTTTCCTATGGTTTTCTGTGCCAGAGACATATATGATAGTAGGAAGTTTCTCCAAGTTTGCTCACCAATGATCTCATATCAGTGCTCAGCGAGGAATGAAATCAGCATAAGGAGTACATCATCAAGGAATAATGCGCAATCGTCATTTAAGACTTCGACGATAAGCTATGAAGGACACACGTGCTGAACCTTCACCAACTTATTGAAAATACATACGTCATATCCTGAGTTGTCTGACAAGTTTATCCTCTGAGAAGGCTCGAGCAGAGCTGAGATTGTTGATGTGTCCAGCTCTGACATCACTTGTCGAGAGGAAGTTGGAGAGTTCTGACAACTCACGTAGGAAACTGTATCCTCGGTAGATATGGACAACTCATCCGTACGCATAGGGATTACGCCTACAAGCCAACCAAAGCAATTATATAGCAGTCAAATCTTTGAATAAAATGACATATTTCTAAAACTTGCATCTTTTCACCCTCGAAGTGTTCATTAAATACATCCAAAATATAAATTCAATAAAATATATATATATCCAAAATATTATATTCAAATAACTGTAATGTGAATTTTGTTGCAAGTCAACCTTTAAAGGTTGACTTGCAACAAAATTCCCATTACAGTTATTTGGTATTAAAAGATTCACCATGTCTTACTATGTTGTGTTGTAGGTGCAAAATATGTGGAAATGTGATTACAAGCTCTTAAAAGCTCAAAACCGAACAGTTCATCGCCGCCATCACGAAAACGCCATAGGTTAGAATCCCTTTCTAAAACGGCTCAAACGAGACGTAGCTGAACAAGATGCTTCTGTTTACACTTTCATGAAACCTCATTCGCTGAAATATTTTCACAAATATACTTCTCGCATTCAATAAAACCTTGTCTATTGTCCTTCCGCATCTATTTCATCATCATTGTAATGCTGTCATTTTGAGAACTGATATCTCAAAACCCACCATAAAAACTCGTTTAATTTGTTAACCTTAGCTCGAAGGAGTGCATATCATCCTCTGATGAACATGACGAGCCTGTTGGTCACCAGTGATAGTTGAAAAATGCTGCAGAAATGATTTGCGCTGTTTGGCAGAAAGTATGGGTCACATGATCAGATTACGACTAGATGATTAGACCAAGCCGAAACAAAACTGTAAAGTAGCGAGCATCTATATTTGATACGGGCTTTTGGGTAAAACCCGAAGTGTTTGTCATAAACTAGTGCTATGAGAAGTTTTATATTGAGCCTTTTAAAACTTTCGAAAATGTCACTTCTAACAAATTTTCTGACATCAAAATATTTTGGTTGTTTTCCCACATCTGGAGAAGTAGAAGCAGCTGTTGAAATTTGTGGCGAGTCTTGTTCAACTCGGGCTTACGTCGTACAGCAGCAAGTCAGAAATGATAAATTCAAACCACAGAGTTTTAGTTTATACCCAGTATTGTAAATGAAGTATTGCACTAGCTATGTGGAAAGCATTGAAAATTTCTAATGACTTGAGACATGACTTATTTCAACTACCTCTAGTGTCAGCATAAACAAAACTGGTCCTCTTATAAATAAATAGCAAGATAAGAAACAAGCTTGAAAAAACAAAACATCAAGCTACAGATATAGCGTTTATTTACAGATGCATAAGCAATGGCAAAAACCTGTGATGACACTTAGAAATATTGAGCTCAACCAGCTGAGCTTTTAAATGTTTGAAAGTCATATTTATGTTGCTAATAATGTTGTGTTAAACATATAGATATGCTAAATAGTAAATAACAATAAAACCAATTTTATATCTTTGTTATTGTAACATGCGACAGTTAAATATCGCATGTCAGAGTAGAATAACACAATAGTTGTACAAATAATACATCTTAAGCTAACCAAAATGTGAATAAGCCATAAAGACTGGATTAAAGTAGAAAAAATGGATTTATCAGGTTTTTTATAGTAAGCATGGTTTTGACAATCCTGATTTTTAAATAATTTGGCAAAAGTGTGTAGAAACAGTCCCACCACTGTTGCCATTCTTATGTTTTCATAGAACCTTATACAGGTTTACTAAATAACCAAAAGGTCTTCCAATGATCAAGATACACACTCATTCCGTCTGGCTCAATGTCTTTATTTGCATATTGCTAAATAACTCACATACTTGTCAATTATTGTGATAATTAACACCGTATTATGCTGCTACCACAACATTGTTAACATCATTTAACATTTTGAAAATTGAAAGACTTGAAAATGTTTTGCTTTTGGTTTTTACTTATACGTGAAAACTGTTTAAATGCTAAACAAACAGAAAAGACAAAATTCCAATTTTATTTGATATAAAAATCACACATTGTTTTATATTAACTATTGCATGCGCAGTGGTGAAAGTATTTTATTTAGCCTATATTGTAGGCAATACATTTTACAGTAGAAGCACGATGAATGACCTTCTCTGCATAAAATGAATCAGAGACTCACCAGCAAATGGCAGCATGGATGTCTCATCAATCAGATCTGGAGGGTTGTTTCGGTAGGCTGACATAGCTGTGATACCGTTTGCTACTGTGGTTGCGGGTGAATAAATGGAGGCAGCAGTGCTGAACTCCTCATCATTGTGTCTCCTCTTTTGTTCCTCGTCCAGGAAACTCATTAACTGTTGAAGTTCGTCTGTTGATTGTTGCACATTACTTCTTGGATAATCTGTGCACAAAAGCAACACTAGTTGAATATACGATGCATTAGAGAAAGCATATAAAAGCTGAAGGGACGTCTCTTACCTCTTTCAAGGTAATTACAAAATGCAGTAAATGTCTCAGACAGAGAGGAGCAAGTCATAGTTTGAAACCCTCCCTCCTGTGTGCCTTTTTCTCTCACAGGGTAGAAATCAACACTGAACCGGGTTTGCGTAAAACTTTCCATAATAATGAAGGGCTGATCATTACAATTAGCAAAGAAGGAAGTCGTACTAAGACCTGATTTGTTTCCACACGACGTTCTGCTAATGGATTAGGTATTTTCCACACATTTCCAAAAAACCATAGGAAAGCTTAAGGTTTTATATAGCCTGACACTACGTGATACCTTCATCCAAACTATGAGGCTCACCATTGAATAGTGTCACACGCTTGTAATAACACTTTTACACTCGGTACATAAACAAAGACAATTATACCGATTGTATAAGTAGACTGAGAACACACGTATATAGTGCGCTTGACTAAACACAAATAATCTAAACCTGCATTGGCACTGCCCATGCATAATTATTAGAAACATCACAAGACCAAGATGCCATTTGTGAGCTAGAGAATGACCTACATATCGGAAAGTTTGGGAAAACTAGATTTTAGTTTAAAATGTGACTAGCAAAAGTTGACTAAGTGTGACCAACCCGGTTCATTTCATCTCAAGTGCACCTACATCTTCCAATTTTTTATGTTCAGTTTTTGTCTGGGATCATGGTGAACACGAAAATCATAAAAGCTAACACTAAGTATAGACGAGTGAATCAATTAGTGCTTTGGCACTTAGTTCATAGACTGTCTCTGTATGAGCGTGCGAGTGCGCACGACTCCAGTGTAACTTACAACATTCAGATTTGAGGACATCACGGTCAATCTTCATCGGCAAAGGATCATGCACGGCAGAGTCACAGACAGCTGTTGTCTCAACATGGCAACCGTTAGTAATCGCATCGACCACTGTTGTGGATGGAACTGAATTGTTGTTGATTGAACTTTGCATGCTAAATATTGCCTGTCCATTTATGTCTGACAAATGCTTAGAAAGGAAGCAAGGGCACAGCAACCAATGAATCCTAGAAGCACAATGAAGCACAAAATAAAAGACATCTTATTGTGCAAAAGAGATAGTGACGTCATATTATGAGAAAACCTTTACAAAACAACCCGACACAAAGATTTGTTGCAGCATAAATAAGTCTCATTGTTTTCATACAGTCACCATTAGATCCGTTTAACATTTATTGTGTTATAACATATCAGAAAATGAATTAGCCACTAGAGTAAAAACAGTTGCTGGGAAATGTGGCAGCTGCAATTTCCTGGTGTCAACACTAAAAAGCCGAACAACTTTCTCAAATAAAAAGTCAAAAACATCCAGCTCCTATCGCGATCATTCATTTTTGAAGAACTGCATGGAAACCCCAGTTGATTACAACTTCACATAGTTTAGTCAAATGGAACAACCGAGCTACAATCTAGACCATCCTAAAAATACTGGATGTAAATCCCTATCAATGAAGCATCAATCTTAAAAACTATCAATGATGCAATGAAGCTTTTGTTAAAAGATATGTCTAAAACCTAAAGTTGACGGCTGAAAATCTACATTTTTACTTACATAAACAGCAATGTTTTCTTGCATGTCTGCCATGGTATACAAACTCTAAACGATCATTTATTAAATAAGGTGAGTTTAACATTTGAATATACGTAAAATATTTAGCAAAAAGGAATCACATGTATTTTAAATAGACGTTTTTTCATTTGAAAACATATTATGCCACACACCGAAACGAGAGGTAACTTTTGTACGATAACTTTGTAAACATGTTTAAATAGCATTACTAATACGACGCAACAACTAGCAGTTGATTGCTTTATTAAAACACGCAGACGTGTTTCCACGCTTGAACAAGTCATGAGTAATAAGCAAGTTGCGTGCAGCCATTTGTGAGATCCAGAATCATTTGTCACTTCACACGAAAGATCTACCAACATAATTTGGTAGAAAATTTTTAATCTAATCCACGGTTAATGGTTAAGATCTCATGAAACGTGGATTTGTTAATTCCTGATATTTAATAACATTTTTGTTGGATCATTGTGCTTGAAAAGGCGTACAAAGTCAGTAAGCATGTGTTATGACATAGCAACTGTTGTGTTTATGCATATTAGGTAGCAATATGCTTCACCGTTCTCTTGTATATATGTACGTAAAAATGCTGCGAATAGCTAGGTGTCCGTTATTACAAAGTAGTAAAAGAATGTATCTCGGTAAATGGCATTACGCTAACTAAAGTTTAAATGAATACGTATATGGTATACGAATGAAGCACATACAAAAAAGACAAAGTAAGAATTTTGCATTCTACTAGCTACTAGAAGTTGCATGAAATGCACCTAGATAAACACTAATGATATAGTTTACGAGCAATACTCCGAAACAAAATTGCTACCCTATATATAGTTTATTTTTTTATAGATATGCGCAATACGGAGCGAGCAAGATATTCGCTATGTTAGAATAAAGGTTAAATACCAAAATAAATATTAGAGCGAGCAATTTAATAATATTTTATTAAATTTTAATAACTTAAATTTGTTTTTTTTAAATTGATTAATTACTTTGCGTACTTTTTGTTAGCAATTGATTGAAAATTTATCTTATTTTTAATGAGATGACAACTACGGTACTTATTGTTCATATTAGAAACCAGGTATGTATTCATATTAGAAACCTTGTAAGAAACCAGACACCGTTTATAATGTACATACATATACGGTAATAGCTTAGCGCGAACATGTGGACCTGTAGGACAGTAGCAGAACAACAAAAAAGGGTACTAAGAAAACCGATGATCTCACTAGTCACTCTCTTTCATACCGCAACCAACTGTGTCAAACTACCTCACAAACTATTTTAAAGAAAAACCCCAGCAACCTCTCAATCTTCTATTTCCCAATGATCACACTTTGGGAGCAAAGCAAATTTTAATAGTCTGTAGAACTATTTGCTTTCTATAAAAACTTATTAAAAAATATTCCAAAATTTTCAAAATGAGACAATAGGCACTCGTACAGAAAAGACTAAGAAAAGTTCAAGCGAATTCAAAAACATATGCTTTTAAAATAAAAAATGCTGATATTGTAAAGGGAATTTGAGACAGTGATACATTGAACAGAATTTTTTGAGCAAATGATTATGACGGAGTAATAACTACAAACTGATATTTCACACCGGGAACAGGGCTGATGAGATGAATGAGTAAAAAAGCTGATTTCGATACATGCGTGATTGTGCCACTACTTGCTGCGACTGACTACTTACTATTGAAACCGCTACTTACTTTGTACAAGGAATGAAGAACGACAGCAAATTGTTCTGATTGCGTTTCGCACTTCAAGTGTCCAAACAACTTAAACTTATAAAAAAGATTTAGAATAGCAGTAGTTTTATTAAAGCTTTTAAACTATCATTAGAAAAACTAGAACTACCTCAGTTACGAATCCAAAACTTTTGGACTTTGTCTGCAAAACTTCAACTAAAACCATGTAACTCAAATATTTTAGAATGATCTGAAGCACTAACACAAAAATATCTCAGGGCAGCATTGTAAGGAGACTTCATTAGAAGTGTCACATTACAGTACCAAGTTAATGTAAACGGAAATATCTATTGCAAGAGTCGTCTGCTCTTACAGCAAAATGTCAGCTCTTGACAACTTTTGACTAAAATGATGGAATGCTTTAGAAACCAGTAGTCTAAAAGATAAGTTCAAGTTTGAAGATGGAAAATCCAGTTAAGAACTGAGAGATAGTTTGCTTGGATCATTAATAAACTAAAAATGAATCATTCTTTCCCTCATATATACCCACAGAGATGGCAGGTTTATTCAGAAAATGATGTCATGCAAGATTGGCATCTCATCTCATTGAAATTATAACAACTTCAAAGGCCACTTCTATAGAGTACTGAAATAGCAAGTGATAACCAAACTGTCTTTAGACTACTGATAGGTTCTAAAACTTTGCACAATGATTTAGCATGAGTACTTTGACTATGTGCCAAGGGTACAGAGTTTTGAGATCTACACAAAAAACCAAAGTTGGCAAACCAGTAAGATAGTAATACCCAATATACTGTAGGTGCTTTATGCAGAGAAAACAACTCCTATTTAGAGAGGATATTGCAAAGTGCTGGCATGTAAGAGCAACTGTAATTCCAGTAGTCCTTGCAGCATTGGATGCAATAACACCTACACATTAAATGTGGTTTGCCTAAGTACCGGCGACAATCAACAGAAGTGAGTTGCAAAAAAGTACATTATTGAGAATGACTAAGATCGTCAGACGAGTGCTCAAACTCCCAGGTATCTATAAGAAACCCGAGTTTGATTAGACAATTACTAATTACTTGAGTTAATCAGAGTGAGGAAACTATTTTTGTTACATATATATGTATCAAGTAAATGTATATAAATATATTACATTTCTTATTGTATTATATTTGGTAGAAAGTTTTTAAAAACGCAGTTAGTTCGTATATAATATTTTTATTTTAGAGAGCCTCATAAGGAGGCCCTTTTGAGTAGCACCAACACAATTAGAAAAGAACTGTGCTACGCATAATGCTTGGAAGAGCTCAATATTGTTGTATATTATTGCTTGTCTGCAAACAAACATTTATATTGTGTATTTGTTCTATAGTACACATAATAAGATATGTTATGCTAGTGTTATGCATTGCATCTCATAAGAGATAGTTTTTTTTAGCATCAGAGGCTACAGGTCTATGATATCACACAAACCAACCAGTTTTTACGCATACGATGTTATCAGGAAATACCTACTTCTGTGAAAATCATATACAACTAGCTTGACTCAAGCTCAGGTTAGGCTGAGGCTGTTTGTTACTTTATCAAGGAAGCACGTAGGAATGAATAGGCTGTTTTTTTTGTAGATCTTGTGATAATTGTATTCTATTGAGACTTGAAAATTGCAAATAACTAGGAGATTCAACCATAGAGTTATCTCCCCTAAAGGGGGAGATACTTAGGGGCTATCTGGGGCCTCTGGGGGCTATCTGCCCCAGAGGGGAGATAGCCCCCAGAGGGGGGAGATAACTCTATGGATTCAACTGCTTCCTTGTTTGCCAAGACTTGCATCACTCAATAATTCAGCAAATCTAAACTGACAGATGAAATAGATGATATTCTGATTTTACTTGAAATTAAATTTTAAAGTGTTATATTATAATATAATATACATGTTACGTAAGCTACAGCTAAGCTACAGCTTATATATTATGTAAGCTTCACAACCTTCGCTGGTTATAGTCGAAAGGCTCCGGACTTTTTCGTTTTACTTTAACCCTTCTGCCTACTGGTCCCTTATTAACTCATTCAATTTGCTTCAAAATATATAAATAATAATATAAATGGTGTGTATAATGTAAAAAACTGTATACTTAGTTGAGATTTTATTTTATTTTGCTTTATGAATATTAGTCAATGCCAACACACTGAACTATAGAATATTTGGCATCTTTCAGTTTGGTTTATAAAGAACAACAGCAACGGCAACGGCAACAGGGATATGGTGCATCAACAGTAGTATGAAATATCACCAACTGAGATATGAGGTTTTTAAAAAGTGTATGAAATATCAAGCGTAGTGTGTACATCTACAGGGACATGAAAAATCAACAGAGATATGCTACGGCAGTAGGCGTATAAGATACAAGCTGCGGTACAAAATACCAACAGAGGTATGGTATGTCACTAGCACTATGATATATCAACAGAGGTATGGCGTGTCACCAGTACTATGATATATCAACAGAGGTATGGCGTGTCACCAGCACTATGATATATCAACAGAGGTATGGCGTGTCACCAGCACTATGATATATCAACTGAGGTATGGCATGTCACTAGTACTATGAGATATCAACAGAGGTATGGCATGTCACCAGCACTATGATATATCAACAGAGGTATGGCATGTCACCAGTACTATGATATATCAACAGAGGTATGGCGTGTCACCAGCACTATGATATATCAACTGAGGTATGGCATGTCACTAGTACTATGAGATATCAACAGAGGTATGGCATGTCACCAACACTATGATATACCAACAGAGGTATGGCATGTCACCAGTACTATGATATATCAACAGAGGTATGGCATGTCACCAGCACTATGAGATATCAACAGAGGTATGGCGTGTCACCAGTCCTATGAAATATCAACAGAGGTATGGCATGTCACCAGTCCTATGAAATATCAACAGAGGTATGGCATGTCACCAGCACTATGATATATCAACAGAGGTAAGGCATGTCCCCAGCACTATGATATATCAACTGAGGTATGGCATGTCACCAGTACTATGATATATCAACAGAGGTATGACGTGTCACCAGCCCTATAAGATACCAACAGAGACATGCAATTTATTTGTTTCTAGTAATTGCCTAACCACTAAAGTATGTTCACATGATTTTATGTTTTTGTAATTCTTCAGGTCTCATTATTTACCAAGCTACCATGCTTTGAAGTTGAAGTTTGTATGCATATAATAGCATTTTAATACACTACAGGACTGTTATGTATACTAGTATAATCACATGTGGTAGTATATAATAGGATGTCTCGTATGGTAGTATTATGACATAAAACAGCAATGTTACATACATGAGTAATATTACGTATAGCAGACATGTCACATATGCTGGTAACACCACATATGGCTGTACTATCATATACACCAGGAATGTCACATATAGTAGTAATGTCATACATACATTAGTTGTAATGTCACATATGCTAGAATTGGGAAACAGAAAATGGCAATTCCATTTTAACTAATAACATTGTGAGAAGGTACAAGTGAAGTTTATTTTGGTGTAACAGTGTTTTTTATGATTGGCTTTTATGGAACTCTACAGTAACATCACAACAAATAATACGGCTTGTTATATATGTGACCATTCTAAAATATGTTATCAGCTTTCAGCTACACAGCGGTCATTTTATTGTTGGTATTTAATAAGATACATACAATAGTAAGTATATTGGTCAGTTTAAGATTCTAGTACAACTCTATGTAAACACCACATTGCTATTATATGGTTGATGAGCTTGAGATAATTCCTAACTAGTGTGTGTGCGTGTGCATGCACACACCCATGCATGCACACACAAGCACGCACACATGCACAAACACACACAAACACACCCAGGTACTTAAAGAACTGTTTTATAATTTCTTCACTTTCATAGAGTGTATTTTTATATATCACTCCTTCTATGTAAAAGGTTATATATGTAAATTGTATGTTATGAATAGGTATTTGAACCGTATTTCTAGTAGTAACTGAAACTTTTATTCAGTAGTTGTCTACTCCTCGAACACCTGTTGCGCAAAGGCCATGACCACTGGAACCAATAACAATTAGGGTCGAAAGGTTAAAAGGCCACATGGTTTGTCAAACAGTAGTAGGTGCTCTGCATGACAAGATAGTGACATCTTCGCGTTCGGCTCACTAGCTGTTACCGTTCTCGTGCAATATTTACAGTATAGAAGAAATTTCTATTGTCGTTTAGTTTTTAGGATCACCATTTTAGATGGTGATCATGTCCAGCTCGCCAACACACCTAACTGTGTTTTATATAGCTACAGCAGGAAAACAAGGAGAAGAATTGGGATCGGATGAATCACAAATCGTGAATCTCGTTTACTTATTATTCGATGTTCTAAATAACAAGGTATAGTGCAATGCAGATACATCTAATGCTTATTTAGCTGTGCAAAACAGTAATTGTTTAGTCAGCTGTCTGTGCTCTACTGGAACATCTATATTGCTGGTTGTAATTCCGGATATACTTACTAATTGACAGGTGTAACGTAACATCCAATAGCGTTAGTGTGATAAAGGTTCTACGACTTACTCAAGGCATATGTTTGGTAATTTTAGACTAAGTATTCATAGCTGATTAACGGCTTATTAATTAGAAGAGAATCACTGGACGTTTGTATAATTTGGCTTGAAGCGCTCAGATCTGGAAAGAACCTGACAAGATGAAGTGGTGCCGTATATTTTAGCCTGAGAGTACATGTTATTTTATGGAGGTACTGACCTTTTGGGAATTTACACAGATATATAATTTTTAATGCACAAATGAATGCATAAAGTTCTTCAGTATTGTACAGACTAGCAATTTTACTAGCTCCAGACTAAGTTGCCAGTCTCCTTATTTCGCCATGGCATAAAGAGCCTACTGTTGCAGAGTGTATCTGGACAGCGCCTACTGAGCCAAAGTTCTCACTCGGGTTATGTCAATTCACATAATACAACTTTCATTGTGATGCTATCATCAAAAACATTTGACCTTTTTGACATCTACATGCGACTTCAAACATTATCTAGTAATTGAATCTTGCTGACAAACACACAGTAGTTATACACTGAAGACACGTGCTTTTAATTCGACTCAGCATTTGCTCATCGCATAAAAGTTACAGCGGTTTTGCCAAGGCCGAAGAAGTTGTGAGCTTGCCTCGTATGGCTTGATGGATTTACAATTACTTCAGCCAGTCAGTTGAATGAGTGATGTTTTCCAGCTATGCTTATGCCATGATTGCGCTGCATTATAAAGCACTTTACCATCCCATTGGTCTCCAAGGATATCGCATTACAGTTCCAATGACATCGCCATGCCTCATTGAACCTGCTTTTCCCATATCCATATTGCTACACCAGCCCAGCGTGACCAACATACCACTCTTCTAACCAACATTATACACAGCTGACTGCACTCGCGCAGCTGCCAGCATATCACAGTGCAACCACCAGCTTTCACCAGGCATATATTTTTGATGTGGTAGCACTTGTTATGAATATTCATGAGCAGAGATCTGTTGAACAAGATATTTGATGTCATGATTGTGCATGGCTGTGTTACCAGAATCCTTGGCAAGTCAATCATTGCGAAATAAGGAATTAGTATGCAAAAAGCAAACCTAGTTTCCAATTATAGAAGCTCCTAAAATGCTTTGATCCCTGTATAAATGAAGAGACATTTAGTTGGAAAATGAGAGCTTCTACAGGATATTACATGAAGCTCCGGAAGATTTTAAGAAATATTTTAAGAAATATCGCAGTGATGTAACAAAAGATAGTAGAATATACAAATCAAAAGACACAATGGGATTATGTAATATGCTTAGCAAAGTCTGTTTTAGCATGGTTATGTCACTACAATTACTGTCATTACGTGTACCACACAGGGAAGGGTGCACACTCACCCTCCCGCTTTGCCACCCAAGAGGAAAGTACACCCAAACACCAGAGCTGGGATGATTACTAAATTAATGAAGTCTTTAATGGTGTATTTTGTAACAATTACTAATGAAGCTATTTCTACTTTTAACACCATAGATTGTGGTTGGTATGTTTACGGCTGATTTCAAATGTGAATCAAAGGTGGTTAATATCGTGACTTTCACAGTTCCTCACTCATTGATCATAAACTGTCACAAATTAATTTAACATTTCATGCCAAGAGTTCACTTATGACATTTATATTCAAGTAAAACAATAGAGTAAGTATTCGGAGATGGTCCACACATTCTTTAGATATAGAAATAGGTTTGCACTGAGTTATTTAATTTTTATTTCTCGTTAGATACTCTTTGTTATCACATGATTAGTTATCTCCACCTCTCCAAGTTTACTATTTACAGACTTTCCTTGTGTCACCTTCTTCATCATACCCACTTCATGGCATTGAAGGTTTTTAAGGGAATGGTCCTAAGATGTTTGCCCCAATTTTTCTATCAATTGTTTTAATTCTAAGGAAAGCATAGGCTAACCTTCTTTTTTCCAAACCGCCACCATCTTCTTGAAATGTTTTGTGCCTAGTTTGACAGAGAAAATCATGTTGAGTATTCGCTAAGTTCTAATGAGACAATTTTGAATTTATAGTTTGCGAAGAAAATCTTTGATGACTTAACTTTTTCTTGATACACAGTGTTTCCACCGTGCACTCAAATTGATAACCAATTCTAAAATTTTAAGTCACGTTAACATTTAATTTATGTCACGTCCTGCTCAAGTATCCTAAAAAAAGTATCCTAAAAAACATCCTTACTGTTATGTTAGTAAGTTTTGTGAGCCGGTTATGTGGGTAGGTGATTTGGGTAGGTTATGTGGGTAGATTATGTGGGTAGGCTATGTGGGTAGTTTATGTGGGTAGGTTATGTGGGTAAGTTATGCGAGTAGGTTATGCGAGTAGGTTATGCGAGTAAGTTATGCGGGTAGGTTATGTGGGTAGGTTTTGTGCTGAGCTACTTTTTTAATTTTAAATTGGTAAAAATATTACCAAGACGGGAGACTTGAGTTTTTACTGGTCACTTGTATGTTATTGTTTATAACTTGAAACATGTTGCGATTGAAGCTGAATAGAACAACTCATTAAAAAGAGATTTTCAGCTGCGTGTTAACCATAAAAAAATTAAACCCCAGCGATAGGCCTATGCACAACTTTTTTTTCATGTGGAACGAGTGCCTGCTTGGAGCTTTGCTCATAGAGCACTGCAGAAAAAAAATTTTCTTGCATGGCTCAGCGGCACTCAAATTTCGGTTACCCCCAAGCAGTTTGTCTAACGACTGTAATGTTTTTTAAAATTGCAAAACCTGTTCAAATGAGAGTACTGCCTCATTCGATGTCTGCTGTTTTCTTCATTGATAATGAGACAAGCGGTTTAGCTTCTGCATTTAGCCAGTTTATCCTGCATGGGTGGGAGATTTGTGGTTTACCCTATACAGTGAAAGCTCAGCATGCGAAATTAATCCGCTTCGCTATTTGCACTATTTGTTATAACTCTGTCAAATATCTGGAAAGAAATTTAAAAATCATTGTTTCATTTAATTAATTCTGTAGCTAATGGATACTTTAGGTAATTTCACATCATTATGAAGTAAATGCTTCATATAATACTATACAAAAGTAAATGCGAAAAACTCGATGTCCCAAAAAACGACGTTAATAAAATAATTGATAAATGGGTATTAAAATGTCGTTGTCTTTATGGTAAATAAAGATTTGAGTTGATGTGTAGCCGTTTTGGCGATTCAAAAGAAGGATGATGCATTCGTTTTCATAGGTAGCTGTGCCTATAGAGATATAGAGATATAGTGCCTGTTTACCTTACTCTATGTAGACATAGAATTAACGTTCTTATTTAGGTTCTCTTGCTTTTGCACCGGATAATTCTCTTATATTTAATTATCACAACCAACCTCTCCAAGTTCCCCATGTACACAGCTTTCTTTGCCTCACTTTCCTCACAATGCCCACTAAATGGCTTTGAAAACTTTTAAACAATTGGTCCTAAGATGTTTGCTCCAGTTTTTCTGTTAATTGTTTTAATTCTAAGAAAAGCGTGACCTTGTTTGTACCACGCTAATGTGGTGTTCGTTGTGGTAAAAAGAATATGTGTGCAGCACATATTCTTTTACCATATTTACAGTTTTACAATCATGGTTTCTAAGAAGACTTATGTGAGTGATATTACAAATACCACCCAATACTCTTCTTAAAAACCGTACAACATGTATTATGCATTGTTTAATAGAACTCAGCTCGAGGAAGGAGAACTGTGCAGATGTGAAACGATTTACAAGACTGCAGTGCAGTATTTCAAGATACTTCGAATGCCATGTTTAAAAAATACTTTGTATTTTAAGACAAATATTTGCTCTAATGTGACATCCAATAGTCAAAAACTTACATGGGTGATCAGAGGTCGAGAGTTGTCTGTATTGGGAAGAAAGTCCATATGTTCACAATGTGAGGTAATAGGAACAAGGCAATAGTGGCAATTGGAACAGGAATACTGGCAATTGGAATGGTGCTAGTGGTTATTTGCCTGCTTGATTAACTTTTGCAGATAGTCACTGTACAGCAGCACCATGTGAAGCCAACTCACGACTATTCAGATAATGTCTTATCTGAGGAGTGCAAACAACTCACTGGGCTTAATGAGGAGCTGGTGAAGAATGCTCAGCCGCTTGAGCTTGTCTTGGAAGAGGTAGATGGTGTTTAGCGATATGGCGATGTGTGTCAGAAATGCTTCTCCCTGACTAGTCCCTCTATTCACAATGATAGACATGTAGCAATAATCGACTGTATCAGTGTTTGTAAACAAAATTTGGTTTTTGACCTCTCACTTTCAAACTGCAGTCAGTCAGTAAATCAGTGGTTATTCTTTCGCCGATTTATAATGATCTCTCTCAACTTTACACGTTTTAGTTTAAAATCTCTTTTGCTTTATCTGGCTAACGCGGCATACTTAGATGAGAAGAAATTCTTCTTTCAACCTTTAAGAGTATTAAAAGCTTATCCGCTAAATACTACCCATCCTTTTGACGAACTATCCACCGCTTTGAGTGTCATTCAAATCATTTGCCGTGTTCACGAGTGAGAGGTCATTGTGTAAAAGGCACGACAGGGTTTAGAGATGTCCCTTAATCGCTAATCACTCTGCGCTGTGATATTAGTTGCAGGACTTATCAGTGTGTGCCATCTTACAAACCTTTATCTTAATCTCGTCGCTGAGTGTTTGCACCGCGCATTACTTGCCCAGTAATGCCCGCTAATAAAAGTTTGTCGGACCTGTCTAGCTTGGCAAGCCTTTAATCTGAGCAAAAGCACTCTAAACTCGTGTCCATCAACGTAACAAAATATGGAAATGTTATAATTACACGCGCTGTTATGATGTGTGGGTGCTTCTATGTAGCCTATCTTCAAAATAAACATGACACCATATTGTGACTCGCCGTAGTGAAGCAGTCTTATCTTTCACTCCGATGCGACCACTTGTGGAAGGGTCAATATTCTGCATTCACTTTCAATAGTAGCTGTATCTAACATGTTTATCGTCACTTTCCTTGATCGTTAATTGTGTTAGTGCTGAGTACACATTTCACATGTTTTAAAGTTACTCAAAATCGTGTTGGAGACACGATAAAAATTAGAAATGATCACTAAAATGTACCGTAATCAAAGAATTTTATCAGCTAATATAGATTGTCAACTTTTAAAACACTTTTGTTCAGGCCACTCAATAATTCCTGATTTCTGTATTCACATTTTTATTTTGGCGTTTAATAAAAAATTATTTTGTTGATGCTTCCTAATCCCAATAAAAAGTCATACGATATACAAGCAGGTAATTAAAAAATTCCAATTTAATAAAGTGTTGCAAAGGAAACACAGGCCCCATTCATCGTCCAGTTCAACAACACTAGCGATCCCTTAGCTGTAACTAAGTATTAACTTGCCGAGTTTGTATGTGTCATTACTGCTACTTTTGTAGATGGACCGATTCTTCAAAGCAAAGGGAATACATCCAGAGTATTGTGGAAACAATTTCTTGTTTTGTGTAGACGGCCCGCAGTTAATACGCCTGTGCTTACAAGCTGAGGCTATGCAGAAGTCGATTCAACTAAGATCTTATTTCTTCAAGTACTTTGATCTTAGGAAGGAATTTCAAAAGTTGTACAAAAGGCCGGCCGTCTCAAAACAAGACATGCTCGAGTGTATCCTTTCTTGTCTTCATTTCATGTTACAATCTAGTTCGTACATGGCTCAAAAAGTGAAGTAGTTGTACGCTGCTTGGAGGCAGCCTATTTAATTCACTTTAACAGAGGTTATAAAGCGGTATTACAAAAATATTTTGATGTTTTTTTCAAAGCTGTCCTAATTTCATTGTTGTTCATATATAAGTCAGTTGCTGGCCAAGCTAAATTTGATAGGAGTCACAGTTAACCGCTGGGTGACCGCAAGTCGCATTTTATGTAAGCTGGTGGCCATAATCTTTGCTTGTTTGTGTTACAATTCTACTGAAGGAAATTCAACTGTTGTTGAGCGTTTTATCATTCATCCTTGTTTTGTGAATAACAACTGGAAGCGTATGGCTGATTGTGGAAGCGTTTCCTATATCTGCTGACATATGTACATCATCATCGTTACTATGCAAATGTGCAGTATGATATGTTTTGACTACTTATCCTTAACAGAATGCTAATAGACTTGTGTCTAGATCCAGATGCCTCTATCGACTACGGAGTCAGGCAAGTTCATGACATGGCCAGTATCATCAAGAGGTTGCTGACGGATGGTAAGTGGCAGCCACCTTTTACTAACCACCTTTCTGGTCCTGTTTTACAGTTCTCTAAGTCAGTTCACCATCTCAAATAGACTTCTACAGAACTCTAACAGTATGTCACGACTACACGGCTAGCATTTAATTTACCCAGAATTCATTCTCGCTGTTGCAAGGTATGCTGGGACATTCTAATTACCAAAATTTTAGCCTTGTCACTAATTGACATAATCTTCCATGACACGAGCCACTATTAAATGTTAAGCTATTTCTAATTAAAATTATATGCATTGCGAATGTGCATACTTGAAATTGTTTTGTATTGCAAGACTAACGTCGCTATTTGTCCTATTTCATTCGGTGCTGGAAGTTGCTCTTCCAATCGTGATTATGAATGTAAACTGGCATACGGTCATTTGCTTACTTTCTTTATCAATTCATGGGCAGAAGTGGACACGACTACCACTTTTCCTTTTTTGCATAAACAAATCTCGCCGGCTAGATAACTGGCAGTTACCAGAGCTTAAAAAAAATCTTTTTCAACCAGCACACTCTGTGAGGCCACCAATCAGTTTGCCTTGAGTGGACCGTGTAGCAATGGTAACTCAGGCTAGTTTGAATATATTCCAGACTAAAACGATCAATCGCAGATTAAGTTAGCATTTCTTATTTTATTTAACACTATTTATACTTATTATTACTAGTATTTTAGTCCATTTCTAAGGATTTATATATGCGTCAAACATTAGTTCTTTATTACCATCAACAATTTTATGTTGAATGCTTTGGTCAATTTCAAAAGTTATAACTATTGCATGTTTTAATAATCTGCAATAATACTAGACAGTTTGATATGGCCTGGTGTAAACCCTCTTTTTGTCTTACTCATGGCATGGTTTGTGGCAAAAGGTTGGAAGGGTGTAGAATGGTTAGTAATTTTGTTGTTAGAAAGCTTACATAATTCATTGCTCTAAGGGTAGGAAAGTAGTTCAGGCGAAACTAGCAGTATTGTTTACTAGCATGACACACTCATCGACTAGCCATATTTTCTCTTCAACTGATTGACAATACTTCCGTTCGGCGATGTTATGCTGATGATGGCCATTATTCATGCCCAATGGTCAAAGCACAACCAATGATCGGTGGCATAACAGAATGACTACCAAAGCACAACCAATGATCGGTGGCATAACAGAATGACTACCAAAGCACAACCAATGATCGGTGGCTTAACAGAGTGACTACCAAAACACAACCAATGATCGGCGGCATAACAGAATGACTACCAAAGCACAACCAATGATCGACGGCATAACAGAATGACTACCAAAGCACAACCGATGATCGACGGCATAACAGAATGACTACCAAAGCACAACCAATGATCGGTGGCATAACAGAATGACTACCAAAGCACAACCGATGATCGGCGGCATAACAGAATGACTACCAAAGCACAACCAATGATCGGTGGCATAACAGAATGACTATCAAAACACAACCGATGATCGGTGGCATAACAGAATGACTACCAAAGCACAACCGACGATCGGCGGCATAACAGAATGACTACCAAAGCACAACCAATGATCGGTGGCATAACAGAATGACTATCAAAGCACAACCAATGATCGGTGGCATAACAGAATGACTACCAAAGCACAACCAATGATCGGCGGCATAACAGAATGACTACCAAGAACGAAAAAGAAGAAGAAAACCAATATCACTGATGTCAATATTCTTAGCAAAGGTTTATTAAATCACTACTGTGTCACGATTCTCCACACAGATGGTGTAACGAATAATTGGAACTTCGAGATAGCTCAGTTGAACTGAATAATATACTTTCACTTATGTTTGTCGGCTGATAAAATGAATTTGAAATATATTGCAACCCAATGACTGATGTCACCCTCTAAGGAACTTTTTCACCAAGAAAACGAGATTGTTTCCAAGAAAGGAAGGATTGGTGTTCAAATAGCGCATTATAGAATAAGTCTGTGATAACTGATTGCTGTCGGAAGTAGTGTGGTCATCGGCAGATACTGTACTGAATGTCAGACAGCTTAGCGAGGTAGTCAGCAGTTGATGCGCGATTCCAAACATGCTCTGACAACTATGTGACAAGTGCTCGCTATAACAGGTGTTTTCTTATCAACTAGTGCAAACTGCCTCTTTATTCAGCATGGCCAAACAGACTGGTCTTATAGAGCAGGGAGGTATTACAGCAACTCGTCACTTATAAGTATCACCCCAAATTGAGACTAGGGTAGTCATGCTGGTAGCAGATGCTGACAAGTGGTTGTGGGCTATAGTTGTGACACAACGTGAAAGGCTGTATGATGGATAGGATTGCGTACGTACATAGGCCATTCTTTTGCGCAGGCAACCAAGCATACAGCAGACGATGCATACGGCACTGTCCTCTCTGGGCACTCTATAGGCTTCAGAAATTTGACACAGTTCACAGATTTGTAACAGAGATACGCATTCATCTGAAAGCCTCATGTACTCAGCTCTATCTCAATTAGTGACTGTCTTCACTAAATGCATTGCATAGAGTTATGGTTGTGTGAGTCTATAAACATGGTCATCTAAGCATTTCATTCGTAACTTTATAGCTTAACATTGTCTCTACACCCCTTTGTCTCCTGTAGGGCACCAGTTTGCAGAGCCAGAGAGGATTAAGGACAGATTACAGCCAGGCATATGGTGAGGGTCTCGCCATGTTTCTTACTTCTCCAAGTTTTTGTAATAAATATGAATACAGCGCTTACTGGTGGTTACTTGTTGGCATATCCTAACTACCAGTGGAAGGATTGTTACGTAAGCTGGACGAAAGGCAGTTTCATTCTTCAGATCTGTCCTCTAATTAAAGGCCTGGCTGCGAGACCATGAGGAATGTTGGTAAGATAAATGCGAGGCCTGTTTGTCTGTTTATTGCAGCAACAAGTCGGACTATGTCGATGATGACACTGTGATACGAGCTAGAGGTCTGCCTTGGCAATCGTCAGATGCTGATATAGCAAAGTTCTTCACTGGGCTCAATATTGCAAAGTGAGTCAGTCGTCAATGCTACCCTGTCACATTCCCATTGTCTCCTTCTAGTTTCTCGGCTGTCTCAATAACACTGTAACACACCTGCTGACTCCAATCCTTGGCTGAGAAGGGCAACGCAAAGATGAAGAAAATCCATTGAGGCTGCATATTTGGGTTTTTAAGGATGGAGTGTGAAATTTGACCATTATGAAGCGTTTTTTGAGCAAATTTTGATGTCATTTCCTGTAACCTCGACTGGAATGTTGTAAGCTGGAAATAATTTACAGGCTTTCCTTTATGCCCTTCTTTTACATTAATTCTTTACAAAGGTTGTTACTGACTGACTGTGTGTTTAAACTATACTGAGGTTATTTAGCATGCTGATAGACACTGTAAAAATTAGCTTGGGGTATGGGCTGACTAGGTTTTTTGCACTTTGGATGTTCAATTAAACACTATATGTCTGCTCACCAAGGCAGTATGAATATCCAAAAATCTCATTGTGTCAATGTTTTGATGATGAATGCATTCTTGTGAAAACCTTATTTCTGAGTTCAAAATTCTTGTTTGATTGAGTCTAGGTAGTTAGAATACTTTCAGATTGTCTGCGTGTAGGGTATATGCAGTAGGGTATATGCACTAGGGTATATGCAGTAGGGTATATGCAGTAAGGTACCAGTAGGACATTAGGTTGTCTCCCCATTCTATATTCTGGCGTACATAGGAGGCTGGACTTAGTGAGCGAAATCCTTCGTTTTTTCATGACATCATTCTATCGTTGTCGGCCATCTTTGTAAACAACTTTTATCGTTAAAAACACGAAGCTTTTTGCAATGAATTTTTGAAAACGATGCTTTTGTTTGCAATTTTTTATTATAATATCAAAACAACACCAAAAAATTATATTAAATAAAAGAATGACGATCGTTTTCTACAAATATGGCGGCTTTTTTCGTGAACCAGCGCATGTGCAAACGGCTTGATGACGTAAAAAAAACAAGGATAATAAGCGTTGTAAAACGCTAGCTTTTGCTTCAGTAATGCGATGAACGCTCTGGGAAACACACTGGGGGCATCAGACACAAGAATAATCTTTTGTCAATAGTTCCTAGAAGTCAATTTTTTACGTCATTTGTTATGAAAATTATATATTTAATATTTTGTTATTAATATTTTATCTGTAAAACAATTTAAAAAAAACTTACATCTTATTAATGACATGAAATTATTATAAGTTGAACTACTTTTGGTCGCATGTTTTGGAAGTTTTTATCAAACATACTCTCTGGCAATCAGTTGGCCATTCATGACAAAGTTGTTGGCAAAACTATCAAGTACTCCATATATACGTAAGTGACCGTGCTCGTGTTAGTGTCCGCCACAGCTAGTGTTCACTGCTAGTGTCCGCCAAAGCTCGTTTTCACCCCGCTAGTGTCCGCCACAACTCGTGTTCACCGCTAGTGTCCGCCACAGCTCGTGTTCACCGCTAGTGTCCGTCGCAGCTCGTGTTCACAGCTAGTGTTCGCCACAGCTATTGTTCACCGCTAGTGTCCGCCACAGCTCGTGTTCACTGCTAGTGTCCACCACAGCTCGTGTTCACCGCTAGTGTCCGTCACAGCTCGTGTTCACCGCTAGTGTCCACCACAGCTCGTGTTCACCGCTAATGTCCGTCACAGCTCGTGTTCACCGCTAGTGTCCGTCACAGCTCGTGTTCACCGCTAGTGTCCACCACAGCTCGTGTTCACCGCTAATGTCCGTCACAGCTCGTGTTCACCGCTAGTGTCCGCCACAGCTCGTGTTCACCGCTAGTGTCCACCACAGCTCGTGTTCACCGCTAATGTCCGTCACAGCTCGTGTTCACCGCTAGTGTCCGCCACAGCTCGTGTTCACTGCTAGTGTCCACCACAGCTCGTGTTCACCGCTAATGTCCGTCACAGCTCGTGTTCACCGCTAGTGTCCGCCACAGCTCGTGTTCACTGCTAGTGTCCACCACAGCTCGTGTTCACCGCTAATGTCCGTCACAGCTCGTGTTCACCGCTAATGTCCGTCACAGCTCATGTTCACCGCTAGTGTCCACCACAGCTCGTGTTCACCGCTAATGTCCGTCACAGCTCGTGTTCACCGCTAGTGTCCGCCACAGCTCGTGTTCACTGCTAGTGTCCGCCACAGCTCGTGTTCACCGCTAGTGTCCGCCACAGCTCGCTAGTGTCCGCCACAGCTCGTGTTCACCGCTAGTGTCCGCCACAGCTCGTGTTCACCGCTAGTGTCCGTCACAGTTCATGTTCACCGCTAATGTCCGTCACAGCTCGTGTTCGCCGCTAGTGTCCGCCGCAGCTAGTGTCACAGCGTGAAGAATGTGAATTCGTTGTAAATCTAGTGTGTAAATCTCTGCTGTGTTTCAGCCATTAGGAAAACTAGTTTGTTTTTGTATGCACTTTTATGTAGCCAGCTATTATAAGAAAAGACCGGGCTAACTAGCTCAGCTTAGTTTCCTTGTGCCAGTCAGTGCATAGTATGCTTACACCGTGAGGACAAACGGAAGAGAGGGAAAAGTGGTTACAACATTGCTAGACCTGCAGTTCCCATCACACACAATTTGCAATAATATTAGTTTTTTTGTTTACCAATTATTGCCAGACCACCATGTACAATCGTCACACGATTTTTGTCACACAATTTCGCACGAATCATATTTAGGCCAACAATCATCAAAACCACAAGAGAGCGCAATCATGCACTGGTGACTCACCAGCAAAATAGTTTTGGGTTGGCCAAGTTCCTACAGGCTTGTTTTCAGATTAGCTAGTCTTTAGTTGATATCTAACCAACCCTAAATATCAGTCAACTTTTTCACCGCCTTAACACAGATGTGTAGTGTGGAAGGTGTGAAAGGGACACTTCAAATGTCGTACAATATTATATTTATCTTGCGCCAGACTCCTTTATATAATACATTGACATTGAGGTGATTGCGCAATGTTAGATGTATAGATAGCTTCTAGTATGCTCGCACCCTCATTCAGATCTTTATTGTCCTAAGGCTGTGTTGATGTCTTCACTAGCTGGACTTATCACAAATATGTAAACTCTTGCTGTTTGAAGATGCCCTCGTGTGAGTTCTGATTAGTATGCCACGCCAGTTGTTGCTCCTAATAGCATGCCTTCACTCCATCCAGCTGTGAAGCTACTACTCAACCCTACCATTTGTTACTCCTCCCTGGTGGCTCTTCAACGCCATACCTTCATCTTATGAATAATATAGCATTAGCATATGATTAATGTCTGTTGGTAGCCAAAGAAGCATCCTGCTATGTCCTAGCCTTGTTGCGCTCCACTTTACCATGCTATGGTTGACTGCACTTGACATGAGTGCGCAATGGCCTTGTTCAGGCAACTAGCTGGCTGATACTATTGCAGGGGAGGAGTGGCTCTGTGCCTCAGTCAACAGGGCCGCAGGAATGGTGAAGCTCTTATAAGATTTGAGAATCGAGAGAGTAGAGATTTGGCACTGAGAAAACACAAGCACCATTTGGGCAATAGATATATTGAGGTCTACAAGGCTTCGGGTCGTGACTTTCTCAATGTAGCTGGAGGTAAGAAGTTGACGTGGCAAACTTATGGTAAACGTCCGAGTTGACTGGGTCTCATAGATATTGTTGAGCTGGCTAGACAGTGGTCAGTGATAAGGAGATAGCATTGGACACTTACTGCAATTATCTCTGATACCCTAATACTATGTGTCTACAAGGGGCTAGTATATCTCAATACAGTGCGCCCTCTAGTTAAGATGACCCTGTTATACCATTTTTTCGCCCTGTGATGTAGAACACGCTGATTTTTTGGCCTCTCAATATGAAATATTTTTCACCATATGACATAAAACAAAATTTCTCTCGAAATTCGAATTTGGCAGTCGGTTTGTTGATTACGTCGGCATAACAAATATGCCAGCATGCTATTTGCAGAAATCCCTCTAACAACGAATGAAAGAGATATGATGCTCAATCTTGCTCAGGTCGGCATTATTCGTTATTTGTTATTGTGAAAACGAAACCGAAAACAGACAACTGATAAAAATTTAACGATGTAAAGTTGAAGTTTTGTAAAATAGTTAAGGATACATACTAAAACTTACCTTTAACTATGTGTTTAGTAAGCTACATTCATTTACATTAAATTCAATGTTTATGTTATACGTCTGCCTCGAAAGTAAGAACTCCCAACAATACATACCAACAGTACATACCAACGGTACGTACTGTTGGTACGTATGCAGTACCAACGGTACATACCAACGGTACGTACTGCACATGTTACATTGTAACGTTACATTTTATTGCAGAACATAACCACTAAATACACTAAGGTTACTGTAGGTAATTGTAGTCACTAAGATTAGCACGTTATTTTGTTACTAATTTTTCATATGTACGTACATAAAATTTTGCGGATTTTTACCAGGGAGTGTTTGCATTAGATATTTACTATGGGTTTCTATAACACTCGATACGATATGTTGCGTAGTAAGATAGTAAGATGTCGATTGTTACGTTTTATTGCAGATCATAACCATTAAAGACAGTAAAGTTACTGTAGGTAACTCTAGTCAATAAGGTTGATATAATATTTTGTTACTAATTTTTCATGTGTACAATATGTACGTATATAAAATTTTGATGATTTTTACCAGGGGGTGTTTGCATTGGATATTTACTATGAGTTTCCATACCACTCTATAGGAAATCTTCGCTTTACGATGCCAACACTGGAACAAATTAAAATCATACGTTGAGGTTCCACTGTACATTTACCTTTGACTTTTTTAATTGTGTCACTAGAAATATCGTAGCAAAATATTTAAAATATGTTAGCATGAACCATGAGATACTTTCTGAAACACTGGCTTTTTCCTTTTAACCAGGTAGCAACACAGAGGCACAAGCATTCCTGTCCAGAGGTGCTCAGTGTATAATACGGATGAGAGGCCTGCCTTATACAGCTAATGCTGAACAAGTGGTAATTGTCTCCCTAAATTTATGCAATGCTTTTTGAAGATATGAATTTATCCAATGATTAGCATTTCACAGTCATACATATGTATATATAATGGATATAGTGTATATAATATATATACTGTGTATATATAATGGATATAGCATATACAATGTATATAGTGTATATATATAATGGATATAGTGTATAGAATGAATATAGCGTATATATAATGAATATAGTGTATATATATAATGAATATAGTGTATATATATAATGGATATAGTGTATATAATGTATATAGTGTATATATATATAATGGATATAGTGTATAGAATGAATATAGTGTATATATATAATGAATATAGTGTATATATATAATGGATATAGTGTATATAATGTATATAGTGTATATATATATAATGGATATAGTGTATAGAATGAATATAGTGTATATATATAATGAATATAGTGTATATATATATTGGATATAGTGTATAGAATGAATATAGTGTATATATATAATGAATATAGTGTATATATATAATGGATATAGTGTATATAATGTATATAGTATATATATATAATGGATAAGTAGTCAGGCCTAATGCTAACAGCGCTAAAAAAAGCGGAGTGTTATAAATAACTGGAGTGTTAAAAAAGATTAAAGTTACTTATTTTTTTTCCAGGTCGATGTTTCTCTCTGGAGTCACGACAGGTCTGTTTCCACCATATGATATACCACCAGTCACCTAAAGAGTGCAGAAGCATGAAACAGACTTGTCATGACTCCACAGAGAAACATCGAGCTGGAAAAAGATAAGTGACTTTAACCTATTTCAGCACTCCAGTTATTTATATATAAATTGGCAGGACATCAACTCTCATTGGCAATGGGATTTATCTCCCTTGCCGGCTCTGAGCTGCACTGATGAGGCTTCAATAGCCGAAACAGTACTGTCTGTAGCGTGAGTGTATATATATATATATATATATATATATATATATATATACACATACATATATACAGATATATATACAGATATATATGTATATATATCTGTATATATATATATCTGTATATATATATATCTGTGTATATATATCTGTGTATATATATATCTGTGTATATCTATATATATAGATATATATATAGATATATATATATAGATATATATATATATACACAAACATGATAATGTGCCACGTCGTAACACACCATCACATGGTCCAAAACTATCTTGCATTTCCTTGCATGTGCAAGGAAATGCAAGATCATTTTTAACGATGGGTTTTACAGTTGACTTGACTACAACCAAAATAGTTTACTAAATTACAAGTCTAGATTATTGTAGTTGGACTTACACCGGCACCACTTTTAATGGTGAAATCTACCGCGCTTTAGTTTTCACTTCTGGTACCGCAAAAAACTTAGCACCAAAACAAATACAAGGATTTCATTAGCAGCTGTTTTTTGTTTGCAAGGAAGTACAGTTAAAGATTGTACTACATGCCTGGGCTCTTCCCGAGACTATTTACTAAATGAGCTCTTCATAGAGCTGCTCGTTTGTAGTTTATATTACGACTCTGTAGTCGATAACCGAGTGTGCTAAATTCTGTTGCTCTCAGCCTGTGATTTCATCGGAATAACTTCAAAATCGTCTACTATTATTTTTCTAGCGACACATCACATTCATAATCAAATATTATGTCCAAATTTAGGTCTAAAGGATTTGAGTTGGTCTCTGATGAGCCACCAATTCTTTGTCTCCATTTTGAAAATGTACGAGGAAAAACAAATGTTTCAAGCATTTGTGTAGAGTGTCATCTGCAGACAATTCTATAGAAATTCAAATAAAATATAGTGCACATTCGCATTAAAAATGTATTACCTTCTGTCAAACTAACATGATTGTCGATCTATTTTTACTGTGCATTGCCATAAAGCGCTCAAGACTACCAAAAACCTTGCAAATTTCTGTTACTATAACTGTCTGATTCTGTACTGTAACTCCTGCAGGCTTACTGCAAAACAATTTTAGTTTAATTCAACAAATCATCCATAATGTGATGAAGCAAATGAATATTAAATTGTTCAAAGTAAAGCATAACATAAAACTTGTCTTTTTCAGCAGTTAGTATTTGATAATGCAACGTCGCACAACTCCAACTGGATCATTTATGTCTACTAATCTAGGCTCTATTCACTAAGCTATGTAAGTTTATTGATTATTGATGACTTTCTTGCAGATGTGCAGACAATAGGGTATTGCTATTGTTCTCTGGATAGGTAGGTGTTGGTTTGGACCACTAATCTTATATCAGGTGTCTGGAGGTCAGCTAGAATGGGTGCTATTCTTTGTGCATGTCAATGTCAAGAGACACACGTAAATTATGTATGATTTTTAAGCTTTTAATTTTTGTCTCCTCTGGCATTGACCTGCGCAGGATTGGTGCCAGGATCAATCAGCAGTTTGCAGCGTTAATTCCCAGCCTGAATGTGTGGATTATTTACAATGTGTTATGGGGGGTCAGCTGGGCTACTAGTGCTGGGCTCAAGGCTACTTGTAGTGGTGTTCGGGCAAAGGTGATCAAAAACATGCGCACCATGAGTGTACTTGCTGCATTTCCATTAATTGGTTTAGCTGTGATTATGATAAGAATCTATCAATATGTTGTTGGCTCGTTGTCTGTTGGGTACGGGTTATTCAACTTTACCGAGTTCTCCTCCCATGTGTATGTGAAGCTCTCTTATGGAGCTGGTTGACTAATATTCAATAGCAGCAATATTGTAGCTGTTGTCTAGAGATCACTGGTCCTGCTGGGGCTCTAAACCGCAACGTATTCTCGTCTGCTTCTGCCTGGAAGTGATTGGATTCCAGGAGTGGATTCCAGGATTGGGTTCTCTCGTGATTGTGGGGCTGTTTGGCTTGCTTTCTTAGGTTTCTGCTTTCTTTATTAAATCACTTTTGACAGGCCCAGGGCTAGACAATAATGATTGGTAATCTTTCTACCAGTCAGGGTTAGGATGGAGAAATTGTCTTCTCGTGTCTCATGCTAAAGCTGAGCTACCTACAGCGTGTATTTCCCTTATGACTTATGGTCTCATGGGTGGGTAAATCCAACCTTACACAAACCCAGCAGCTCCAGCCACTGTGAGCATTGCTAGGGAGCTGTTGGCTAACCTACGCTAGACCAATGCTACAATGAAGCCCCGCGCTCTCTTTGAAAATACCCGACGCATTACCTCATTCACCGCCTTTCTTACTGATGCTTCGAGGTGGTTAAGCACTTCAGAAGACCTATCTTCACAATATTTTTACAATAGCTTGAACAGCTTTTCATTATGTTGAAGAAATATGCGCCGAAACGAAGTTTGCCAAATTCATTATTTGGAGTTGCATAACTTATTTCCTCGTTTATTTAATGTTGACGAGTTTTATAGCCTACAATGGAGGGCGATGGGTGGGACGTCCCAACGTTATTGTCTGTTTGCAGCTACAGTTCTTCTGCGGCGGAGAAAAAGGAGTGGATGTGTTAGACGGTAAAGACGGCATTCTGTTTGTGCATCAAGTGGATGGCAGAGCCACAGGAGATGCCTTCGTTCTTTTTGCTACTGAAGATGATGCAAACATTGCACTCGGCAAGCACCGAGAGCTCATTGGAACGAGATACATCGAGCTTTTTAAGAGTACCACTGCAGAGGTTCAACAGGTGAGCTCGACAGTCTGGTTTTAGAAAGCGAGAATGGCATATTTTGATTATTTATAGCTACATGGTAATTTGTGGCACAGTTAGACCATGCGAGTTTACAGGGTTTTGTTGCCTTCAGTTCGTGTGAATGGTTGTGGGCCATGCCAAAGCTCTATATGGCCAAGAAAAGTTTTTATTTACAGTGTCTGTACTTCAAGTGTGCCATCATACTAGGAAATGCGTGCTTTTCAGGTATGATGTTATGTAGTATTTTTATGGGAATGTTTGCGAATGCTACAAAAAGCTGGTATCGCTATATGCAATAATGGTTTAGATTTACTTTTGAAACACGGATTGTTGTTAAAGATAGCGGTAGTTTATTTTAATTGATGGTGTGTATGAAACACAAGGCTGTCAGCAGACAGCACCTCATGCTTACAACCTTTGCAACTTGAACCCTTGAATATTGTGGGCAGGTACTCAACAGAACCATGGAACCACAGCTAAGAAACACTCCTCCTGCAGGAGCTGAGTCTATACCATTTCCATCACTTGGCCTTTCACCTATGCATCATATGAATCCAGCCCTCATGCCTTTCCTGCCTTCGCAAGCTACTCCCTCAATGCCTCCCACGGGCTTTGTGGCTGGACACGCCGTTCGAGATTGTGTGCGTTTGCGAGGCTTGCCGTTTGAGGCATCTGTCACAGACATTCTCAGTTTCCTCGGCGATTACGCTCGCAGCATAGTTTTCCAAGGAGTACACATGGTGTACAATTCGGCCGTAAGTGTCATTGCTTATACATTTGCAGGCTTGAAAAAGAAATTATAGCTTTAGGTAAAGGTTCTGGGCTTCGCAGCTGTGAGCCCAGAACCTAGATGAGAACCCAGAAGTAGATGAGTTTCCTCTCACCGACTGCGGTGCCTTATGCTAACAGCTTAGCTCATTCTGTCACTTCGTTGATATCAAAGCTGAAAATTACTATTATTGATGGTATTACCGGTATACATTTGCTGCAATAATTAGGTAATAATGAAGTTAGTTGTCTGTTTGTTATTTTAAATAGAATTTAGTTGATGTTTCAGTTTAAATCAGAGTTAATGTCTTCAAATGAAGTGCAATAAAACTTTCACAAATTTTTGGCAACAGCTATTTTTATATAAATTTAAATAAATTACTAAATAAATAAAATTACTAAATAGAAAATAAATAAAAATTACTGATAAATTTTTTATTAGCAAACCATCTGTGAATTCTAAAATGACTTTTAGTGATACTTTTGCTATTCTCTTACTTTTGATTAGTACTGAATCTAGTGATATAGTTGAGGAGGGGGTGGGGGTGCCTAAGGTGTATACTTAACCATAGCTTTTTACTATCGCACTTGGAGGATGATCTGTGTAGACATGCTAGCAAGTGTCATACATTGTCGGACTGTTGTGTTAAACTTTTTCATTCAAAGGCTGGTGCTGCAAAACTAGGCTCGTATTTTAAGGCTGACTCGATTCCGATCACAATTCGCATCGTAAAATTTTTGATTTAATGCATTATTATCTCACTTTGTCAAACGGATAATTTGAAGTGTTTACATGTATATGCCTTCTCTCTACAACAGGGTACTCCATCCGGAGAGGCGTTTATACAAATGGACTCGGAAGTAGCCGCAGAGTCGGCTGCCATAAACAGACACAAAAAGTTCATGTTGCTCTCTGGTATGGGTGGCAATAAGAAACGATATATCGAAGTCTTTCAGTGTTCAAGCGCTGATATGAGTGTTGTGCTGACAAACCCTGAACTGCCAGCCAACTTACAACTCCCCGGAGTTAACATTCCTCAAAATCCGCCTACATTTGGCAATGGCCTCCACCACGCCCTTAACCTCACCCCGCCAGGGCTATCCTCTCCACAGCAAGGCTCTCCTCCAACTGTGCCCACCAGCTCTACCCACAATCCTCTCACCGCGCCTGCTCAGCCGTTTGCTCTTCCTCAACTTCAGCCACAGCTACAGCCTTTGCTGCCTCAGAGGAGCCCACTGATCGCACAAGGTAGTCATCTCTGCAGCCATGTTTATAGTAGGGCTCTACTTGACTTTATCACTTTGTTAGACAGGTCTTAGTAACTATCATATCCTAACGGTGAGTTGTGCAGACGTGAGTTGCGCAGACGTGAGTTGCGCAGACGTGAGTTGCGCAGACGTGAGTTGCGCAGACGTGAGTTGCGCAGACGTGAGTTGCGCAGACGTGAGTTGCGCAGACGTGAGTTGCGCAGACGTGAGTTGCGCAGACGTGAGTTGCGCAGACGTGAGTTGCGCAGACGTGCTTCTGGACTTTGATCACTCATTGGCATTGCTGTTTTACAGTTTCATTTTAGTTTGATGTTGAGAAAAAGATCTATGTTTATACAAAATCTAACAGATGAGCATTTTTCAAAGTCAGTGTTAAAATATTAGTGTCCTGGGATTTTGAAAGTGAAATGTATCTTTGGATTGTTAACTTGCTCATCATGGCCGAAAAGACTTACGCTTAAAAAATTGTAGTCTAACAATTAACTGAAAAAATGGCTGTGCTCAGAAAATGTAGTTATTATTTTATTTATGAGGTTTCACTCAAATGCATCTATATTTTTACTAGTACTTCTGTTTTTGGAAATTTGTTATTTTTTACTTCAAATATAACCAATTTTACATACTTATGTTTTCCAGTTCTCGACAATGTTTTTCCTAAATTGGTTTCAATCATGTTAGGATATTGAGCTCCACGAAGCTTTTTTACTGTGGAATAGGAACCTTTAACGTTGCTTGAAAGCTTTGGGAGTTCACAAACAACATACTCGACCATTCTGTTTCCATGAATTTTATCACATATCTGGGACTAAAAACTCTGTCTCCAGAGGCTTTGCTTTTCCTGGTAAGTCACTCATATTTAGTTTCAAATCTAAAAAGGATATTCATGTAGGAAATAATCTATAAATGGTATTGTAAAAACTTATATAAATTCTATTAAATTAGAAATGGTAAAGATTGATTTGAAGATTACATTAAAATAGAAATTCTATAAACCTGAATAAAGCAGTTAGACAAATTTCAGAAATGTTTGATGAAACCTCTATACATTGTCACCCTCTAATTCATGTTAGTTACAGGGATACTATGGAACTGTTGAGAGAATGTTGATGAGTGACCAGACTGTGTATCTAGTTTTTCAATTCCAAGCTAACTCCTATAATTGTCAAGGAAACCACTTTTACTGAGCCAATAATAATAATAATAATAAGTACATGGAAACTAGGAATGTTGATGTCTGTATCAAAACTCCTAGCCTGAACAGGAAATATCAAATGGTAGCAAACACATTCCATATAGTATTCACACCTTCATACATGTAGCATTTGCTTATATATACATGTAGCGCTTGCTTATATATACGTGTAGCATTTGCTTATACATACGTTTAGCATTTGTACCTTACAGTTTTTTCTATAATTAGTGATACGAGTTTCAACGGTAGTTACTACTCTATGTTACTACAGGCTTGAACAGTCTTCAATTATTACTAAACTCATGGAAGAACTTTTATAATCATTTGATAGACTGTATAGCAGTAGTTGTAGCTCTTCATACTTACATTCATTGTTCAACAAACTTACCTTGAATCCTTCAGTCAGTGTTTTGATATTTTTAAATAAATCTCACAAAAAAGTTATTTTTTATCCAAGAAGTATCAATGTTTATAGACAATAGGTTTGCAAACTTTGCTTTTTGAATATTTAAATAGCAAATTAATTATATTTTTAAGCAAATATTCAGTTGCCGAAAACTTTAAAAACAGAATTTACCAATAAAGATCCTCAACCGAGAGAAACCTTGCAAGATCTTTAGAAAGTCAATTTCTCAAATTATTTTAAAAAACCTTTCAAAATAAATATTCTGATAATATTGCTAGCTCCTTTAACAATGCTTCACCTAATATCCATTCTATCACCAGAGTTAGATATTTTAAATGTGATGTGTATGTCAACCCACTTATTTTATTTGATCGATTAACTAGTGTCTCTCTTTATGATTGTTGTATGGCATAATTTGGAAAATATTTCTGTTTAAAATAAAATAATAGCCAATAATCAAGTATTAAAAAACTTTACAGCAATATTTTTGTTCAGATGAGCGGCTCAAAAATGCTAGACATAATTTGAAAAAGTTGAACTATTTTTCATTTTGATCTTAAAAGAAATTGCAAGTGGTCGCTCATAGTTATTTTACCAAGACATGCATCCGAGTGTAAAAATTTTAATAAGAAAAGCAAACATAAACCATTAACTTGGATGTGCTTAGTATGAGTTTCATTGATTTCTTGAACATCATTTGTGCGAAAAATTTGTAGTGATCATAAATATTCTATGTTCCATTTTTTTAAACAAATATACATGTAAAGTTATAAAAGCATGGGAATTTAAAATATATGGGTTGCCATTTTGTTTAAATGTCCAGAAATTAGTTTTCATAACTTTTAATATTTCAGTAGGTGCATATTATACCTGATGATTTGTATCAAACTTGATTAACTTTGGTTTGTATTCTGTTCAAAATCATAAGGCGTCAGGCGTCTACTATAACAAAATTCAAGTTTATTCTACTGAACTAAGCAAATTTGTTATTCGACAGGATTACCCTCAAGCTCTGCATCCATAATGGGGCTTGGTGCTTACACTCTACCTTCGGTGTCTACGGCGGGGGCCGTCCAACAGCCCCTCCTCCAACAGCAGCTGATGGCCCAACTGTCTCAGCAACAACTGCTTATGGCTGGTCAGTCCCCCGCATTTCCTGGCATGCAAGCAGGTATTCCTAGACCTGGAATGCCTGCAGTGCCCGGACTCGTTGGCGCCTCACCCATGATATACTACTATCCAAGTCCTCCCATCTCCCCACAAAACTACTTCAACCCGACTCCAGCTATTGGTGGCGAATGCTCTTCCGGTCAGTAACCTATGCTTCACAGCACTCCAATACCACTCACATGATCTGTTAACTTCACTCACTATAGAAGGTTTATGATATGGAGGAAACATGAGAATGATTGGTCGCTGGTAGGTGGCACATCAGCAAGACTTATCGAGGTAGCGGAGTGTGGGGAAAGATGGTAAATAAGCATCTGACAGGCGAAAGGGTCCCCCAACGCACTCCTTGCCTTCGCTATCATTCCATGTGCTTTAATTGTACTATAAGTCACTAGTAGATAAGTATATGACTATGATATCCGCGTAAATATCTGGGCTGACCACCCAGGCCCTCCTAGTCAATCTCTAACTACACATATCTATTCTCTCATGCCTTTTCTTCGTCGATCAGCGCATTGTCATTTTATCCAAAGAAAATATTGCTATCAGCAAGAATTTCTTGAAAGATTTTTTAGTCAGATTTGTATTATTGTACTCAAGTTGAATAGAATTATATTGTTGGTAAAATATGCATTTAGCTGGCATGCTATTTGGTGTGTCATTGGTGCTTCTATTTTAGTATTTTTGCTGCACATCCGCTTTTGCATTGCTCAATCATGTTGCAAGCATTGTTATGACTACTGTTGCTGTATGTTATGGTGACGTATTGCAGTAATTTGTTAACCTTTCATATGGTAATCGTTGAGAATTGTTACGTTTTCTCCCTTTTTGTGTCTCTAGTGGATTATACTTCCACCATTTGTTGCTCTGCAAAATCTCATTCCATTTTGTCGTTTTTGTAACCGAGAACGTGTAAATTCTCTAATGGATCGGCTGTTTTAATAAAACATACCAGCTGTCGCGACATCTCAGTTACAAAGAATAGACCAGGAAAGAAGAGCACAAGGAAGTACACAATGGTGCAGATATCACAGACAGCGCAAGCATCCTCTGGCATTGCCTCTGGTCCGGTAGACTCCTAATTACTCACCCACTGATGCTCATTCACTCACTCAAGCTTGGGTATATAGTTTGCTTGACAATAGGCGCGCAGTAACATTCTATATCTGTTATTGCTAGTATCGGTAAGCAAATGGAGGAGCCAGTCATCACGAGGCAAAGGTCTTCGAGTGTGTATGGGCACCAGCCATTTGATGATTGGGCTCTCTAACCTCCTCTCCCGCAATATTATTTTTCTTCTGGATATTTTTTCTCCCCTTATGTTGCACACATTCTAACCTAAATCATGAATAAACCTGATACTATCACATTACTAATCACCATTGCTTGGTGAAGGGCCTGTTGGTTCAGGAGGCAGCTTTGGAAGTAACCAGGGAAAAGCTGCTCTTCGTGTGACCTCTATGATGGCAGGTTCTTGAAGAGCGCCTTTCTTTCTTGTCTGTTATGAGCTGCTAGTGATGATTATTGCAGGGTTTGGGCTCGGTTGGACTAGATCTCTGCTTTCGCATTCCAATTTGCCCTTTTTTCTAAATTGGTGGAGGACTTGTTACAGCTGCACAAAATTCATGCTAAACACGGTTGCTTTGTTACATGTGACTGGCCTTGGGTGGGAAAAGCATTTGTTGTTGTTGCTAGGCCTGGTGATGGACTTATTTTAGCGGATGCGGTGCTGGTTTGCCATAACTAATCTGACAGGTGCTTCAGCCATAGACTATTTCACGAGATTGCGAAGTGAATTATTTCAATACTTGTACAATATTGTGTAGTAATATATTAGTAGATTCACTACAGACATGTCAAAACACTAAACAAAGAGAAGAAAGCAGGCGATGTACGATGTGGGTGTAGTTAACCCATAATGTAAATTATGAAAAACCAATAGCACATGTGACACCTTTGTAGTGAGTGGCCAAGGCATGGTTTAGTACAGTAATGAAGACTTCTAAAACCAGTTTCTCAAATGGACATAAATTTTATGCTTTTGCCTACGCTACAGCTAGAACAAATTGAACTGATACACTTTGATGTACACAAATGACACAAAAACGAGACACATCAATAGTTACTGATATTTAGTGAGAATGGAAACAGTAAGTTCAGCTATAAAGGTTATCGCAATAAAGTAATAGTGGCAGTCAAGCCACAAAGTAAATTTGATGTGTCACTGAAAATGACGGCCTATCGATAATGCTTCAGTGTCGGATACAGCCGATTATGGCCTGCTGTCGTCTTATTAGACCGTTCCAGCTGAATCAAGGAGTGTTCAGCTGGAGGGAACCGCTCATGGTACGTTTTCAAAAGAAGGAACTTGCATTGAATGCACTGACCTGCAAGTAGATAATATAATACGATTGCCTTTAAGCGTGACCTCAGCCAGCCAAGTAAATGTGATTAGTATGCCATGCATTCATCCAAACATGATATACAATTTATGAATATATATGAATAAGACCTCCACATTTTAAGTAGATTCCTTTTATGATCTGCTTCATATGTAAAAACTAGCCATGTGAAGCAATTGGTCTGACTCCCTCTAAGCTTGCTAGGCAAAAGCTGAGAAATGCTGGAAGACACTGAAATGCTAGTACTACAGCATCACTGCTAAAAGAAGCTTCCCTAGGCATACCGTCCATTTCTATTATGATGCTTGTAAAATGTTAGCCTGTCTTGACAAACTGTTGTTTTTGCGGAGTTGTCCCCCGTCGCGCTGGCGAGCAACACAACAGCTTGTCACAAGAGGTACTGCACCTGATGCATCAGCTGCACTTATAGGGAGATGTTCTCCTTTATCTATGCGGCTTGGTTGCGATGTTATGTCGGTTGCTCCATTGGTAATCATAACGGATTTCGCGCAAAAATTTATGTAGATTACAACGTTTAACCAGCGACCAGTCTCTGCGGTAAACTTTGGTAGAACTTGAGAACTTAGGCAACAACAGCGACTAAACATGTCGTTATTTGTGCGCTCAGTCAGTTTAATTTCTATTTTTGTATGTCGGTTTTATTTGTTCTTATGGATTTTATTTTCAATTTATTCTATTCTTAAGTTTTACTAAAGTTTACAACAGAGTTGTAAACAAGCAACAGTCTTTGGTTAAACGTTGTAATCTTATTTTTTTCTACATACATTTTTGCGCGAAATTCGTTATGATTACCAATGGAGCGACCGACATAACATCGCAACCAAGCCGCATAGATAGAGGAGAACATCTCCCTATAAGTGCAGCTGATGCATCAGGTGCAGTACGTCTTGTGACAAGCTGTTGTGTTGCTCGCTCGACGGGGAACAACTCCGCAAAAAACAACAGTTTGTCAAGACAGGCTAGTAAAATGTGTAATATTAATTATGCAATAAATAAATGCTAAAAAAGACAATAAATATATATATATACATCAAATAGTTATAAATATATATATCAAAATATAGTTAAAACACTACATTCTTAATTGCATTGTATTATTTTAAAATAATTCCTAGTTATTATATTTATTACTTATTATATTATTACTTATAATTATTGATTATTACTTACTTTCGGTGTTACATTTAGATGTTACTTGAAACATGCTTGCAGACGATCAATCAGCTAACTGCACAAAAATATTAAGCACACCTACTACACTAAACTAGCATTACTACTACACTAAACTAGCACTCCTACTACACTTAACTAGCACTACTACTACACTAAACTAGCACTACTACTACACTAAACTATCACTCCTACTATACTAAACTAGCACTACTACTACACTAAACTAGCACTCCTACTACACTTAACTAGCACTACTACTACACTAAACTAGCACTACTACTACACTAAACTATCACTCCTACTATACTAAACTAGCACTACTACTACACTAAACTAGCACTCCTACTACACTTAACTAGCACTACTACTACACTAAACTAGCACTACTACTACACTAAACTAGCACTACTACTACACTAAACTATCACTCCTACTATACTAAACTAGCACTACTACTACACTAAACTAGCACTACTACTACACTAAACTATCACTCCTACTATACTGAACTAGCACTACTACTACACTAAACTAGCACTCCTACTACACTTAACTAGCACTACTACTACACTAAATTAGCACTACTACTACACTAAACTATCACTCCTACTACACTAAACTAGCACTCCTACGTCACTAAACTATCACTACTACTACACTAAACTAGCACTACTACTAAACTATCACTCCTACTATACTAAACTAGCACTACTACTACACTAAACTAGCACTACTACTACACTAAACTATCACTCCTACTACACTAAACTATCACTCCTATACTAAACTAGCACTATTACTACACTAAACTAGCACTTCTACTACACTAAACTAGCACTACTACTACACTAAACTAGCACACCTACTACTACACTAAACTAGCACTCCTACTATACTAAACTAGCACTATTACTACACTAAACTAGCACTCCTACTACACTTAACTAGCACTACTACTACACTAAACTAGCACTCCTACTACACTAAACTAGCACTACCACTACATTAAACTAGCACTACTATTGCACTAAACTAGCACTCCTATACTAAACTATCACTACTACTACACTAAACTATCACTCCTATACTAAACTATCACTCCTACTACACTAAACTAGCACTCCTACTACACTAAACTAGCACTCCTACTACACTTAACTAGCACTATTACTACACTAAACTAGCACTACTACTACACTAAACTATCACTACTACTACACTAAACTAGCACTACTACACTAAACTAGCACTACTACTACACTAAACTAGCACACCTACTATACTAAACTAGCACTACTACTACACTAAACTAGCACTCCTACTACACTAAACTAGCACTACTACTACACTAAACTAGCACTACCACTACACTAAACTAGCGCTATTACTGCACTAAACTAGCACTACCACTACACTAAACTAGCACTACTACTACACTAAACTAGCACTCGTACTACCCTAAACTAGCACTTCTACTACCCTAAACTAGTACTCCTACTACACTAAACTAGCACTACTACTACACTAAACTAGCATTGACTGTTTTCATGACTCACATAATTCGCATGATTTGAATAATTCGAATGATTCGCAAGTTGAGTTACTTTGCAATCGAGCGTTTCAATGAACACTTGCCGATGCGGATTTAACGCCAGCGCTTGACCCCATAGGTCAAGAAGTAGCCTAATTAATGTCTCTATAAATAGCTACGCAGTCTGGTCACGCTAAGCTTAGTAGCAATCGTTCGGAACGTTCGGCATTGCAGACTGCGCAAATCGAAATAAAAACTAATGAAACTTGTGAAAATGTTTATAATGTAATAGCCATCGATATTCTAATGCATATTATTCGCAAGTGCCGTTTCCATGATTCGCAAGCACGATGGATTCGATAAAGTTTTGCGGGTCGCAAAACGCGCTTAGCTTGCGGATTCATGCCATTTCCATGACGCGGATAGCTTGCGGATTGGTTCAACTTTGCGAATTATGCGCGTCATGGAAACATAGTGAATGTTAGCACCAGGGGCCTCAGCAACGCCTGTAAATTCTGCGGTATTACTCAATACTTAATCAGTGCGTTTCAGCTTAACTCTTTCGCTACCAAATTAATTTTTTTACCAGGATATACATGTAATTACATATTCAGTAAAACCTAATACATGAGAAAGGTGCATATAAATCATCATAACTTTGGAACCACAAGGTCTACAAAAATGTTTTGATACCAAATTAATCAGCATAAAGTTTTGCATCAGCGGATGCCATAAATGTGTTGCAGAATGAGCTCCGCCACTTTTTTGACCATTTTCGAAGAGACAATGAGCATATACGGTCAGAAGATTTATCAATGTTACAGCTTACTACATTATTATTACTAGCAAAGATAAAAATAATTACTTTCAGTAGTACTATGGTTTAATAACATTCACTCAAAGTCCATAAAGGTAAAATTAGTGAAAAATAGTCGCTGTAGTGTGTTTGACACGACTGGCCATTGCTAAGAAATTATGATAAAAAATGAAGTTTTTGCAAAGCGAAACTACGCTCAGGATGGGTTGTAAACATATTTTCTGTTGGCTCAACGCATGCATATAAGATGTTTCCTTTCGCTTAAATACAGATACGATAGTCAAATTAGTTAACTACTCACTAACCATAATGATTTGTACAAAGCCTGCTGAAGCCGCATCTTGTGGCTCTTGATCATACGCAAACACTTTTCGAGTCGTACTACGTGTCTCGCGGTTACGAGAGAGTTATTGACTAGAAATAGTTGTACAAATACGTGAACATACCTTCATAGTAGAAACCATGTAACTTCTCAAATGCCTTTCCAGCTTGCTTTGTGCTGGCAAACTTCATGTAGACTCGATTCTACGTAAGAACAGAGTACGAATATACATAAGTACAACAATTAAAAAAAGGCAAATGGACGATGAGATGCAAATTAAAAGAACAACCATGCTACTTGCTATGAGAGAGAAGAGAGTGACTAACCTCAGAAGACTCTTGATCAACCGCAATGTGGACAACACCATGTTCATCTCCAAGCTTCTCCAATAGAGCATCCCGAATGCGCAAATGCCACTCAGAGCCCGACTCACTGCAATGCAAGCAAGTAGCCGCCGGTAAGAGTCAAACACCCATTCATCATATCAGGTGTATATATAAGTTGTTTGGCCTAGTGCTTATCTACCAATAAAACTAACGTATGTGTAAAAAAAACTCAAAAGAAGACGTCAGGTTTGTTTCAACACTATGTCCATCAAACTAAAAGGATTCCAGAGTCAAAGGAGAATATAACCTAATATAGCTTAAGCTTTTCTTTGGACCCGAAGGTGCTAAAGGCTTAAGAAAAGCTTGTTAATATAGAAAATAACAATTCTAGAAAATTGGAGGCTACAGAGCGATCCTTACCTATACACATCAAACATACCCCTCACTTTCAGACACTCGGTCGGTCTGAAATTGAGTTTGTAGCGGCCAATGGCAGAGTCACCCCAACCATCATTCTTCCCTGGCGCAGGTGGCAGCTCTACTGGCTACAAAGGGCAAAAGAACTCCGCAAATCAGAAAGAGAGAGAGAGCGAGCACGCCAGATTGATTAGCCCTCTGGTAAGCAAATCTATTTTTGGAGTTTCACCCTCTATGGGCAAATTTATTTCGAACAAATAATTAATGTTTTACATTCCTTATTTTGGTCAAAATCCAAAAACGGTTTGTTTGATCTTTGTGAACTCACCAGAAAAAGTTATCAATAGAAAATTCTCCAAGTGGTAAAGCGGTACTAATGACTAGATATATATCAGTATCTATAAATTCTTTTGTTGTTGTCGTAGTTGTCCTGTTTTTAGTGATGAGTATACCAGAGAAAATCGATTGTCAGAATAATCAGAGCTACACTCGAGTTCGAAGTCACTAAGGTCTAACTAAATTGACTCATTGTCTTCAGATTCCTCCATAAATTGATTTGCAATCTGAGCTGAAGACTTTAAAACATCGAGAAGAGCAATTAGAATACTCTCCAGGAGGGGTGTACGACGTGCTAGCATCAGAAACCGCCATTTTCAGGGTGTATCAAAGTTTGTTTTTAAACTTCAGTTTTTTCCCAAAACGTTGAAAGCAAAACGATCGCAATAATTAGTAATTCTATCAGTCTGATATGATTTACTTAAAGTAGTCCCTTGTTTAACACAGTCTGATATTTGATGTATACAAAAAACCGTTTAAAAAGAATGCTGACACGGGCAACATTAATGCTGATCCACCTGCGGGAGAGTGCAGAATATAGCTGACATAGATCTATCTACCCCCGTAAAAAGGTTAAGGGAAGCACAGCAAAGTGTTTCACTAAATTCCAGATAATATGTTTTCAGTCTTAAAGGCATGTGTAGTTTATGAGTTTTCTTATCATCAAATTATCTACCTGTTGCCAACCCACACACCGCGATTGTGAGGTGCTAATGGAAATCCATTCTTTCCTCCTTATTAGGTGTCACAGAAGTTTTGATCGCTTCATCCATGCTCTTTGGACAACATATTTCACAATCAAGTGCAATTTTAGTACCTCTATTACAGAGACCCACCTGAATCCATCTCCATACAGTAAACTCTTCCCCATGAACTCGCTGGACTTCTTCTCTCACCCTTGTCTCCTTCGGCATGAACTGCACCACCTTACGCCATATGCCTTGCATCTGCTGCCTATTAAATATCCCCGGATGTAAACTAGTTGTTAGCTCTTCGCATGCATATATATAAATTCACTCATGTGTTTTCTTTGGAACAATGTTTTTATGGTACTTTTTTGGGGACTCGGCATTTTTTACTCGCAAATATTCACTTGGTTCTTTCTCATCCGACGTCTTCATACAAGCCTGTCTATGATTGAATATTTCAAACTGATAGTAAAGAGTAAAATATTTTTAGTTCTCTCAAAGAGCTTAATTTTTAGTAGGGTTTATAGTTCTCTGCTGCATGTTATGATGTTACCTCACAATCGCAGCATTTCTAAACAATACCGAAATCAACCAAATATGAAACATGCGTTTTCATTGCTTTTTATGAAGCATATCTGATATTACGCTGCTAAAATGATAGTAGTTTCCATTCCAGTTTACCAGATATATACAAAGAAGAAAGTTTCTCAGCATTTTCTTATAGAGAACTTACACGAATTAGTGCTTAGGCATCAGGAAATATGAAAGGTGGCAGCATTTGAATATTACGCCACCAGTGACATGTCGTGTTAATATATCAATCATTTCTTAACTTAGAGTGGTAGGCATGTGAAACTGTGAAGAATATGGGATAATGTTAACGAATTTAGTACAGCATCTTGAGAAAAACTGCTAACACGAATAAAAAATCACAAAATTAAATCACTAGCGCTACTATTATCCCAAACAGTCCTCCGAGACTACGGCTATTATGAAATTGGGAATATTAATATTTGAACTCGCAAGCACAAAATAATGACGTCATCAAATAATGTTATCTCGACAATTAAAATGATATATATAGTTTTTGCCTGTATAATGGAACATCTACTTATGAAAGTATTTCGTTCCACAAAGCGTGCCATGAATAGAAAATTTGTAAGGAAAATCAGATTTTCTCATATAAATGCCCTAATCCATATCAATTCTCCACAAAACCCAGATATAACATTTGTATAAATTACAATATACACGTAATGGTTAAAACCCGTAACAAATACGTGTAAGAATTATATTACAGCATAATAAATTGAAAAGGTACACAGCGAAAAAATAACAAAACTGAGAAATAACGAATAAACAATATGAATGTTACGTTTGTTTTTTTACCTTTGGCGTAGGTAGCCTAGACGAGGCTAAGCAAAGACCAAAGGAAGTAGGATTACGGTCAGAGGAAGGGGTTGTATTGTTGTCTTGGTTTGTTTTGCTCAGAATAAATGTTTTTCAAAAAAACAGAAAAACTCATCATAAAGAAGACACAGAACTTGAATAGCTAGAAATAGCTAAAAATTGTCCTACTCTGTATACGATGAATAATAACTCCAAATTATACAGCTGATGAACAAAAAGCATTTGTCATTTAATGACGCCCGCTAGCAAAAGAAACAGAGTGAGGCATGTTCTAAGTCGCACTTATGTGAAATAAACAGGCAAAAAAACGAAACCAAAAAACGGTCCAAAGAAACTTCATAACTTGAAAATTTTGTTTGTGAAGTCTTTGGCAAGTAGAGGTTTCGCTGTATTTTTACTGTATTGTATGTAATGTGCATGTATTATATTATATTGTAGATAATGTGCATTTTAGTACTTCAGTACTAAGGTTTCCGGGTTTAGAAAACGTATAGGGTAATACGTACTTTTAACCATATAGCTTATATGCACACATGATTCACGATACAATGAACTTTTAGAAACATTGCAGACTTCCTACATTAGATGTGATCTGATGAGAAGTAATAGTGAACACCCTAGCAAAACTTTACAAATGTCATTTGTACCTTTCTTGGGGACTGATGATGGTGTCATGAATATGGCTTATGGCAAGGAATGGCTGCTCCCGTGGATTCTCCTTGCTCAGCTTGCACTGTGCTTCCAACATATCTGCAGATGTAAGAGTTGTGAGTAGAGGAATTTGAATGTGTGTGAGAATGGAGAGAGACAGAGAGTAGAGAGGAAGTCATGTACTATGCGAGCGGTGAGGAAGATATAAAAGGGATACGAACTTGAACTTACCTAGGACATTTTCTAATAGGTCATAAAATATGTCTTCCTGTCGTTTCTGTTCCCTTTTTCTGTACCGACCATAGATGAAAGCGAGGTAGCCCAGTCCTGACACTATAACATGTAGCAAATATTCAATTGCCTGTGCAGCTTTTATATCTAGGAGATTGCAATATCTAAGCTGGCACTAATATTAGTGAAGGTTGGACTGAAGAGCTAGTGGCAACTAGAAAAACGGTCATTCATGAATTCCTACCAAAAGTTACAATTATTGGCCAAGTTATTCATAAGCACATACTGACCATCTAAACAAGCGAGCTCAAAAAAAAGATGCAGGCCTTAATATGAAATTTTGTTCAAAAGCCAACTTACCAATTAGGATTCCAAAAACAATCAGAAGAATTCGAATTAATGTGCTCGATATTTGGCATGAGAGGGGAGTTACTGAGTGAACAGACTCCAGCCATATGGTGTTCTTGGTAGCTCCAGAAGTTGCCTTCTCCTTGTCCTTGAGAGCAAGCCTAGATCATCCAATAAAAGTGCAATTGACAGGAATACAAAGTATGGGTATTAAAATACTACATCAACATGACAACAAAATAAATGTACATAAAGGGATGTTTCCTCCCCAAGACTGCTTCAGCAAATGTTTTGAAGCAATGTGGATATCACATGAGAATTAAACCAAAGTATGATAATAGACGAGATGAGGAACTCGATGTATAGTACAGAATGATACCAAAGTAGCAATAAGGCAACTCATTAATCATAAGCTTAACTCATTCGCACCCGACTAATTTCCAGGCGATTAGCCCCAGATACTGCTCATTTTTCAGAAAGTTGCCATGATTCAAATTACTACTACAAGAGACAGACTTGAGATAATTTACTCATTCAAGTTTCACAAAAACCTTCCAATTATCCTCCTTAAAATGATATTACATTCATATAGACAACTCATATCCCTTTCATGTAGATCCGTGCCTCAAAGAAGGTAGTTTCAGAAAATTTCCAATTTAGAAAAAAATGATATTTGCTGAAACAGTGTTAGACTTGCACCATAAAAACTGCAAAATATACAAAGTTTGACTAAAATTATTTATTACATAAAATACACAGTTATGAATATTGCTTATACATATACAGTTAGTCATGGACATGAAAATCTTGCAACTCTAATTTTGACCGTTTCCTCGCGAGTATCATCCTTCAAGGCAAAGCATAGCAAATCTATATGCCGCCAATATAACTCAAAAGAAATGTTATAAACATGTTTCAAATAATAAAAATATGTTCAATAACCCTGTTCTTGACTTTTCCGACTTCATAGACAGCTCTAAAAATCAATATGATCCAATCGAAATTGAATGATAACTTGAAGCTGACTACGAGTTGACAGTCTGAAAAGTGGATTTTTATTCGAACATAACGATTCAAATTGGCAAAATTAAAAGTTAATAAAAACTTTGAAACATTAAAAATACTGTTTCAATTTGATTTATGCAGTCTTTCACTGTCTTACTACTTCTGAATATGCATATTTACTTCTGGAGTTGAAAAGATTTGATCGCGAACGATAAAATTCAAAGTCGCCACGATGATTTCCGGTTTAGGTAGGTGTCAATGTGGGTGTAGTATTTTGGTATCAAAGAACGGTGCGCCATTTGCGATTTGCCAGTAGATAAATTATATTCTTTATTTTCCTTCTGAAATGCCTATTCATTCATTTCTTTCTAATTATTTTCTAAACATTCTCATCAATCAATCAATCTGAATCAATTTAAATTTCTATCATTCTCTTATTCACTATTACTCTGAAATATACTTACATCTGTCCATAAACGCCCTCGAATCCATCATCATAATCCATGTATTAACTCTTGTGTCTATGTCCTGTGTTTATGGACAGATGTAAGTATATTTTAGAGTAATAGTGAGTAAGTAAGTAATAGGGAGTAAGAGAATGATAGAAAATTGAATTGATGAGAATGTCTAGAAAAGAATTAGAAAGAAATGAATGAATAGGCACTTCAGAAGG